>NW_022170249.1:55645786-55724672 GCF_008802855.1 Photinus pyralis
ATGATCAAATTTCAATTCAAATACTTTTATAGGTAAAAAAGTTTGCAATTCGTTTTATTATAAATGGTCGAGATGCGAAAAGGGCACTGTGAATTTTGAATCGATTCGATTCAACTTTTGGCATTGCGTATTATATGGCTAAATCTATGCCCATATTGAATTTCATGCAATTCAGTTCATAACTAACGGAGATGTAAAAGCGAGCGAACATTTCTAAACAAAGTTATCGTCCACACGGACAGATAGATGGACAGACAGACAAAGGAACAGACGGAGAGAGCAACCGGCAGGCGACAGATAGCAATGCAAAATTATAAACGATCTCTAGGATCGTTAATAAACGGCAAAAGTGTAAAATTATGGAACATGTAAAAAACGGTTTTTTGTTTTTTTTACAATAACATTTTTTGTAAGCGGTACAGAAAAAATTCCTTCCTTGGTACAAGACTCGACACCATAACGAACCAAATAGCGAAAAAGTAGAAGAACAATAGCTCTTAAGATAAAGGACTAGTAGCGTCGCAAAACGAGCGGACGGACGGACGGACGGACAAAGTGGCCACAATAGCGCATTTTTTTTTATTTTTGTGGAAATGCGCTAAAAATCAAGACAGTATACACCTAACGTCCTTAGAGACATAATAATATTTCCGAAGATATGCCAGAAAAATCAAAATTTGCCGATTTTGTTTATTTATTTTTTTTCTGATGTTTAAACATATGCAAAAAATTAAAATAAAACACTTTCTCATTGCCACATTACTTTTTTATATGACCGGTAAAAAGTACATATTACATTGAGTAGCATTTTTTATTGCGAATACAACGGCACACAAAACAACAAAAATAGGAAACTGTTGGTTTCAGCAGGATGGTGCACCCGCGCACAACGCCCTGATCGTGCGATAATACCTACCGGACATATTTTCCATTATCCAGGAAATTTATCTTATCTTTGTTTTGTTGAAATCTCCTTGCACAAGAAGGGGTAAAATAGTTTCTTACTGCTTCCCACTGTACGTATTCTCCGTTTTCCGTCGAATGAAGGAATTTTTTTGTCTGGTTTCATTCAGAAAGTGGTTTATAATAAGTATTCCTCTTCCGCAAAAATGAAAAAACTTAATTTAAGTGAAGAATATTCTGATAAATTTGAAAGAGGCTGTCCCAATGTCAATATGTTAATTAAATAATTGCTTATTTCGTACGGAGAAACAATCATGTGGCATGTAAAGAGGGTGAAAGTTTGCCCTGTGTTTAGTAAAGCAATGTTTTCAGTTGCATAAGCCAATCTGAATCTTAATCGGATGGTTAATTTTTTTGCTAATGACCAACAATTATAGTCTCGCATTTAAACATTTTTTAGTAGTGGTCAATTTTCTAACATAATGTTCGTGCTTCATGGGCGTTTCGAAGGTAAATTTTTAAATCAAACCAAAATCTAATACTAAATTTGAGTTAGTAAACTTTCCAAACGTTCATATAATTAAAGATGTCGAATAGGCGCAGAGAAAAAAAGCATGTTTCAAAATTCGTGTATTCGCGATAAATCCGTTGAAGTTACTAAATACTACTAAATACTCAAACGCAAAGGACCCGATAATGAAAAACTACACCCACCAAAACTGAATTTGCGAGATACCCTCTACAAAAAGCTCACGATCTGATTACGAAATTAGTTTCCAAGAGAGATCCAATCAATTTTAAAATGGAAATCAAAGTGTTCACCTTGGGAAACTAATAGCTTAGCTACTATCCATACAACCCGAACCGTTGCGTTTCCATCAGATTATAATCTAGTTTTTGCTTCTGGGCATTTATCTGAATTGCAGGGTTGTCTTGCATGAGCGGTTTTCTTGTAACGGACATGAACTTGCAACTTTAAATTGATGTTAAACTTTTTCAGAGCGTAATTTATTTTTGAAACCCGTCATGTTTGCTTTTATAATACAAAAATGTTATCTTTTTTTTCTTAATACGTTTTTGTGCGAGGGAATACAGTACAAAAACTCGTATCAGTTTAAAGCGTAACCTTTTAGAGAATTATAATACTTTTTTAATGCGCGCTATATGCTCCGATTTAGATCGTTTCAAAGTGCAGTATTTAAAAAGAAGCAATTCAAATGTATACCTACTGCCAACGTGAATAGAGGCCGCATTTCTTTGTAGTAGATTAATACCCCGTCTATTCAGTTCCGCTGCATAAACGTGCACGATTTTTTAAAGTTGATAGGCCGCCTAGGGTGGGATTCGAAATAACAAGTTTCTAACGCTCTTCTGACGTTTTGCCAATTAGAAGCTTTTGCAACAGTAAAATAATTACTACCCATGACAAGAGAAATGATTAGTCACTCGAAACGAAAGGCGAACCCATGGCCTGAAAGTTCTAATTTGATTTTTTTCTGTTCATTAAAGTGTGAAATAAACTACTTCTCCGGACTATTAGCTTTTAAATAGAATTGGTTTTCATTTATCATAAGCAAAAATTCAAAAAAAACTAATTTACTACCAGCTCTGAATTTTCACAAATAAATTTGTAGCAAATTAGGTACTTAGAAAGAAACTGCCCGACGCCGCATCCGCATCGACAATCAAGTATAGTGTTTGCGAAGCGGTTTGCTAACAATAAGGCCTCAATTCCAATTGAAGGCTTTCAAAACAATACATTGCGAAATTGTTAGCCATAATTAGAGGCAATAACGTTTAATTAGATAATAATGTAAGCACAACAATAATCGTATAATTCAGATGCAGGCGAGTGATGAGATTTATGATTTATGATGATTTAACTACTTCCGACGTGGTTTATTTGAAAAGAGGGTCCTGAAATGTGAAACGTTTAAATGTTGGGGGCGGTTGGGCTCATTGTACTTCGAGGTAATCTCTTAGTGGAGTCACAGATTTAAATATACTATTTAAATCTGTGGTGGAGTCTATCGCGTCGAAAAGTTTGACAAGTTACTGTCATTGCGTAAAGACTAAAATTGTGGCCGCCGTAATGATGAGAAAAATACTCTCACATGGTGAGAAAAATCTCTCGTATAGAGAGTGCGGTTAAAGGTAACAATATAAAATATGATGATGGAGTTAAAACAACAGTCTTCCATAAAAATCGCAGCACATGGATGGTCTATGGATCGCTTTTTGTTTTTTTTCCTCATTTGTTCAGTGCAAAAAGTCATTAAAGAATAAAACTAATGTTATAAACTGTTATACGTATATTCGTAATTAGGAAATACAGGACTACCATATACAGGTGTTCCATTTAAAGATATTGAAAACGTATTTTTGTGGTAACTCCCTGTATTTTGAATTGAAAAGGTTATCACATTTTACCCACAATCTTCCTTCCTTCATTTTCTTGCCTACTCTCTGTCTGGAAATTGTAGTTTCCAGGACAGAGGCAAAGCAGACGACGTTTCCTGCCGCTTGTCACTTTACTGGCCGCACCGTCACTTTACCGCCCGCATTTTTGACATTTACAAATGTCTATAATGACTCCTGTTATCACTGACAGCCTGACATTAATCAAAAGTTATATATAAAAATTGAAATTTTATATTAAAAGACGATTTCGGGTAAAACTCGTCAGTAAAATGTCATTACCTGACTCGGAAATTAAAGTACTCGGCCTCGCACTTCAATGTTTTCTCGCCAGTAATGTATAATTTTCCTGACCTTTATGTAAATAACTATTTAGTCGGTACAGATTAAATAGTAACACTTATTTGAAGCTTTTCGCGAAGATCGTGAAGAGGCCGTCACCACTCAATATACGGCAAGAGATTGGATGGGAGGTCTAGCGTCTAGAACGCGGAGTGTGAATGTCGTGTGTTTATCGCCGGATAAATTAGGTTAGACTGGAGTATTGTAACGAGCATCCAAATACAGGAAATTGCGTTCAGTTCAGTAAAAATACATAGCGAATTCTAATTCACATGTAATTAAATATTTATGCTGCATTACGTGCTGAATATATTCGAGATGAGGTATATGAAGCGGGAAATCGTAATTAAAATAAGAACAAGGAGATCCGAGTTAAATACGTCTATCGTAACCAAACGTAGAATGATAAAAAGCTTATAATAGTGCGTAGTAGGTATACCATCCATCGTAGTAGGATAAAGAGCTTATTGGGTCAGACCTATAGACATAAGTCGCATTTAAGGCGGCTAGGGACAGGCCATTCAAAATTTAAGCTGCGCCTACGCAAATAATTATATAGGCAACCAATCGTGCAATTCGACAAGTTTCACCAGGCATAAGTAAGCTACCTGCAAATGACCTCATCTTCCTACAATAAAACCAGATTCCAGACCCTCATTATCGGCTATTCAACAAAAGTAACTGATTTATGGAATTTTAACTTTCTCCTGTTTTACTGTTTACTAATACTGGAAACCTTTGAATATAGAATAGGAAATCAAAGCTGAAAGCTCTACATACCTATATAAAAATATTACTAATGTATTACTTTCTAAGATATCATTCCTACTTACTTCCTATATAGGGATTTACAATAATGACTTTTTGAGATTTGGACTTGGGTAATGAAGGGAACAATTTCCGAAACAAGAAAAACTGGTGTTCAATTTTTGTGGGTCATAGCACAAATTTATTTAAACAATTATCACATCCGATCAAACTACGGCCCCATAGATTTCTTATATTATGATAACGATTTTCACAGGTGCGCGGATGTAAGAATGGTATTTTTCTTCAATTAGATGAACAGTTTTCGATATTTCGCATGGCTTCCGCAATGTAGCCCGGTATTTGCTGCGTTTTCAACCTTCCCCCATTTATCAAATTATATATCTGAATTCTGATCTAATTTACAACAAAATAAATGACTCATTTTTCATTACAAAAAATGTTTTAATAGATTTTCGGAAATTTTCCAATTCCAACACGCCATTCGCCTGATGGTTTACGAAAATAGTTTATTTGGCTAGCCGTCAAACCTACAGTGGAATTATCAAAAGCATAGGTAGATTAAAAAATTATCAAAGTCCTCGTGTGGGATCGAAGAGAGATCAGCGCATTTTTGTGTGGCAGATCAGTATTGTATTAGCCACCATCAAAAAGATCTTATCGCAAGCTAACACATTCCCTTTGTCGGTACCCAATTCCTAAGTCAACTACCCCTCGCAGACGTGCGCCTTGTAAAATGAGGTTAACCAAGGAAAAAAACAAATTTTCGCCACGCAGTTATTGTGTCCGTTTACAAGATCTTTCCAACGGCACCATTTTGAAAACAATCTGATGGTGAGTAAAAACTTTAAACTCGAATTGCGGGTGAGCGAGACGTCGGAAGTGGGTACCGAGAAAGGGAATGTGGTGACTCCCACCAAGATCTTACTGATGGTGGAGTAAAACTTCAAACGCAAATTGGAGATGCACGGGACGTCGGACGCGAGTACCGACGAAGGGAATGTGGTAGCTTCGACAAGATCTCACACGAGGACTTTGACAATTTTTTACTAACGACATGCTGAAATAAAAAATTATCACTTGTAATAGTGCTTGCTATTTCCGGAAACTTTTCGAGCTCACAAATATTTGAACTTTCGCAAAATATTCGTGAGCAAGAAAAAAATTCTATTCAAGCACTGTGGTATTCGGTAAGAAAATTTCACACCGTAGTGACCCTCAACGAAAAAGTGACGTTTTATGTCAAAACATTATTACCTTTTTACATCAAAAAATTGACGATAAATTCCTTGGTTGCCATGGAAATGTGACACGAAATCCGCATTTCATTGGTGGACAAAATTGCTAGTTGAAATTTTCGTTGAGATTTGTCACCTAAAGTATGTAAGACACAAGATTATCAATTTTTTTATGAACAGTTTTTTAACAGAGCTGCTAGATTCAAGAAGGTGCCGACAACAAACAATTCGTCATGTTTATCTATAATAGGTACATCGTCCAAATTGTACATAATTTTTATGTAATCGATATTATTAAATTGCTTTTTTGATAAGTAGGTAACAATACACCTACATCAAATGTATGAAAAAAATGTATGAAACGGGTCTAAAAAATTAAAACGTTGTTACTCCTGAATATTACATTTATTGACGTACAATATTTTTTAAATTATCGGTCAATTATCGTTGGTACTAATAGACGAATAAATGGAAGGCATTGAGATTCTTTTGTTACTGGTCTAATAAGGGTCATAAACCATTGTATATAAGTATAATGGTCATTAGGTGTTAATATTTTCCAGGTAAAAGTGCTACCTGAGTTGCCTATCGTCATTGTATGGAAGGTATTGCATTTCTTCCGTCGCTATATTTTATATAAACTTTTGAGTAAAAATTACGTTTTATTTCATAATTTGAAGCAGTTCGTAATATATTTTTTTAATCCACTTAGTTACTAAATAAATTGTGCGGATTTACTTTTTAAATATTTTTTTTACTAAGGCCAGTATTCGCGTTCTTAGTAAATTCAAGATTATCATTTATACACGACTTAAATAATTTTATCAAAAAAATAAATCGCTACATTTAATGACTTTCTATATCTCTATCAATTCCCGATAAGACCTCTAGTTAGAATTAATATTTGGGCTTTAAAAATTACTCAAAAGTTTCGACTTTTATTGCAAATTTCAGTGACCATTGTGTGTTGCCTATCCTCTATCCCTAGCCCCCTTAATAAGAGGGCACAAGGGGCATGCACTAATCTACCGTACGCGGTGCCAAATCTGCGCAAGTTTTCTCAGAGCGCGTAGTAATCCCTCCACTGGGTCGATCCCGAAGAAAGAAATTGAGCCAAAAGTGAGAAATCATATCCATTAAGCTCCTTTTGCTGGTATTAATCAGGTATGGAGATCAGTCCAATTATTAATTTTAATTGGAATATATTTACAACTATTTACAGGAACATAATATTTACACTACACACACATATCAATACATATTACTCTCGCCAGAGGAGAATTCCGGTCACAGAACACCCAATGCCGATCTACAATCGTATGGTTTAATATGAAAAACTCAAGCGGTGTGGTTGGCTCGGATCTGTGGTGGCGTCTGGCAAGCCGATCAATGGGTGCTGTTCTTTGGGGGCGGAACTTCTGTTGGTCGCTTCGGGTAACAACATTGGGATTCTGTATTTGTAAATACCCAGGTCCAAAATCCGGTATTCATAAAATTTGGGCATTTTACTCGAATGTGGAATGTTTACAGAATATTTTCTTATTTGATCTCTTGTACTCAACATTTTGAACATTCAAAAACTTCAACAATCAGGTACAACCGACTTTGTGGTTCAATGGAAGATCGTTGGGCTATAAAGCCGTAGGTCGGGTGTTCGAACCTGGACTGAGGTAAGAAGTTTTCATCTATGACAGAGATGGGAACTTTCTTAGACCAGTTTCGAGCATTCTGCCGGCTACTCCGAATTAGGTTTTCCTGCAGTTTTCCTAATTCGTAAGGCAAATACCGGAGTATCAACTTAAGACCTTCTGCAGAGGCACCTCCAAAAAGCATTATGCGGGTCACTCTGTAATTGGGCGCAAGCCTGTCGAGGGCCCAGAACAAGAGAGGAATAATAAATAAATTAATTAATTAATTTTCTTTTTTGTGATTTTTTTATTTTTGTTTCAGGTCATATTTTTGTATGGGCACAATTGTTCCAGTGTCCCCAACGTTAAGAGTGCTGTAAAGTGTAGATATCGCAGTTGTTTCTATAAAAAGATTAGTAGATTCCAAAAACTTCGCACCGCCTTTGAGCAATCTCGTTTTCTTAGATGTGCTGTGCCGCCTAGCCTCGCAGATCCGGCGAACTTCATACCGCCTATCAGTCAATGTTTGCTTGGATGGGACATATGCTCGGCTGTGCCGCCTCGCCTCCTACTATATAATCACTTAGCGACATGAAACATAATTTACGATCTATTCTCATACCTACCATATACAGGCTGAATCAAATTCGAGGGCCACCATGGAGATCTCGGACACTGTAAGAGATGGGTGGGTTTGTCAAAATTGCGTATTTTGATGCCGGTTTGAAACTGAAAAAATTCCGACTACTTTCGAAGATATCAACTTTGTTTTTTCTTATGGAAGTCATTTTTACTTTTTGTGTCATTTGATAGAGCATTTTTTTTTTCTGATTTCAAAAATGTTTAACATCACTATTTTTTAAATATGTATTGTTAAACTATCTTTTTTTTTATCTGCAAGACTTTGTTTTGGGTAGTGTATGTGCTTGGGTTTTTACCAATTAATAGCGCCATTTTTTATTAACAAATAGTGATATTTACATTTTTTAAATAAAAAAAATGCTCTATCAAATAACACAAAAAGTAAAAATGACTTCCATAAGAAACAAACAAAGTTAATGATGGAGACGAAACGTCAGACTTAAAATTTAAAACTGGCATCTTGTAGAGGGAAAGAAATGGCCATAATAATGTGTCATTATTTTATAATATCTTTTTAAATAACTTCGATAAAAAATGAAAACGATTTTGCAAAATTTCGTTTTTTTCAGGATATCTTCGAAAGTAGTCGGATTTTTTTCAGTTTCAAAACGGCATTTTGTTAAGCATCAAAATACGCAAACTATCTATCTATCTCTTACAGTTTCCGAGATCCTCATGGCGGCCTTTGAATTTGAATCAGCCTGCATACAAAAATGTTCATAAAAGTCGGTGAGCCATTTCGGAGGAGGGCGACCACAAACACTGTGACACGAGATTATAAATTAGCTGATATTAATTGTTTCGCAATAGTTGGAATCCAATAAAATAACTGATGATTAAGTATATCCTCGAGTCACTCATATTGGGAACTAAAGATTAGACTGGTTAGGTATTCTTCATAAACGTGGTATGGCTATGAGTTCATGCTCATTAACACGGTACATCCCGTACAGAGTATACTAATGGATGCAACAGCAATAATTGACTCCTTCTTAGCGACTACATTCACTAAGAATTCCCTTACAAATAATGTAAAATCCTATTTTTATAACAATGACCCTCTGGAACAAAGCGGATGTTCTTAAATCATTAGTAATTTCACTAAGGATATTGCATTTTTAGTGAAAATATGGTAATTTGAAGCATTTTTCACTTCTGGCCATTGCTAAAGCCAAAGCTAAACTTTTATTCAGCTTTCGTCCCTTTGTGGTAGCGCAAATGTGTAATTAATTCCGAAAAATCCATATCTTACCACAATAGTCAGTCTGTAAATTGCTGCAATAACTAATAGTTAATGTACACGGATTTATGTCGCGTTTAATTGCGAAGAGGGTGTACTATTACGAAAACTCTTCTGATACAAATAAGTAACGCCTACGAAAGTGTCACACTGGGTGTTAGCGTGAGCGTAGAAACTTTGATTGCGTTAATTAATTCTAAAATATAATTATAATTAACTATTCAAATTTCGATCATTAATCACCAACAACGAGCTGTAAGTGATATTTGCAATACGAGGCCTTGAGGTTTACTGTCACAAAAACAAGTAAATTACGGAAGGTAATTCATATTGATTATCCACTTAATGCTATAAAATAGGACGCCCAACCGTCCAGAGGGTTTTCGTTCCACCACCATCCTATACAACTAGAAATAGTGTATGTAGGTGGACGCTTTATGTGTTACTATCTCCCTCGCATTACCGCTTTGATTAGTACAAATGGTTGCTAAGTCGATCGAGAAGTTGATCTTAAATTATTACACACTATGTAATGATTTAAATATTATTGCTAGTACAGGTATATATTTACATAATCCTCATCTCCGTTATTGTCACTCTTCCTTACGTTGGTAGCTCCCACATAAAAGCTCTCTTATTCTCAAAAATAGTCCTCGTTGAATGAGTGTCAATCATTCGAACATTGACACGCTTTGATTCTTCATTTCCAAACAACTTGAATTGCAGAATAGGTAAACAAGATGCAAATTCGTTGAATGGTGAATTAAATTTGTCAATAACCCCAAAGTAACGCGGCTGAAACGATGTTGAGATTCAAATTTGCTATTCATTAGCTTAAGACCAGTTATTATGGAAACGCAAACATCATTTAGATCGCCACAGATAAGGGATTTACAGTTCAACAGTCATCGATTGAACAGCATCAACAATTTTAATTCATTGATAAGGTGGGGATTGTAGTTGTCAGTTTGTCACATAATATCAATAAAAAATGATCACATCTGGCAATTAATACAATGCGATCAAAAATGAGTTGCTGTCGAGTGACCTTTGGAATTTTTGTTTACATGGGAAATCGTACTTAAATTGAACTTCCAAAGGCGACTCATTTTTGATCGCCCGTTAGTATTTTATTTATTTTTTTTATTTATGTACGACTACTTGATAATGCGGTGATTACAGTCGCAGTTAGTGGCCATAATTTGCAATATTATGGCCTAGTCCATAATGATAAAGTAAAACGGCCGCCTGTCAATGTGACAGTAGTACTTAGGTGTCAATCCAAGGTAAATTCAAGTATTTTAGAAATACTTGACAAATGCTTGACATTTGTTGTCAATGATGTATAGATTTTATCGTTTATTGAATTCCATGAAATTTTCATTTTTAAGGGTTGTTGCAGTCGTACATATCTAAAGCTTTGTATATATCGCGTCCATAAATAGGCTTTATGGGGACTCGCCTTGTTTATTTGTGCCTCGCTCGCAAGCTCGCTCGGCTAAATAAACGGCTCGCCCATAAAGACCCAGTTTATGTACTTGATATATATTATAGATTTCCTTCAGATATAAATTTGTATGCTCAATAATAATGGAATTTATTGTTCGACAGACACTCGGGTCCATAATTGAACAATATTCAGTTATAAATTCAATGGGAAACTGCTTTGTTGTCATTAAACATTCAACTCTGCAGTAATCGTAAGGAACATTCAACAGTTACATGGGCCAGCAAAGGTGTTATTTTCCAGGTTTCCCCTTGTGGTACCCACAGAAAATACTAAATTTTCTGGTATTTTAAGGTAGATAACGTTTTGCGTGTTTTTATTATATTACCTTTCTTGTTTGTCGGTTACTGTTTCTAAATACCTTGCAAAACTATATCCAATCGTACCAATAATTTTGCTAAGTAATCGTTATCTATACCGTAATGAATTCTTCTTGGGAAGGTCCGGATCTCTCA
Source organism: Photinus pyralis (assembly GCF_008802855.1). NCBI lineage: Eukaryota > Metazoa > Arthropoda > Insecta > Coleoptera > Lampyridae > Photinus > Photinus pyralis. Next base: position 55,656,928 of record NW_022170249.1, read on the forward strand.
CATGCATTACAAAAACTGGAGAAAATTCAGTTGAATCATGAATGCTTGTGTCAATCAATCCTCCGAATTCGTCTGGATCTGATCTTTCGAATCGTAATAAAGGAAACGTTCACTGCGCGATGTGACCGTTTAATCGCATTCGATTCTGGATGCGGGAGCACTAACAAAATTCGTTCCCTCTTTCGTAATGAATTTAGAACACCGGTTTGCCCGCGGTATTCATTCGCAATAAATGTAAATAACAACAAAAATGTATTAAATAAACGAAAATTTCATTAAAATAAAAATGACACGACTGTATAACATACAACTCTCATTTGAAAAACCGGTGGCCTCAATTTCGCAAAATTTAATTAAAATTTCGTATTCGGCGGACTGCAGTTAGGCAGTCAATTGATTAAACGGTTGCTTTTAATAACTGCACTTATTCATGTTGGTAAACCAGCTTGCGGGAGCGTTGTACAGAAAAATTTCTCTCATATCTCAGTCTTATCACTAGAGAAAAACACTTTCATATAGTTGTGCAACGATTAATATTATAGGCAAGCCTCGTCGTGGAGCACCAGCTGGGGGTGCGTCGGGCGGAAAAAGCGTAGTTTTGCATTTTGAACTATGTCATTATCGACAATGGATTTTTAATTGTGACCGGAAGTCGCTGTATTTGAAATTGATAAATTCGATCGCTATGTAATCACGAAACCGCTCCAATGTGCTTCGTGTGTGGTAGAAAGACGCAAGTGGGTTTCTGTGTTCTTTTATAAGAGCGTGCAAGCAGCTGGCGATCAGAACTCGAAGACCTCCCGCTAGGTTATTGCCATTCCCCTTAAATTATTCCCCACCATTACGACTCCCACTCGTCGTCGATGCCGCATGAATGAAAGTTATCGTGGATTGAATCACACTTCCTTTTTTCCTTTTAAAGTTATGACATAGTGTACAACTCGAGCGAGGTCACTTTTGTTTTTATTCCTTTGTCGGCGCGCGTGGCATTTAATTTCACTCCCGTTTTTTTTTCTTTCGCAACCGACCGAATTTCAAAAAAACGCAAATATTAATTTTAACGTTCCCCTACATTGAACTTGCCGGAAGTTGGTGGTGGCGTCTTATATTTAGCTGGTGGAAGTAACGTTCGAAACTGCGAAATCAAGTGTAATTTATAGGTTTATCGGGTGCAACACTGTTATATTGCTAAAATTAGCTCGAGGGTGGATTTCTCCCCTATGACATACACAATTTCAAAGGAAAATCAGAAACTATTAAAACCCTTTGTGGAGCTTCATTTAATTCCTTCATTTCTTAATTAAACAAATTTATTGAAGCTAAACAAAATCAATATTTTTTAAATCGCTTTTTCATATGTGCTACTTACATACAATTCTTTATTATTTCTACGATGTGTTAATTTTAATGACGAAATCCTACACGACCCACAGCTCAAGGCATAACGCACTAATTATTGCGGTAGTCCTCCAATTCACTAACGTTTCTCACCGCGGCTTTTATTATTCACACGTCATTGTTAAAGAAATTCCAAATGACAACTTTGCCACCTCTATTTAGCAATAATTGCTAACGTTTAATTGAAAATCTCATGTGACGCAATGGTTCAAGAATTAATAATAAAATCAAAGGGCATCCCTTGACAAATTAACAGGGTTTGTTGTCTGAGCCTAATTTGGAAATTGATATTAAAAGATAGTATGGTTGATTTGTCACGCAGCCTGCTTTTATTATAAACTATTAATAAATAAAACGCCTCCTTATCTCTATAACAAGAAATTTCGAACTGATGTTCATACCATACCTTAAATTTACGCCATTAAGGGATGCTTACACCACCTATTCATGCAACGGCAATGTTTGAGAGGTCATTCATTTATAATTTAACGCAATGGTTTATAGTCTGGCAGATTTCAGTAATAAATAGCAACAATTGCGCATTAGATGAAGAAAGCATGAAACTCACAGGTATTGATCAGGGTATAGTCCTGATGATTTTAAGATCGGGTGGCCTACAAAAAGTTATCAAAAAACAAAATGGCGGCCGTTCAAAGATTAGGCCTTACTTAATATGGGGAGTGCCTTATTCTGCAGGAACTTTGAGTTTTTATGGAAACATGCTTCTGATCTTTTTTATAGCTCTTAAAAATACCTTTACAGCGGTATATTACACGACCACTTCCTACTTCCGGTTACCGGAAATGACGTCAAAATCCGAGGTTTTCGTATTCATGCAGTTGCGTACTTTGGTTATAATTCAATAACCCCTGGTTTTAAGAAAACCATACTCCTAGCCTTTTTTATAGCCCTTAAAAATTATTATATTGCACAAAATCCTGGTTTTTAGTATTGTAACTCCGCTAAACGCGAAAGAAACGGATACGGCCCAAAACGCGTCAGCTCCGTTACGTGTGTAACATATATTTTTGTTTACAGTTAAAGGGAGTGCGCAGTTAATTTAAGTCAGATAAAGAAAAGAAAAATAGAAGGAGAACAATAGGACAAAAAAAGAATAAGGATAAGAAAAGGAGTGGGAGAAGAATAGAAGGTGGAGAAGAATGGAAGGAATATGGATTGTAACGCACTTAACGCGTCAGTTATGGACTGGGAAAAATGTGCCCTTTGATCATAAGATCTAAGATCGACATATCACTACTAGATGAAGGGCGGAGGAGATACGTTAATGAACCACAACGCAAAGTGGCATAAGTCTTGAAGGGCATTGGGTTCCGGTTCCCTGAGCCTTTTTTTTAGTTAGCGCTTCCTTTGTCTTTGAGTTTAGCTTTAGGCGGCACGACTTGTGCCACTTTTCGTTGTGGTTCATTAACGTATCTTTTAACCCCCGCCCTTCGTCTAGTAGTGATATGTCGATCTTTACCGGGACGGTTCCTAGGCTCTTGAATGAATTATATGACTCCCTCCAGGATCTTGTAGCAGTCTTCGGGAGTCAGACATTTGCTCTTTCCCGGGTCAATTAGTTTTTCGGATGAAACACATTGACAAAGGGCACATTTTTCCCAGTCCATAACTGACGCGTTAAGTGCGTTACAATCCATATTCCTTCTATCCCTCTCCCCCTTCTTTTCTTATCCTTATTTTCTTATCCTTATTCTTTTCTTGTCCTATTCTTCTCCTTCTATTCTTACTTTTCTTTATCTGACTTAAATTAACTGTACTCCCTTTATCTGTAAACAAAAAAAAAATATATGTGACAAAGAACGTTACACACGTAACGAAGCTGACACGTTTTGGGCCGTATCCGTTTCTTTCGCGTTTAGCGGAGTTACAATACTAAAAACTAGGATTTTGTGCAATATAATAATTTTTAAGAGCTATTAGAAAGGCTAGAAGAATGGTTTTCTTAAAACCAGGGGTTATTGAATTATAACCAAAGTACGCAACTGCATGAATACGAAAACCTCGGATTTTGACGTCATTTCCGGTAACCGGAAGTAGTCGTGTAATATATCGCTGTAAAGATATTTTTAAGAGCTATAAAAAAGATCAGAAGCATGTTTCCATAAAAACTCATAGTTCCTGCAGAATAAGGCACTCCCCATATTAAGTAAGGCCTAATCTTTGAACGGCCGCCATTTTGTTTTTTGATAACTTTTTGTAGGCCTCCCGATCTTAAAATCATCAGGACTATACCCTGATCAATACCTGTGAGTTTCATGCTTTCTTCATCTAATGCGCAATTTTTACTGAAATCTGCCAGACTATTAATACACTAGAACTCGCATTATTTCGAAGTTGCTACGGCAATAATAAGAGCACTTTTCAATTTTGTTTCTTATTTTATCTTATTGTTAATATTTTTATTTCTTTTCGGTGATTCAATGTCTTGTAAAATCCATGTTATATCTCTACCTACTAATGACCACAACATTGTCGATTAAGTGGATTATGGGTTAGATGGAAGAGCAGGGGTAGACTTTCTACTCCTGAATCCCGCCCTTAGCAGTGTATTATTCGTGGCTAGCTAAAACAAAACCAATAAAGACCGTTATTATTATTATTATTTGTGGGCAGGGGAAATATGTTTACTTCACTTCACTTCACTTCACTATACACTTCAATAATCAAAGAAACTCATTGGATGTTCCACACTCATGGAATTCAACAGAAAATGTTTGCCAGAAATCTAAGTACAGATGATGATTCAGGGCTAGATATCATTTGAATCCCCTTATTAACCAGCTCCTAGCGAGTTTATGATTTTGCGGTGTTTGTCCGTCTGGTCCGTTAGCACGATAACTCGAAAACGAATACACGGATTATGATAAAATTTTCCAGGTAGATTTTTTCATCAAATTTGTAGATCAGAGTTCGTGAATGGGTAATGTATCCCAAAAAATAAGGAAGGCCTTTTTGACATCTTTCACTAATTGTACACTTAATTACAACCCCACAGCTGACACCAGTGTAACGTAAATTTAATTACGTGCTTTATTAATCACAATTAATTAACGATAAATTTATAAGTGTTGAAATGGATCAATGAAAGATGCCTTCAAATATTGGGCAAGAATTGTACCGTTCCGTTTCTGCGTTGAATATACCCATAGGGAGAGTTTGACTGAATGCGCCTTCAGTGTGTAAATAGAGAATGTGAGTTGGTACCACTGAATTTGAGGAAATGACACTTTGGCTTTTGTCGTTGTAATGACAGGTACTTACTTTACGAAAGATGTTGAAATCTTATGAAATTCCTGAGGTATCAAGTTAAAATTGCCGAAATTATTTATCTAAACGTCTTAACATGGGCATTTGCTAACCTTAATCTAGGTAAGCACATTTTTCGTACTACCAACTTTGAGTTGCCGAAGTTCGATTCTCCCTTTTTTTAGCAATATAAAGGTGGTAACATTATTTATAAAAAATGTGCCTTGCTTGTTAATAACCGTAATGCCTTTAGGTGAAATTTGCCTCGGTTGTTAAAGATCGTATATGCGTTGGTCATTCAACATTAATTTAAGTTTACATTCTTTGTGTATCTTTATACCCTTGTTGTATCGTTGCATGTATTTATTGTAGCGGGTATTGCGCTTGTGGACCTATTGTCCATATTTAATCATTGTTAGAGATCTTCTATTCAATTTATTGATTATATTCGAAAGCTAATTCCGTTATTGTACTGGTGTTACAGGAACAGCTGTTCTGATTATTGTTTTGTACTTTAGTGTTACAATATTGATATTATTACAAAGATACGGAATTGGTTACTTTAATAATTTGTTATTAAAATTAAATGATTATATATGTTAACCTGACGCGTGCTTAGGATTATAATTATACAACGTTAAACAATCGTTTACAAATTAGATTACTTCGGACCCTACAGCTTGCATACAGAGACCGAATACATGGTGAAAAGTCTACAAGCACACTTTCAAAATGAGAAAGAAACGAACCGAAAGAACGAGAAACGAGAAGGCTCGAAGAACGTGAGGGTGATTACGCGAAAAAACTGCAAATTGAATTTGAATTATGTATATTCAAAATTTAAGTCCAAAATTCACCACTTCAATAATTTTACATGTTCGCGTTGTACGATCTGGCAAGACATTGATCGAGCCTTAATGTTATGGAATTATACATGAAAATTGATATTGCGACAATAAGAGAATGCCACTAATTTACATGTAAGTTAAGCAAAACTAAAGCAAAGGAGAACAATGAAAATTTCTTGTTAGTTCTGAGTGCACATTACTAAAATTCTCTAAGCTACTATTAACAACATTAAAAAGATTCCCTTTTGTTATTTGCACATTCCCTTGCATAGAATCTCGAGAGTACCTATACGTATTTAGAATAAAACGACCTGGCATAAACTAAAACAAAAAAAAACGTCGCGGTAAGTGGAACGATTCTGATTTAGGGTTATTATTTCAGTAGACCCCCTGCTAAAATTACGTTAGGGGCGAATTTCACCCTAACCCTCATTGTTTACTTTAAAAGCATGTGTATAAAATGCAAACGTACATAATTGAAAATAACTTAAGGATATAGTTTACATTAATATCGCACAAAAAACTACCGTTATTTAAGATTACATCCAGAATGTGCGCAGGTAGGATAAAATGGTAATGAAATGTACACCGCTCGACGCTTTTTTGACATTTAGAATGATTGATTCACGAGATAAGTCAACTAACATTTTCAGAACACACATTTCATATTATAAATATAAACATACAGCAGCTGTCTTTTATCACGTATTTTGCGATGGTGAAATAACCCAGAAAAATATTAAAAGGCCATAAAAGAATTTACCAATCCTTGAAAAGGAGCGAGAAAAATCGGTACGCTTTAGAAATCAATTTATCAACTTGATTAATATTACATGGTTTCAATACATACATTTCTTTAGATAGGAAGTTGAAAAACAATTAATCATGAATATCATGTTATTAAAAAAAGTGATTTACATTAATATACGTGCTGTGTATCGAATAGGGTTCTCTTGAATTTTATATTTTCTTTGTTGAACGTCTCTGCGTTATGCAAATTTTCCTAACAATTTTTTACATTCGCGGATTACGTCATTTGAATTTGTCTTGGGTGGGATTTATTCGTTTGAAAGTATGAAAATGAGTTTAATCCACAAAAAAGTTAATCACATTTTTAATTATAATCGACAAAAACACGAAGCGAGCACCTTCAAATTCTCGTTTATTCAAATGAACTACGTGACTATGACTATCAAAAAGTCATGCTTTTATTATCTCATACCGGAATAGAGGCATCATGCATCGACTGGTTCTTAAGGTCCCTTTCAAATTAAAAAATAAAAGTCGCGGTGGTTTTCTAACCCTAGGAATTTCAGAAAATAATGGGATATTTGGCGGTATTGGTTTATACACATAGGTTTAACGTGAAAAAGAATGTTTAAAATGTATATTATATGTGGAGAGTCTATGATCACATGAAAATGTTCTAAAAATGTGAAAGCTTAATTAAAAGTCAAAATTGATATTTAAGCCATTGAAAAAACATCGGACCCGCATTTATTTAAGGCTGCTGTGGTACAAAGCCTCTATTTTTTACTGTCCATGTCAATTAGAAATGCAAAGGCAATTTCCCTTACAGCGCATTTTTCGAAAATGAAACAATACACTTATGCTTATCTCTAGTCGACCGAATTCCGATATTAGAGTATTTAACAAGGAGAATTTTAAGAACTACAAGGAATTGCAAGGGGTTTTCGTCCACGCCTGTTAACTAAATTTTCAAATCGCTCTACATTGCAACAAAGTTTCAAAAATCACTTACTCAAAATTTATTTTTTGTCCAAAGCCATTGAATTTTTGTACTGGGTTTATTAAAAATAAGTGTATTTTACATTGAAATATTTACGGTTATTCTCATTTGGCATTATTTAAATGTTAAAATATTTCAATTAAAAATAACTTCTTTGTAAACTTTGTAACGATTTATGTTCTTCATTACAAAGCATTATTAGTGTTTACGGCTTATTATTTGTTGAATGATCTCCGTAACTTTTTTTAAGCAATCGTGAGTACCGCAATGTGCATTTCGCGTAATTAATTTCTTTAGGTTTCGGCTGATATTTGTGTACCGCAATTTCATCGACAGTTGCTGCTTCATCCCTCTTATGTATGTAAATTGTAGGTTATCAAGGAAGGGGGTTACCATTAATTTAATTTCATTTTAAATAATTCTAGTCGATGTTGTGATGTTGAACTTTTACACTCAACTGCTTTTTTCATTAGCGGCGCTAATACCGAAGTTAGTTATTAGGTATTTTTACGAACCTTTTTCTTGTTGTGATTCCCATGAATCACTTGAAAGAAATTCAAATCCCTTTTTTAACATGTGTTCAACTGTCCAAATGTGCGATAAAGTTCCCTAAGAAATTTGCTTATGAACGCGTTCGTAATGATAGCGGACTGTATCCTTTACTAAATGGAATTGGCACGATTACGAGTGTTTTCAACTCGCACAATGGAAAACGAAAATCTCTCTTGCTGTCATGGTGTCTAGTTTCTCGCGAACTGGCACGTTTTTGAACTATCGATCACAACTTGTGCACTCAATTTACGCTGAGTATTGCGGAACTACAATTCACTGTTTTATAACTCTCCAAAAAGTAACACTTGGATTTTGTCACAACGTAATTTTTTCCACTTGGGCAAATAATGATGATTTTCCAAAAAAAACCAACTGGCTAAAATTGACCACAAGGTCGCCTTGAATCTACTGAAAACTGTTTTTTCTAGACTCGGTTATTTGAACGCTCTGGACCTTACTTTACCAGGTTGACCAAACAAACGCTAATCTTCCAATCTCTATCTAACTTCACTTCCAAAGCGAGAATATCTCAATTTCGTGCAAAACTCCACTCTACCTACTTAGTCATTTTTTGACGCCTACTTCTTGGTGGAATAGTAATGGGCTAATGGCGGAGAGATGTTATTAATTTTCATTAGTTCACCGGGCTTAAAGGGCTGTCTATAGAGCTTCTGAATCTGCGAATTCAGCTTATATTTTCCAAGTTGCGCCCAATTGCATAAGCAACTTAATATGACTTGTTTCCAACGTGTAATTCTTTGAACTTAATTACAAATTTTTCAACGTCTGTTATGCTTAGGAAGTTATTGAAAGTGTCTTTCTTGAACTTCCAAACACCTTTATAATGCGTTTAGATGGAAAATGTGTAATGATATGGCTTAACTCATTTAAGAATTTTGATGTTTTATTAACAATGTATGTTAATGACCTACTTAAAACGTGGAAAAGAACTTCAATGTGCAAGTGGGCATATTAATTTTGGGGGAGTGCAAAAAAAAAGTACAGAGAAGCTGCACTAGTATGGACAGAGAGGTTTCCAAACAGCTTGAGGTCTCATATGGCATTCAAAAGCGAACGAACGAAGAGGGGGAGTTGGAGTTTTATGAGCGGTAGCTATTGACCCTCAGGAATCACCAATCAGTTATAACCATATTGCACTTGCACAAGTTTCATTCATACCACATTACTCTTCACCAAGAGCTGTCTGGACAAGACTTTGAAAAATTGGCAGGAAGACCAGTGCAAGGAAATAACAAGCTCTTGGAAAGTGTTTTTTTCTGGCGAAGCCACTTTCCATAATTGTGGGCAGGTAGGATTTTGTTGCACTACTGGGCGAAGGAAGAATCTACACTGGATGACTCAAGATCAACATCCCTATTCTGGTGTGGCAATATTTGGGATAGAGATATTTTTTAAGAAGTTATTTGGACATGTGGTTTCAGCAGGATGGGGCTCCAACCCATTATGCCATACAGGTCCGTAATTATTATTTACATGAAATGTTTGAAAACAGGTGGACTGGTCGAAGCAGGTCCGGTAAACTGGCCTGTTCGGTCCTGGAGTTTATAAAAGATAAAGTAATACCCATTGCACCAACAGCTTTAGATGACATAAAAGACTGAATATGTTCTGCTTTTGCCTGCTTATTAGCGACACCTGCAATGTTAGTGGTAATTTAGACCTGGAGTGCGAAAGTCATTTTGAACATCTTAAGCACAACACATTGTAAGTTTTTTTTATTGTAATATCTAAAAATAACCATAGCTCCGTAACCTTGGAAGCAATTAAACAAAAAAATATTGGGACATATTATAGTTTTTTACGTAGATCTGAATTTTAAAAGCAAAAGTGAATCATTTCATTTAAAATGTCAAAGGCATGTCCCACTCCTAAAATTTAAAAAAACAAAAAAATTTAAAAAATATTTTAACCAAAATTCCATAAAAATATATAAGCCATTTTCAAAATATAACCTTGTAACCGTTTAGAAAGACTCACCCTGTATGTAGATCTGATATTCACCGCCTAAATTGACGATATGGATTTGTAAGTTTTGTAATCAGAGAGAAAACTTTTGAATTTATCACAGGTTGCGATGGAAAGGAAAGTATTAAAAAATAGATTATGATTTTTATAGTTAATACCTGCCATGTAATATGCAACTTGAATTAATTAATTATCGTTCTCTATTTTTTAAGTTTCATTGTGTATTCCCATAAGTAACGATAAGAAAAATTGGCCATTTCAAAGATTTTCATTTCGAATTAGGTACGGGATCTTTTGAAATTAAATATGAAAAGCTTCGGGCTGGTATATAGATTTCCCTCGAATTTCTGAAGCTAATCGAATACAAAAACTGAGCTGACGAAGCTAGAAACGTATTTCCGTCTCCTTGGACTGCCAGAGATGAAAAAGCTTCTGTTTCTTTTACTTGCAATAGAAAAAAGTGGAATGTGACAGCTTTCTTTCCGGACAAGGAACAAACCTTTCGCTTATACGAATAAGGAGAGCTTTTAATCGAATTTCGATTATGAATTTAGGTTGCGTAAATTTCGTCGTCTGGGAAGTTTGGAGCGTATTCACACGACCTGGATGGGTATTAAAGCACATGACAAAGTATTGGGTACGTAAAATGCATTCCGTTGAAATTCTCTTGGAAGTCAGCTTTTCAATATAAGCTCTTATAAGCAGCTTGAGAGGTCACGGGGTATGGGACTGCATAATTGCCTCATACGGGGACATGTGACTCCCTTGGGGTGCGGCACCCGTCTGACATGTGAACGCAGGGGGTGCGATGCGTCATTTAGGGGATTAAAACCACGCATTTAACCATGAGAATTTATAGTGTTGAAACAAGCTTTTTATCCGTTCTTGTCTTTGTTGTCGATTTTATGTATCCGGCCAGAAATTTTGGTCGTAATTCAGGAAACCTCGTCGAAATATTTTCATTCCATTTATTTTTGTTTATCCCGCATGGGTTGTTATTTTTGAAAAGTTTATAATAAACGTCTGTAGGTAAAACGCGAATGGTTCTCTAAGTGCATAAGTCTGTCTTTATTATTATCTAATGCATCTCGAGTCGCCAAGATCCAGTCTACTGAGCTCTTGCCGTTACTTTACTATCATCTTCAATTTGCATAAGAGGCAACACGTGTGTTTCACGTCTCCTTCATATTCCCATACGCACAGTCTGCATACGTAATACGTCTTCGCTTATTAATCAAGGCTAATCGTTCTTTTTCCAGGGAAAGAGAATTGACCGATTAGAATCATAAAGGATGCTCATTACTCATTAGTCATTATTGATTGAGAATGGTGATCACAGTTTTATTCTGGAAAACGAGCGGCGGTCTGCATCCAAATAAACTGGCGAGACACAGTACGGTTACATTATGCAACTGTTGCAATATTAATACAGGTAGGTAGAAACAGTAAATTTGTTTTATCCAGTATGTTCTTTTTTTATGTAAATTGATCCGCCAATAGGGTGTTCGCCCTCTTTCACTACCTTGCCACCCGTTGGAATATCCAAATTTATCCACTTTTTTGTTAAGCAAGTAATGCATTGCAACTTGTCCAATAAATCAAAACCTCTTTACAAGAGTCCTTTGAATTCACAACGAATGTGTAAAATTGAATGGAGCAGTGTATAGACTTCTTACAAAGTAAACACGGCCAGGTGGTCAACGCACCCTTAAATCGTGCCACAACTTTTAATTAAGCACGTTGTAACGTAAAATAATTACAATAATTAATCATATTACATCAGCAATTTCTGTTAAAGTAATCTTCTTTTACATCTGTAATTCCAGTCATGCCGTAGGCGTTTCAAGAAATATTTCATATCGTAAACTAAAATGTCAAAAGCATACCACAACAATATAATGCGATCCAGCTGAGGGTTGAATGCAGCAGCAACAGCAACGGCAGCAATTCTGCCCGTGACGGAAGATAGCTCGAGCATTGCAATCGATTCTGGCACAGCTGCTGCAATCCGCAATCATCCACTTAACAATAAGGTGCATTTACACGATATGCTGCAGGAAGATTAGGGAATGCGCTCGTTAATGGACCTGATCCATGCGATCGTACTGTTGGGAATTCGGTATTAGTATCGGTGGGCGATACGCCGAAGGGATACTTCATTTAATGCGACGATGGTGAAATCTTTTGCGAATTAATTAAATAAATTGCAGTTGATTTTCTTTTCCATTTTAAAAACCCGACGCGATTTATTATCGTACTTTTTATAATTAACGTTAAGTCCCATGCACTCATCTCATACTTAATCCGTAACATGCTGCTGCAATTATAAGGGCTCCATTTTTCTTCAACCCTCCAGGGTTTCCTTTTCCCCACATGATTAGTGGAATATCAGTTATAAGAGGACTAAAACTATTAATCTTGCAATTGCTTAGACAAGCTTCGAGACGGAAGCTTTTAACAGTTCACCGACATCGTGTTTGTTCATCTAAAATTTTTTTCCAGATAAAATAATGCCATACTTATAATGTACATCCATCATCCTATTGTGATTTATGAATATTTTATGACATATACATAAATACATTCTGTTCTTTAATATGCAAAATAAAGAGAGGGGGGTTCGAACGGTTCTCAGTTGTAATTTATCTCCGAATTTATCTCGTCGATTTTTCGCAAAAGCGTTAACATTATCCATATGTAGCGATACACTAAAACCCTTTATTTTATAGACCTTCTAGCTTTGCTATCTTGCAACTGAAAATGTTTAAATGCGGAAGCCTGGAAGCTTAACCTGGGCTAACCTCCGCAGACGACTGGTGCAGAACACTTATTCCACTCACTTTGGATGTGGTGATAACTAAGTTTATAAAAATCCCGTGGAATGGGGGATGGAAGAGAGTGCCAGAGATGCAGCGTTCACCGAGCTGCTGAAATCGATCTTTTGTAAATGCCTGCGTGGATGTGCTGCAGCTTGTGGAGTAACGAAGCACCCGTTTTCAACAGATTCTACCAGAATTAATGAATACCGTACATTTCCGGACCTATTTTTCTTGTAGGAGTTGGGAACAGAAGCGATTGCATTAATATATAGAATATTTGTAGCCGCCGATAAGTAGGCCAGATGCCGTATACAATTGACCGGTTTTCTAATTGTTCTCGTAGAGATGTTTTAATTATTTTTGTAGGGTTCGAGAGTTCTCTGTGCAGGAAAAGGGGGAGAGAATTAATGTTGTTAAGTTTCAGCTCCGTTAATTATTTATCAACAGTTTTTAGTTTCCCCTATACGAACACGAGCATTAAAACTACAAGACCATGCACGCATGATAATGTGCGTTTTTTTGTGATTGACCCGAAATTCCAAATAACAATGGGCATTACTAGACTACTATTTTGAAATTTCAGCACGGTCAATTAAGTAGGTATAATACGTAATTAACAATAGCTAATTGAAAGTATTTCAGAAAACATTATGAGAGTAAGGCGTTTTTGGTGTCACAAGAAGCGCTCTTAATTAACATGAATTTTAAGACTTCTTCCATTTCCATAAGTGACATTAATTTTTTTATTATCTGTTTTAAATTAAATTTGATTTTCATGTCAACTAATTGGAGTTTATTAGAAAACACACGATCCTGCACGGGCTACAGAATTTCTTCGCTGTGTACAAAACACATTGCAAATGTGTTGCGCTCGTTCCATGTGATAGAAGCAGACAGAAATATTAAGTACATTACATACTAAACAAGTATAAATGTTGCACAACTCTTGTGCTGATAAAGCGTATTTTTTTAAACCGAAATAGTTTAGTAAATGGTTGGTTTGGCTATCGATGTTTACTTTCTTGGTAGCTGATTAATGGGGAGGAGGCTCTTTACACATAAACATTTAAAGTCCGCCTGGCATACATTCAAAATCCTCCGACACTCCATTTTGCAGATATTTGCACTGAAAGCTTTGACATCACCAATAGATATGTCTCGTCCTGACGTTCTACTTGCCTTTTGTGAGTACCCTCTCCCACACTTCGTTGTCAAGGTATTTGCTTCGACTTCACCAATACATATGTCTCATCCGGTCGATTCATTTTGCCTTTGAGAGTACTTTTCTCCGACAAACCGTTTTTGAGATATTCGCTCTTCAAGTTTTGATATCCCAATCGCCCTTTGTGAGTAGTACCCTCTTCCGACAACCTGTTCTGGAGATATAAGGGAATATCTCGGATCACTATAGGACTCTGGTTGGTAGAAATTAATTCCTTTCGTTGAGACCTTTCATTGGAGTACCATTAATTAATTAAGTTATAGTTTGTACAAACCAATTTATTTCGATGATACCTTTCATTAGAATACCATGAAGGGTAGAACGCGTGTTCCCCGCCCCATTTTCAAAAGTTTCATTTGGCACCAGTAAGGGCACGCGTATACAAAATCTGAGACCAATTGGTTGTCGTATGTAAAAGTTCTGCACGTTTTACTTTCAAAAATAGCACCTCGGGAAATAATTCATGTATTTCACTCTGTAAACAGATGGGCTCCGGATTTTGCCCTTCAAGATTTGGACAGGAATGAACTTCATAACTTCCCTTTTGCTCAGAATTTAAGTAAATTTATGACCTTTGCCATAATTTCGATTATGGACCAAACCAAGGAGGTTTTAAATAGAAGAGACGGGCGTGAAACGGGACTCGTGGTCGTAATCGTTCCTTTTTGTTTTGGTGGATGCTTTTCGTGTTTAGCCATAGTTGCGCGTTTTGTTGCAAGAGAGTCGGTTTTTTTATTCCGTCGTTAAAATGAATATTTGAGTCTAGTTGAATCGAAGGCGTCTGTTTACGTTGACGAAAAAGTCGAATTGTTGTGTTTATCGCAAAGGGCGCCCTTTTGATATGGTTTCCCAGTATCCGTTCAAGGGAGTTTTTCCACCATTCAAGACCCAGTGTCGTCTAAATCAAGATTCAAGTCAAAAAGTGCAGTTTCCGACGTAGTATCATTTTCCAATTCTGTTTCCAGTAATAGGTAGACAAGGGTCAGGAACTAACTGATTACACTTTGGTCATTTGGACTTTCTGTCCCTCCATCTGTGTACATGATAACTCCGTCCGTCTGTGTACATCTCACAAGATGAGAGCTCGTGAACGGTTTGGAATTTTCCAATTCTGTTTTCAGTGATATGTTTAAAGGAAGATCTGATTAAATTTTCATAGACCCAGGAACTCCTGTCCGTCCATCCGTCTTAAAGAAATATAGAAAACGAGCTCCTGAGTTACAACAGAATTGGAAAATGCGAAACCGTTCGCGAGTTATCAAGTATACAAAAAGGAAGAATTGATTACATTTTCAGTGACCCAGGAGCTTGTTTGCTATATTTGTTACAAGTTTATTTATTTATGTTATTGGATAGACTATCGTTGGAACAAACACATATTTTCAAATCGGCCGTAGAGCTTTTACTTTATTGCCTTAGTAGATAGTATTTGGGACAAACGTTTTTCGAATGAAACAAACAAAAATCTAAATTGAATCGATTTATGGAGACATGGAAAAAACTGAAGCTTTATCGAGTACAGTACAATACAAAAATGTTTTCTGTGAGAATATTAAGACAAAAGGAGGTGCCGAAATCAATAATCTGGTAATAGTTTACTTACATGGATTAAATGTAAGCCACATTTTCAACGCATTTACCAAAAGTAACTATTTTGGACAGTCTGTCCGTTCTTCAAACTGAAAGTGAAAAGAAAATATCTTATAATAACCGTTACTGTACTTACGACAATAACAATTTCTGGCTGTCTGTCTCTCCATCTCTCCAGTTACTGGCTATTGGGACTATCGAACTGGAAAGTTTGGTATTAGATTTATTTACATTTTAAGATTACCTGCAGATATTAGGATTTACACATTTCAAAATCATAAAACTGATAAAACTGAATTAGGCTAAAAATAATATTGGGTTATGTAAAAAGGTTTTTAAGTGCCCAATTGTGACAACACACGTCTATTTAGAAACTATGCGGGAGAGTAAACACACCCAGCTCTCGTATAAACGCCTGATTGACAACTCGACATTAACAATATATGTTCTACGACCAAAAAAAAAGTGCGTATAAATACTTTTATCTGATAGACGACAAACATGGGTGCGAGTTAACCACACGGCTTACAATCTGCACGATGTTTGCCATAGCCAGATGTTGACATTTTAGACTTCACTAATATAATATTTATCTAAACGGGGTTCCAAAAATAAATATTAAAAATGTATTTTTGATAGATCAAATGTCAAATGCAAATGTTTGCCGTCCGGAGGTCGTTAATTTTTGAACCCACTTCTTGAACCTACTTTGAAAATCGAATATCTACATATTAAATTCCGGTACTAGAAACCCCATCGAATACTGAAACAAATTCGAAATAGCTTTTTACTGCTTCGTTTCGTATCAGCAACAATCCAGTGGTTTACGAAGGGTAACGTGTGCTTATAAAAGCATTACGCGAACGTAAATATTGCTCAGTATGGGGTTCGACATGATTATAAAGTAAATGCTTCGCTTCTCAGAAATGAAAGGGTACGAGCGTATAAACACATTTTTGTCTAAAAATAAATTTCCCCAATAAAATTTTTGCAGCTGTACTTAATCGAAATTAAATTCCGAATGGGACAAAGTGTGACCGCCATCAACGCGGTTATTATCCAGTTTGCTCGTTTGGCGACAAATACTTAATTACCTGCCTAATAATTAACGTGGCTCGATGAAGTAATTTGAAAAAATTGCCCTAATTATTTTCAAATTAAAAATAGAATTATAATGATTGACTTCTTTTTTGTAGACGCAATCATTTATGCTAGCCAGCCAACTGCTTTGTAATTGAAATAATTTTCATGTTCCTATTTTGATTATATCTACCTTAATTTGCTCTTAAATGATGTAATTAGTCTACACGAAGTAGTAGGCATGTAGCGATTTTTAAAAGAAAGCACGGCTCAATCATTAAGCAAGAGGAAATAATTATGGCTCACTATTTTGCACACTCCCCCGGAAACGGATTTTAAAATGTATATCCGATTGGAGCACACATTTATCTGACATCTGCAATAAGTAATTTGTAATTAATTTACATTACTGTTTTGATTTACATAAAGGTAATCCAAGTAGATTTAGCGATAATAGTCGTATCTTTATGTATTGTGCCTATATTACTTTAGTCATAAGAAGAGAGAAAATAGCCCTTAAATTTTGATTTTGTAGCTAAAACGCCACCATTTTGGATCTTCTGTATTCGAAAACGTTTTTGTTGAATATCTCCCATTGAAGATAAGTGAGTTGAGTAAAGTGATTGAATCGTCCATCAACCAGAACCAAAGAGTTTAAATCTCTTAAAGTGTATGTAGTCTGCAGATCATTTATACGCCTTCTTTATAACTAAACATGGCCTGATGAAATTGTTAGCTATGCTCTTCCAAAAAAGCACTTATGGTCCAGATGAGTTTGAAAAGTAACTAATTTTATGTAATTAGGGCTAATCGCTATTCCCTCTTTATTTATTGAATGTCACGCATTTTCATTAATTAAATTAAAATTAAAGAATACACAACCTTTTTTCTGGAATATTTCATTTTCACTCATTATATTACCAGAAATTGTAAAAATATACACAAGTGGTAACGTCAAGATTTTGTTTGTAAACATCCTGTATTATGTGTTGTAAAATTCCTCCTTTAGATGTCGCATTTTGTCATCCCCATCATTTGAAATTAAATCCTTTCTCAATCTCCCACCTGTTTTGTGCTTCTCTTTGTCCCTATAAAGTTAAGACTTTGAAAACTTAATTCCTGCAGGTTGAACGGGGAGTTCTCCAACCGCGATCAGAAAAACGAATCCAGCGGAAGGACCAGCTCGCTGCACGGCTGCGCGTTAACATCAACGAGCACATACCACTTCTCGCGAACCTACTGTACCCAGCATGCGACCTTCATCTAAGAGCTCCCCAGAATGTGATCGAGATGCAGTTCTTGGAGGTTATCGAAGAAGACACTAGACCGCCAGCGACCGTAGCGAACGTAGCAAACCGCCCACTAGGCCCATTCCGCCTACACAATCTAGATCATCCCGCCGCAGCTCGGAGAAGTACACCATGGATTTCCCACACCACTGATGCCCCGATTCCAAGAAGTGCCCCACACATTTCGAGCCACCTTCTCGAAGGGGACCATCAGCTCCAGCTACTCGCCTTCCATCGTCATTGTCCAAAAGAAGGACGGCAACGCGCGTTCTTGCGTGGACTACCGCAGGTTGAAAGGTTACCTGGGACAAAAGCTTGACCCTACCACTTATCCACGAGGCACTTCAGGAGCTAGGCGAAGGTGTTCTCCACACTCTCAAATCGGGATACTGGCAAGTCGCTCTCGCATCGGAATCTCGACGCCCGACGATTTCTCGCTACCAGTTTCGAGTGATGCCGTTTAGGCTCAAGAACCACCTTTTTGGTGACACAAGATGTACTCCCGGAGATCTTGAGGAAGTTCGAACGATTCGCATTTATGAGATATGTGAAACTTTTCTAATTTTCTTCCCAGTCTTCAAATTCGCTCGTTTCTTTAGACTTTTCACATGCTTTGGATTTGTAGGATTCTTTAAAATCGTTCTCCATTCAGCTCTTTCTCACTCTTAAAATTCATATTCTTCAAATTTATGAATTCTTGAAATTGGTCAGGATTCGGAAGTAGAAATGAAAGGTAAAACGACGTGAAGAACGGAGTTTCCCAGTTACGTATCTAAGAAGTGACCTTGTTTTGTGGTGCAAAGTGGTGTCCTGTGATATCCCCTGTGAAAAAGTCGTGGCCTTGGTGAAAGGAATTTCCCGTCCGATTAAATACTGGAACTCTGAATCTCTATTTAATAGGCCAGTCATATTAGACAATTTTTTTGCCAAACATTGCAAAAAATACTGTAAAGTTGCATTTTTAATATGTTGTTAGGGACTACCTAGACGGTATAAATCTAGATTTGCAACCCTCAGAAACATGAGCCATCCGATGTCCAGGGTGAAAATCGAGAAAATTTTGGACTTTTTTCAGTTTGTCGCAAAAAATAAGTAAATGAGTGTTCTAAAAAGGAAATGTGTTATTATCTCTTTTAAGTAGAGAGAATTACCTAAAAGGCGAGCTATGTGCGGGATCTGTAACCCAATTAGTTCCAGACATACAGGTCTGTGAATATTGACAAGTTTTTTTAAAAAGTGGAAATTGTTACTTTTGTCATATTTTACACCATAAATATTGCCATAAATACTCATACATACTACGAGGGCTATCCAGAAAGTAGCAGACGTTTTGAAATAAGAAATTAAGGAAGTGTAAGAAACAACTTTTATTATATAACACTTGGAAGCTACACTCTTATGCTATTTTTCAACATAATCGCCATTCGTATTGAGGCACTTATCGTAGCGTGGTACAAGTGTTTTGATTTCAACTTTGTATACATACGCCGCCTGAGACTTTAACCACTGGTTATCGCCGGCTTGAAGTTCGGCATCACTGTCCATGTGCTGTGTTGCGAGCGAGGTCTTCATCGCTGGGAAGAGGTGGAAGTCGCTTGGCGCTAGAGCCGAGCTGTATGGAGGGTGATCCTTTCTCCCATCCAAAATCATCCAAGAGCTGTCCAGTACGGTTGACTGTGTACGGGCGGGCGTTGTCGTTGAACAACAGTACTTCCACCTCTTCCCAGCGATGAAGACCTAGCTCGCAACGCAGCGGTTCGATAGGAACGCCGAACTTCAGCGTTACCCAGTGCAGGTTAAAATCTCAGGCGGCGGATTTATAAAATTTGGAATCAAAACACTTGTGCCACGCTATGATAATTGCCTCAATTTGAATGGCGCTTGTGTTGATAAATAGCCCAAGTGTGTAGCTCCCAAATATATATAATAAGAGATTTGCTTTACCAAGTTTAAAATTTTTTATTTCAAAACGTCCGTTACTTTCTGGACAACCCTCGTACATACGTATGTACAGAAGACTATTTATAAAATGACCTCTCAGCAGCGGGACGTCCTAACATTATCATGAATGGGAAACTGTTGCGCATTACCAGTGGTGAACGCTTCCTTGGAGTAACTGTAAGTGACAATCTAAATTGGAGCTCTCACATCGATCAAATCTGCTCGAAACTAAGAAGTGCATGCTACGCAATTATATGTTTGAGGCCCGTGGTAGGGCAGTCTGCTCTACTGAAGTACTACTATGCCCAGGTCCAAAGTCAACTACACTACGCCATTATTATATGGGGCAACTCCAATGCAACTGTCAGACTGCTGTTACTGCAAAAACGGATCGTACGTCATATGTGTAACTCTGGCATGCGTGACCACTGCAAACCTCTTTTTAAACGCTTGCAAATAATGACTGTGTACTCCCTATATATCTATAACTGTGTGCAATTCGTTTTCGACAACTCATATCAGTTTACAACGAACGAAGAGATCCGCAGCTGTGACAGGAAGACTCGTTTCGGTTCTAAGATCACTGTCCCTCGACATAATACCACCCTGTTCGAGAACTCTCCAAAATACATGTGCATTAAACTTTTCAACAGCCTCCCTATTGATCTCCTGAAATGCAATCAGGCCTCCTTTATGTCTAAGGTTAAAACGTTCTTTCTTGATAATCCGTTCTATAGTATCAGCGAATACCTCTGCAAAACCTAATTATGTCTTTCTGTGTGTTATATGTAAATGCGTGTTACTGTTAGTCTGGTTGTAGTCAATTCTGTAGTTTGTTTGTATTTTTCAAGTGGCGTAAAATTTAAAATGACGTTTCCAATATTACCTGTACACTGTAATCAAAATGGAAAAAATAAATAAATATGAAATATGAAACAGCGGTCTGAATGCTTGCATCGAGAGTATGAGATGTTCTTCAATGTGCAAACACTGCGAAGGCATCAATTGCACGAACATACTAAGAGCCGAGGAGTTGGATGAAGAGGAGATCTACGCAGATGTGGAGCACCTCTAGACAACCTTGATAGAGCCTCCTCTCTTCAACCTAAAGATAGCCAACAAGGAAGTTCAAGTACAAGCGATGACTCTTCGCCTCCTCCAAATATCGCCCGAAAATGATTGTTACAGTGTACCATTATCTCGATTTTGTTGTTATAATGAAGAAAAAAAATTTTTTAATGTAGGTAATTATTTTATTTTCACTTTTTTTTGGAAAACTTGTCAATATTCACAGAGCTGTATCTCTGGAACTAATTGGGTTACAGATCTCGCACACAACTCGTCTTTTAGGTAATTTTCTCTGCTTCAGAAGTGGTAATAACACATTTCCTCTTCAGATCAATCCCCTACTTCTTTTTTTGCGAAAAACTGAAAAAAGTTCCAAACTTTCTCGAATTTCACCCTGTATATCGGCTGGCTCACGTTGCTGAGGGTTGCAAATCTAGATTTACACTGTCTAGGTTGTCCCTAACAACATATTAAAAATGCAAGTTTACAGTATTTTTTGCAATGTTTAGTGTTTAAAATGAGTGGCCTATTACCTTAATTCCAATGCATAATATCTCAAATTTCATCAAAATCGATTGATAGTTTGATCGGGTTGTAGTGTTGGAAAATGTCAAAAGGGCATTGACCGATTATTTTTGAGCTTTCGCAGATTCAATTGAATTGAATTCAATTCTTCAATTCGATTTTTCAGATTCGTTTGATATGTCAGACTCTTTCGTTTCTTCAAACTATTTGTCAGATTATTCGCAGCTCTTTGCGTTTCTGTGAACTTTTCAAATTTCGTATGTAATTTAGAGATTCTTTAAAAATGTTCATTTGTTTGGATATGTAAGATTCTTTCCAATTCTTCACCTATATTCCCATTTTTCAGTTTTCAGTTTAGTTTCAGAACATTCGGATTTTAATGATTCTTCAAACTTCGCCGTTTTCTTCGCTTTTTTCTCGGCATTTATATAGATTCCTTAGATTTCTTTAGGTATTAATTAATTCTTATCTCAAGAATATTAAGGCTTTTAGATAGCATTTTGATGTGTGTAAACAGCGTCAGATCAACGTTCTTTAGGTTGGAATAATACCGAAGATAAGGAATTAAGGACGGGTCATTCTGTATTGTGTGTTTATTTGAAGACCAGAGCAACTCCACGTAAAATTGTAGCGAATAAATTTTAAATAATTAATAATTAAATTCAGTATTAGTCGGTTGTACCTTGTATCAAAATATTGTATGATATTAACTTGAGATAACTGATTCCAACAACCATGGTGTATTTAAGAATCCAATTTTATTTTTAAATAGTAATGCTTCATGCTGTATATAATATGACCCGCTTTATGCCCATTCCATATTGATCGAATGCGAATTTATAATAGCAATATACTTATTTAAGAGCAGCTTTAAAAACAAACCACACACAATGCTGGTCCCTGCATCCAAAAAACTGTACAAATAGCGCCCTGGTTATAAATGAATGGCTCTTATATTGGCGAGCGCGCGGCCTAGTTAATAATGGAACTAAATTATCAAACAAAGCAAAACAACAAGCTATTGAAAAAAATGGAAATATATACAAATAATTTATAACACCATTATATAAACCGTAAGCGTATCGAGTTGAGATCTTCTCACCGAAGGACTATTAAAATAATATTACGGAAACTGGAATTATAAGCGGTCCCATTAGACCACTGACATAATGCGCGTTTCATGCAGAGTGTGGTATTTCGTAATTGCTTTATTTTCCTTCTTCGTGATGCTACCGTATAATACGTTACACATTTTTGTTACTTCCATTGTTAGAAATGTTCGGAATTTATATAGAAATAAAATGATCATTTAGCACACAATGGGAGGAGGGTGGTGACAGTGTAGGTACCTATTTGTTAAAATTCCTGTACACCTACAATTTTGACGTTTATTTATTAGTTTACATTTTCCAGCGGAAGAGACAGACAATGTAAAATGACAGGTGCTAAAAATGATAATTTTCTAACGGAAATTGAGTACGCACCTAAAACTGTTTCTAATATTGTTTGTTAACTTTCAAAGTCCATTACAGAAGCGCATTAACGTGTCTGGAATGTTTTCAGGAAACACTAAAACCATCGGTGAATACGGTGAGTACATGGAAATATTATAACAATTTAGAAAAGTGTCTAGTTTAGTTTGTAGAACACAGTCCAACATGGTAAAATAAAAAAGGATTTTCTTTATGAGATATGGAAGAGGTGCGGCGGTAATTAATGTGGGTAGGTAGATTATACCTCAACGCTTGCCTACTTAGGCAGTTCAGTTTACTGTACAAGAACTGTTAATTTCGGCCTTCAGTGAGTTCTGTGTATCATTTAAGTCAACCCCTTTTATGTAATTTATCATTAATAGCTATTCATTATAAAAAGAGTTAAATTGGTTACGAGAGCCCCTCTGGTTCCATTGCAAAACGTTAAATTGCGCGCATATTATGTTAAAACAATCTTACCCGACGAAAATCTATTTATCAAGTGCAATATCAATGATGCTAATCGAGTATGAGAGAAAGAAAAAAATATTTAGCCGTCACGTTGTTACATTCTTGCCAAACCGTTGAAGGTATTTTGCGGGTGTGATGTTGGTCAACAAATAATCCCAAATGTCATTGACTAGTGCAAGATGCACGGTTGTGAGTCAAATGTAATAGGTTTTTGCACATAAAGGGTTAGACCATCCCTTCTTTGAAATATGTAAACTATCGAACTTGAATTTTTGTTTTGGCAAAATTACTTAATTGCTGACTTTGGAAAAGATTTTATGTGTTTAGTAATACTCTTAATGAGTCTTTCTCTTTATCTGAGACTTGATTCTCTCCCTTACGTTTAGTCAAAAATGTTGATTCCATGACAGGCCCGTAGCCAGAGTGAAGCAGCAGGGGTGACTGGTAATTTTCTAGGTGGGGCTTAAGAAATTTTTGATAACGGCTTCCCCTGTAATTTTTATAAAGGAACAATCAGCCGTAATTTCCAGTGGAGGCAAGACCACATCCTAGGTGGGGCTCAAGCCCCCACCTGGCCACCCCCTAGCTACGGGCCTGCCGTGATCACGTAGATTCTTACTACCCTTCTCTCAAGCATTAATGAAGAATTTAAAAATATACATTATAAAATCACAGCTGATCTTTTAATCACGTCGTTGGCGTTTCACGAGGGATTCCAAACCATACATTCTTCAGGACAAGTGAGCGTCAGCGGCATACAAACCGAAACTCTCCCCAGTTTACGAGAGAGGTTTCTGTTCATGGTCCTTCGAGCTCGGCCCTCGGCTACCGGAGATTAAAGAAGCTCCAGAACAACAACCAGCGACAGAAGGAAAAAAGTAGCGACGGAAGAAACAACCCGAAGGCTGTCAGGATTTACGCCCCTTACAGCAGCAAAATAACCACCATCAAAAAAATCGTGTAAGAAAATTTAAAATGAATTAAGGCTGCAAAAAGCCACAGAAAAAGACGACGTGTGTTTCACGCCCCTCATAACACACAGAAGTTCAAAGGAGATCCGGAGAGGAGAAACAACCCCTGTAACCCACAAGGACTTACGACCCTTATAGGAACAACAACGCAGAATGCAACGGGTAAAAGACTAAGATTAGATTGTGAAAGGACAAAAGAGAGTAGAAAAAAGGTACATACACCAGTCATTGAGATGGTCTCAACAATAGAGGAAGAGGGGGAGCCATCGAAACACTGGGAAATGGAGGAAGCCAGCACATTGGAAACCATCGTAGGAGAAATAGGAAAGGCAATGGAAAAGGTGCTGAAGAAGATAAGTTCGGAGGCGCGAGAAGACAGGAGGCGAGTGAAAGACCTTGTGGGAAGACGCGAGGAAAAGACTTCGGGAGGTAACGGAACACCAAACAGAATATCATGAATACCAAACGATATGGTCACTAACAACCAACACCAAATAATTGACCGGCAGTAAAGGAGGCATTGGAGGGTGTCAGGAGAAAATTTCAGCAAATGGAAGAATTATACATCCCAGGGGGGACGTTCGTCGCGGCCGGCATAATGTTCAAAGGATTGAACATCATGTTTGTCGAGGCGGCAGAATGTATAATACCAAAAGACATTACACAGAAAAATTAGGGAAGAGGCGTAACGGTGAGAGATACCGTGTAGGTTAAATAGGGGCACAAAGTTGCGCTTTTTGGGGACTTAAAACAACGCTTTTGAAAATTTTAAATTCTTTGAAAATATCTAAAATGAATATCACAGAAAAACTCAAATAAATGTCAAATTTTGTTTTTGTTTTCTCTGGCTAAAACGGTCGAAAATGAATGGTTCCCGTGATCACCTTTTTTTTTTGGAGAATCTGAATCTGCGGTACACTACTAACCGCCGATTCCATCCATAACCGGCAATAACCAAACCGGCGCCGATCGTACCGGCGCTCGGTCAAACCGGTGACTGACCAGCCCACGCTGTGCCTTGCCGGCGTTCGATCAACCGGCGACATGCCTCTCCAATAAATGACGTCAACGAAATTTCTCTTGCTATTGAAAGTACTGCAAATTGAAGATTGAATATTGAAGACTGAAGATTGAAGACAAGGCTGCAGATGGAAGGTTGAAGATCGTTGAAGATCGAAGATTTAAACTTCTCGCATATCTCCTTTGATAGTATTCCAAGCATGTTACGATGCTTATTATTCAGAAGGGTGACGTTTGCGACACGAGCAGCCTTGAGAGCGAGTGGGGTGCTTCATTTAAAATAAGGAAGTTGATATCAGTATCTCGAAAACCGCCATTTTGAAAAAAAAATAATTTCTGCGTCCATTGAATTTATTCCATCGAATCTTCCAACTTGTATTTGAAACTTTTTCCGATAGCTCTCTTTGTTACTATAATATCTGAACTTTTAAAAAATGCCGATTTTCACTTTTTTCCGACTATCTAAGAAACGATTTATTTTTTTCAAAATATCGCATCGGAATATCCATCAGCATTAAAAACTACGCAACTGTTTCAATTTAACCGAATCTGTAAGTATAATAATAACACAGATAGCCGTGTTATCCTACTCAATTTAAGACACCCTGTATAGTGACGCAATACATCGTAAACTACATATTAATGCACACAAATTGTTCAGACGCAAACAAATGTCCAAAATGCATGCATTAAATGTTTTTGGTTAGGTATTCTAAAATGGTCACTTCCATTTAGACTTTTCAAAATTTAATAAATAAATAAATTTAATTAAAGCTGCCAATCAAAGCGCGACATAAACTAATTCGCAGACAATTAAAAGCAAAACTACAATCAAAACGAGAATTAAATTTAAAACCGCCAATCAACAATCATCGACATTGATCCGCATTACCTTATAGGTATACAAACCGCACATTTGCTAAGATGAGCATGAGCACCCATTTTACTTTAACCAAGATAAGAACCACACCATCCTTATTCACAACCGCATACGTCCAAAAACCAACAAAAGATGGCTCATTAATTACGTCACCGAAGAAGCCCCCTCACCACGGGCACTACCTTGCACGACAAACAAGGTCACTCAGTAGTTATGTAACCGGGGAGGGGGTGGGGCATTGGTATCCGCCACCAGGTAACGAGAAGGGGCTGTGTCCCGCCATACTACTGTGGTAAAATACTGGATCGGATGTTTCAAGTGACTCAAAACGGTGAGCACTGTCATAAAAATGTTAAAAGCGCCAGAAACTTGGATATCTAGAAATATAGAAATGAATGTATTGTTGTGTACGGACGTTTTGTTTGGTCAATTTTATTTTGTATCGGAATTATTTAATGTTGTTAATGTTTAGATAATCGCTTTCTTTAATTTTTTTATTTTATTGCAAAGTTTGATTTACGTGTTAAAAGATTAAGTTTATTGTTTATTGATCAGGATCCTTATCGCTGCGTAAACTAATTAGTTTCAAGATAAGCACGTGTCATCTCTGAAGTAAGCAGATGTTAATTCTTTCGAACACGCAGTATTTCATTAAGGAAAGAGGAATGGAAGTGACTAGTGAGACAGTGAAATTGTTTGAAATAGAAGACGATGACGTTAGGCATTATTTGTTGCAAAACAGTCAGTTTTGACGGCATAGAAAATAGTCAGTTCTGTCAGTTGTAGAAGAAGGTCTTAGTTGAGTTAAGCTCAAGTGTTGTACGTCTACGAAAAAGTTTCCCAATACTCGTTAAAGGGAGTTTTTCATTCTATAATCCTAATTAGAACGAAGCCAGTGTTGTCTAAATCGAGTTTCAAGTGAAGTCAAAGAAGAGAGGTTCCGAAGTATCATTCAGCTTGGCAATTGTGCTATGTTTGTTGAAAAGTGCACTTAGGGCCGAATGATAAGGGTAGCTTAAGGTAATTATAACTTTGTTTAATCGATCGCACTTATTTGATTGAATAAATTGTGTTTCGTCTGTAAATGGTTAGTTTTATGTTTAATCGAGCCCAAATTACGATCCAGGAGATAAGAGCTACCTTGTTTCTATTTCGGACCCAGAATTGCATCAGGTGTTAATTAAAAATTTGTTAATTATTTCTTTAGACTTTTGGAAGTAGATAAGGCTGCTGAATTTCTCAAATTAATAAAATTTACGTCAATATCGAAATTTTCGTCGTACCAGATCCAGCATCTGCCCATGCCCTGAAAAAATTATAATCACATTTTTGGTAGTAATCATTGCCTCTGTTGAGCATGACAATGTTTGTTGTATGAAAATTGTCTATTTTCAATCCAACAGGATTATAGTGGCAATTTTTACATCAAAATAAGGAAGCTTTTGCATAGTAGAGCAATTCTTCGCCCACACAGTGTTCCAATAAAAGGTGGAGGAACTTGTTTACAAATGTATACTCTACTGAAAGACAAAATATGCATATTTGCCTTTTTTCACAATTCCAATTAATCGTTTTGTTGTATTGCAACGTTTAACACGAATTAGGAATTATTGTCGCAGTGTGCACAATTAAACCGCAACATCAATTGCTTGTCAATTTTAATATCACCATCCTCGCAGTTTCCATCAGGCACAAATCAACCCAAAATATTCCCGTTGCCACAAGTCAATAACATTAAACCGCCGTAGGTTCAATTGGCGCATCTCTTGATAAAAACCCCATTTCGTATGGCTTGTCGAGTGGAAATTGAAAAATGCCAAGAAATTTGAATAAAAAAAGACAACCATTTGCGTTAAATAGATGGGAATTTACATGTTCGTGCTCCAGTTGTAAACCCCTTTGTTGTAATTATATCAGTCGGTGGAACTAGCTATAATTTTACATTTAAATACGCGCTACCAAACAGTATTTTAATACGTAACTGCTACTAATGGCGTTGCACTGTGATTATACATTTATAAAAATTGGGGGGTTTCCGAATATTCGCCTGCGAGAAGAAGAAAAAGTGGCCGGCGGATTGGAAAGCAATACCAATTTATTTCGTAAGTTGTGGTGTAGAAATAACGACTTGATGTATGGTTATAATAGGAATCGTGAGACCGTATGATATTTGAACCCCAAATCTAAGGGCCTTGCCTTGATTGATCCACTGATACCGGATAGGATATTTCAACCCGTAGTCGCCCACTTCCTCTTTCCGGAGGATGTTTACCTTATCATAACGCACCCTTCCCTCCAACTAGTTTGCTTTTTCTACTTGCCAAGGATATCGGATAGCCATATCGGAACGTATTTATTTTCCTCGAGATTAAGTAGGAAGGTAAATTGCAATTTCATTTTTACTTGCTCTTATACGACATGAATTGGGCATTTGACGGACATTTTATACTAAGACAAACGTGGTCAGGGCTTGTAATTATTACATTCGTGCCCTTAATTGTGTTAGTCTTGTCACTGTTAATCCAATATCTATGGCGTTTCTATTGAAATTATTTGGGAATAGGCGTAGAGAGTTTCATGAATGAAAATCCGTGTTCGGAACATATTTAATTAATTATATAACAAGCACCTGTCACTGCTTTATAACGCAAAACACGCTCGTCTTAATTTCGAACGGGAATTAAC
Source organism: Photinus pyralis (assembly GCF_008802855.1). Classification (NCBI taxonomy): domain Eukaryota; kingdom Metazoa; phylum Arthropoda; class Insecta; order Coleoptera; family Lampyridae; genus Photinus; species Photinus pyralis. Next base: position 55,685,762 of record NW_022170249.1, read on the forward strand.
GGATAGCGCCCGATTTGTAAAAGGCTTCAAAATTTTCATTGGGATGTTGCTGAGCGTATGTCCTGAAAACAAATGATCGATAATTGAATTTCCTTAAGTCAATGTATAGCCCACGCACGTGAACGACAAGTAGTTTAATTAATGTGTAACGACATTTACAATTAATCAAGCACATGTTCCGCAACAAATCGAGCATTTAAAATGGTTACACGCCACATGTTCAAGAATGCCAAGGATGAAGCTAATTAATACGAAAATACGCGATATGCAGAAAAAATGTAGGTCGAGCGGGTTAATTGCGTTTTAAGTTTGTCGTGTCGCTTCTGCACCCAGGCTTCTAACTTCGTAACCCTAAACAAACTTGATACAAACGTTGTACTCTCTCAAAACTAGTATGTAACATAAACGAGATGTTTCCTAGAATCTCTTGGGTATTATGTAAATAAAGGGGACAAATCCCAAACGTCATTCTAAAATGCCATTAATTAACCGAAAAATGTCGGCGTGTGTATGTAGGTATTGTTTAAACTGGATGTCAACTTTTAATTGCTATGATACGATATGAGTTATTGATATTGATTATTGTAATCATGGTTTACTTTAAAAACGACATACTAATGTTGTAGAATTTCACCCTACGTGAATCCTTTGATAGCGTTTGTTGTTCTTGGGGACAAGCACACAGCTAAAAGACATCTTGTGGGTGAGCATTTAGGTGGCCCCAAAAGAATGTTTGGGGGACATTTTTAAATCTAAATTCTAATTACTACCTATTCTTTATTTTCATATTACTCTACACCTGCAATGCGTTTTTTCAATCATATGAATCGGAATTTCCGAAACTACACGAGATAAATGTGGAAGAATCTACAGCTTCAGCTTTGTTTTAGGTAAAATCAAACAACTATCAATGTATTATAAATATCTACCGCGTGATCCAAAAGTATTGCGGACAGTTTGAATTTCCCGCAAAATAGGAATATTTTAAATCAATTCCATGTATAATTCTATAAGGCTAGATTCGGATGGCTCCTCCTGACGAGGAAGTTCAAAGGTTGCTCACCGTTGTGCCACATAGGACCGATCCTAACTAGGTAAAATCCCATAAGGCGATTTTATAGTGTCAATGTCATTTGAAGGTGACTTTAAAAAACTAAATAGAGGTGTAAAGGTTCACGACTCATTGAAAACCAAATAAATGTCATAAGGATTTGTCGAGAAGACACGTTTGAGGAGACTTTCCTGGGCTGGATCCGAAGTCGTTGTGATAGGCGTCAGGAACAGTCTCCTCAAACTTATTTCATGTGGCTGTGAACGTGGTCGCATGACTCCTTGCAGTTGCAGGAAATCAGGTAAAGCTTCTCCACCGAGCACTTCAGACACACGAGAAAATATTATATTCGTATACATAATTATAAAAATTTGCCTAAATGCCACGTCGTCTCTTTAGGGTACCCATGCAGGTAAAGCGGAAGACGAGTAGCACTACGAGTAGGTAATTTCAGACGACCCACTACCACTAGAAGATGAAGTAGCCTGAAGAAGTGGAATCCGCAGAGGAGAATGATTACGTTGAGAAATAAATGAATATGTGAATATTTTGATATGAAAATACTGTTTTACCAAAAATCGTCCTGAAACCTTCATTTTCGTGCTTACTTTCTGTCAGAAAATTTTAGTTACCATGACAGAGGCAGAGCTGACTACGTTTCCTGCCGCTTGTCACTTTACTGGCCGCACCGTCACTTTACCGGCCGCATTTTTGACATTTGCAAATTTCTATAATGACTCCTATCATCACTGACAGATTGACATTAATCAAAAGTTCTATATAAAAATTGAAATTTTATATTAAAATACGATTTCGGGTAAAATTTAATACAAAACTCGTCAGTAAAATGAGATTACCTGATTCGGAAATTAAAGTACTCGGCCCCTAGAGGCCTCTCACTTCAATATTTCCTCGCCAGTAATGTAACATTTTCCGAACTTTTTCAAAATTTTGTGTTAAGATCTCATCGTTTTTTCTTTTGGATTACCTTTTATGTTATATATACCTGGGTATTATCTATTACCTACGCAGTACGTAAATGACATCGCCTTTTTACATGGACCCGCAATCTTATTAGGATTGACATTTGCGATGGATGTTTCTACATTACCGGCTTGAAAAATTCTATCAACATTAACCTGGTGACCTACTGAGACATGGAATTTGGTTACCTACACTTCGAAAATTGTTCCTGAATTGTAACTGCAACGCTACTTGTTTTGCTACGAAGAATATACCTTCCGAGGCTCGATTTTGTTGACAATTACGTTTGTGACTACGAGAATTTATTTATGTTAGTTTGATTACATTTATCCTTCAGATTGCATTGCTATAGAAATTTAGTTATTTGTGCATCGTAAAGTACTTTTCTCAAATTTAATGTCACGGCACGTCACGCGCAATCCGTGGTCGAGTCTAAATTTTGCTTTTGGTTAGTTAACCTTATAGAGTAACGGTTGAGTATCAGATTTCCGCGCTATTCACTACCTCTCTTATTTGTTTGTTTGTGTTGTTGGCTACCTCTCTTATTTGTTTGTTTGTGTTGTTGTCTGTTACAGATCGGCATGAAGCGCCCTTCTTGAGCTCAACAAGGCCGTTGCGACCTGTAGTTCAAAAGGTAATTTTTTTATTTTCGACGACTCCTTCACACTAACATTGTACCACTTAGAAATTATAGCACCGGCCAAATATGGATAACTTCATAAAAAATACTACATTTCCCTTTCTGTTTCGTTTTGCTAATGTACAAGAACTACGATATTCACCCCGACCCACCTCTCTTTGCCTGAGCTTACCGTGTGCTTATCTCAAGGTAATGTTGTTACTTCTGCCCAAAGTGAATGCATTAAGAAAAATGCTGCGTAATAATCTAACATACCTCGTACAGTTTATATGCAAATGCAAATCCGTAAAAACGCCTTAATAGAGGACAGCCACACGCGTCAAGAAGAGAGAGAAACCACTCCAAAGATATATGGTGGCAGCCAAAACAATAATCCCTTTACAGGTAAGATACGAAGTGGAAGTAATGGCGTACCAAGACAAAAATTTGCATGTAAACAATATGACCGCAGAATCTTCACTGGTCGAGAAATACCACTCGTGGGCAAAATAAACTTAACAAAGGGATAAAATTAAAAGTACCATGGAAACCATCTGCACGACCTCCGTCGGCGAAACAAAGACCTATTGTAGGTAATAAGAAATATATAACACTTGGATGGCCTCTAACGGCAAAACAAAGAACTAAGTGACAGAACTCTACTACCAAAATTACTTATCTTTAAACTAGTTGATTACAAAGGAAATATCTAGACTGTGATGAGGGTAAGAATCACAAAATTACTTAAATGGAATTTAAATCAGGAATATCAACTTGTCAGAAAATAACGTTGCAAACTCCCCGCTAACAAACGGTTTGGAGAAACTAAAGAATCTAGCAAGGTACCAATATTGCCATTAAAAAATCTATTCATTTTCAAAGTGTTAAAATTGTTTTATAAAAGAAGTGGCAATACGGGCACTAGCAAGTAGCAACATGTTCCACAGAACATAATTTCTAATCATAATTTCTACATGAGACCAAAGTAAATAAATCCTTCTTTCAAAATCCTTTTTATATTTAGGTCCAAAATGTTTTAATCAATTACCTGAAGAGATCAAAAAGAGTAACACTCTCAAAGTTTTTAGTTACCGCCTGAAAAACTGGCTCAGCGAAGTTACAGATACAGAGGTTTTAACTTCTCTACCTTCATAAATGCGTTCATTACCGAGTAAACGTGTATAACGATATTATTATAAGTGCAGGTTTAAGATTAGTTTCAGTTTTAGAAGTATTTGTACACTTATTACCTATATGTGCCTATATAAAATTTATCATTAGTACCACAGAACCATCGTTAGCGCGCGCTGCAGTAGCCGCTACCTTCTCAAAGTAATGCAACAAGGAAGAACGAGTAAGCTGTCATACTAATGGACTTGTTTTATTTATAACCATCATGTACTGGAAAAGATGGTTATTATTATTATTATTATTCCAATCGGTACAACCACAAAAATTGTATTCATTAAAAATGGGATAAATATATTATATTATTATATTATATTATTTCTAAGAAACAAACCGTTTGTGTTCAAGGGAAGTTGCTATTGTTGTTATACACAAAGGTTAGTTAGTTAAAGAATGTAATCGTTCTGATTAAAACAGATAGAACAATAGAGATTTTAATTTTCATATTATTTAGAATACACGTGTACCCAGTCCAGAGCTGGGCAGTATTCGATTTTGTAAATACTTTTTAGTATTCAAATCCTTTAAAGTATTCAAATACTTTGTAATTAAATACTTTTATGGAAGCAGTATTTGTATTTGTAACTCAAATACTTTCACAAATATTTAGTATTCGAATACTTCGCAAGGTATTTGAATACTTTGAGAAGTATTCGAATACTTCGCATAGTATTTGAATACTTAACCTTCCTTTTTTTACCAAAAATCGACTACACCAAAATTTCTCGGGAAAACACTTTTTCTTATTAATTTTGGTGCGTAGAATCCAAAACAATTCGTACTTTTTCGATCAGACTTCTCAATCAAAAGTTATAGACTAGAAACCAATTTCAAAAGAAAATTCAAAGGGCTGTAACTTTTGAACTAGCAGCCCAATCTTGGAACTGTTTGAAATTATGGATTCTACAGGCCACATTCTATAAGAAAATTTTTTTCCGGGTCGATCTGAGACAATTTTTTTTCGGGCCTCAAAAACAGGCAGTGTATAACCTTCCTTTTTTACCAAAAATCGACTTCACCAAAATTTCTCGGGAAAACACTTTTTCTTATTAATTTTGGTGCGTAGAATCCAAAATAATTCGTACGTTTTCGATTAGACCTCTCAATAAAAAGTTATGGACAATAAAACAAATTTCGAAAAAAAATTCAAAGGGCTGTAACTTTTGATCTAGTAGCCCAATCTTCAAACTGTTTGAAATTATGGATTCTACGGGCCAAATTCTATAAGAAAATGTTTTTTCCCGGTCGATCTCAGACAATTTTTTTTCCGGCTTCAAAAAAGGCAATACTTTAAGTTATTCAAATATTTGAGAACAATTTAGAAATGTTTAGGGAAAGTTTCCATTGTCACAAAATCAAATATAAAAATCCAATACATCTGAATACCGAACTCAATAGTCTACGTAACTTAAAAACAATAGGGACGTTTCTTATATCCTTAAGACCATGTGTACCAATTTTTAAAGCGATCGCACGTTTCTAAACAAGTTATCTGCACACGGACAAACGGATGTTCAAAAATGGATCTGTTCCAAAATCGCTAGGATTAATTTCAGAAAGGCGTACGTATCATGTGCACGACGTACGATCGCTTTGAAAACTGGTACACGTATACTTAAGGCTGGACAGTACATACAGAACGGAGTATGTAAAGTTGCCTATTGTCAATCCCCAAATTTGGTTATTTATAATATTAATTTGTGTTCGATGGTAAAAACATAAACTTAGTCCAATTATAATGCATATTTTCTATCTGTATAAAACCAGCCACGCGGCGGAAGCTATCTTTTCGCGCTTTTGAGGAAAACTTTTAAGTTGTTTTTCCAAGATAACTTATCTATAAATGAAGTTGGAACAATTTCCAAAATTAAGATACGTTCGTAAACTTAATATCTAGGCAATAACGCCAGGAAAATTTATTTCCTTTTTTCTTTTCCAAAATATGACACCCTAACAGCCCTCGACGTTGCCCTTAAAAAAAAGCTTATTTTAAAGCATTTTAGTAAACCCCGGCGTTATTGTCTAGCTAAAGCATTCACCTTTCACAGGAATATTCGACCCCTTCTTCATCTTCACTCAGAATTAAGATATCGTGGAACGAAATCAAGTATTTTCGGGCAACGGAACGGGTGTACTGTCCAGCCTTAAGGATATAACGGGTATAAGAAAGGTCCTGGTAGCTACCTCCTATATAATAATATAATAATAATAATACGCTTTTACTCTCCTTAAATTTGTATATAACAACAGAAATATAAAAAAAGGTAACCCCATACAAAGTATAACTTGATTTTTTAAGTAGTATTAAGCCTTTTATCTAGTATACTATTTTAAATTTTTAATGGATTTGAGTGACAAGTATTTGAATACTTTTTACTGTATTCGAATACTTTTCAAAGTAAGATAATGAAATACTTTTCAAAGTATTCGAATACTTTTTATAGTATTCGAATACCTTTGATAGTATTAGAATACTTTTGAAAGTATTCGAATACATTCTAAAGTATTTGAACACTTATTTTTCAAAGTATTTGAATACTTTTTATAGTATTCGAATACCTTTGAAAGTATTTGAATACCTTTGAAAGTATTCGAATACATTCTAAAGTATTTGAATACTTATTTTTTTAAGTATTTGAATACTTTTCAATGTATCTGTTTCTAGTATTCGCTTGTGCTGGACGTAAAAGTATTTAGTATTCAAATACCTTTGATTTGTGTAAAGTATTTACTATTTAGTATTCAAATACTTTTTGAAAGTATTCTGCCCAGGTCTGACCCAGTCTCGCCCAGCTCTAAATTTATATCGTAGTTTATGTGATTTATTTGGAGAACTCAAAAATTGAACTTGCTGTTATGTACAATGTAATTACAATTAAAATTCGCACGCTGTGTATGTATAAGACCTGAAACACGTTACGCTGTACTCCAACGTCGCCAAACCCATTATTACGACAACCTTATACTTAGAGTTAACGGTACCTTTAAAGTGTTTAATGATTTTCCTACAGCCTTAACAATAATTTAAATTACGTACACAATGTTCAAAGCGATGTTTATTTCAAAAACATACATTCGCATACACGTATAGGTACTACAAGAATTTCTCATTTAGTATATAGGTAGGTACGTCTTATTTTGTTATTTGTATGTACCCACCTAAAGTGATTTCTGTTATGGAATTTGTATGTATGCAAAGCATTCATATCGTCTTTGGGTAAGTAAATATGTACGAATGGAAATAGCTTTAGTCGATTCTCTATTTGCCGGCATTAATTGAATTCTGCCCTTCAATTTTACTTTTTGTGTATCTAACTAAATAGTTACATCATTAACTACCCCGATGATTCACAAGAAATCACGATCACGATATTTTATTTTGCAATTTATGATGTACGCACTTTTACAATCGATTGGGTTTGGCATCCTGCGTGTTACGTTTAGTAAACGTCTTGTCACGTGTTGTATGTAAATTAATTAATTTCTTGAACAAAGTAGCTCAATTAACGAAAACGGCGATATAAAAAAGGACTGCTCTCGTTTCACCTTGTCAAAAAGTAAAATACGTGTGCTTAAAGGACGATTAATTAAAGGCTCATAAATTCGCTATTTGAAATACGACCCACGCGCCTTCGTGAGTACCGACATTTACTTTTAATGTTAATTTGCTTCTTGCTTTTATTAACCGTTAGCGAGTCCTAAAAGTTATACGTTGGACTGGAAAACGTATGGTATTTACTTTCCATTTTGAAATGTCGATTAAAGTTTCTCTGACTTTTGTGTGGTGGGGTGGGAAATTAATATTTTCTTGTTAGAAGGCCACGGTTTGTTTTCATCCCCCTTTCATGTATTAAAAGGAACATTTTACCATATAATATTATGGGCAATAACAGGGCCTCATGATACAGTTGACGGTTTTAAAGCCCCCTGACAATGAATTTAACGTAGATGTATGTGCCTGGCCTTTTGCTTCCATCTCATGTTTTTGTAATAATACCATTTGTAATGCAAACCGCAAAGAAACGCTCCAGTAAGAATTATAGTAATTATTTTTGTAATTATAAATTTTATAAAATCCCTACAGAGTTTTGCGAGATAAACGAGTATGTTTTTTTTTTCGGTTAGTTTAATTCCCAGTTTCAAATGCTTGCTCGTTTAGAAAGTTAAATTTCGTTGTGGATGTATACACATAAAACTTTTTAATAAATTCAGCACCAAAATCATTTTAATGCACAATGGAACGTTAATGTCTCTCGCTTTTTTAAGGGTTGCCAAACGTTCTTTTTATAACAAACGTCATAAAAATGTGTTTGTTATAATGCACCTTTTTGATTGGGCTAGACGGCATATAGAATGTGCCAAAACCATTTGGATTTGTCGATCGGTAGTCATTGTTCCTGTTTGTCGTTTTGCGACTTAAAACGGTAGCTCAGGGAAGTAGAATTTCTTCGTGCGAAATACCTTCATATCGGGCGTGACCCTAAAAAGTGCCCTTAGGAAATTTTTTTCTTTATAAGTTCAGGGAATTCGGGTGGATTGAAGAAAATGTTTTCCTAAAAGTGAATCTTTGTTTGAGGACTCGCATTATATCATATCTGTATTGTTGTTATGGAATTCCATGTTGTAAGTACGAATTTTACGCAGTTAAGAATTTTCTTTGGACAACGAAATTGATTTAACTGTTGCAAGTGAGCTGATAATGGAATTTACTGAATCCTTATAATCTTTTATGAAGTTATTACGTAGGTATTAAAGAGCTGTCAGATTTGCTGACTTAATTATTTAAAAAAAAACGTGACTATCTGAAGATCAAGGGTAGTTCATCATTGAAGGCAATCGCTCTCCGTTTTAGTTAACTACATTGATTGATAATGCAATTATAACGTTTAAATTACCGACATCGAGATGTTTAAGATCCTATCGGTCTTATTAATGACATTACCTATTGATTAAGACTTTTATAGTAAAAACATCAAGGCACTTCACATTCACTATATAAAGGATTTGTTGTACGTGTAGTTTAAATTGAATCATTTTAAATAAGAAGCAAACATCTATATGTGCGTTCACGTAGATGAAAAAGAAAATATTTTGACAGTGAAAATTAGAGACATACCACAACGCATAAGCCAATAAGAAGCTTTGTCGTGATTGAAGGCAACAATAAAGTCAACATTTCGTATACAACAAAAATTGCAGAATTTCGTCAATTGGGGTAATTATATACAGGGTATTGTCTGTAACGAAGCTCGGCAACTTTGTTAGTTGACGGACAGCATACTGTTTTGAAGCGACACGGGGGCTGGCAATCTTCCAGTCTTTCCGAGAGCCTACATAGACGAGTGTTTACAAAGTAAAATCGTGTTTGTAAAATTTACACGTATACCGCTTTATAGTAAACGTAAACGAAAGTATGTTGAGAGATCAGAGCGACAACCGGCGCGCATTTCGAGTAAAACGCAGACTGTTTTAGTAGATAGGCACTAGCTTGACCGTGTTGCCAGTGCTACAAATTGTCGCGTGTGTGGAGGTCTATGTAGAAAAGCAGGGGAAGTCTCTAGGTTCCGTTTTCGGTTTTTCCAGTGGGCAAAATATAAATAGCCAACGCAACAGGAGAGCTGGAATTGCCAGCAATTAATCGCGCAGTTGTGAAGAAACTTTCTCGGCTTGGCTTTGATAACAAACACAAATTCGTTCGTAAAATTTTATCGTTCGGGGAGCGATTTGCAGTTAGATTCGAACGTACAAATTGGTGCGTTCATTACCCAACAAGAAATCGGACTAATTTTAATTAAAAATGTAGTAAAAGTGCGAACTTTATTTTTACGAAAAGAGCGAGTGTTGTAAAGACATACCGGGTCAAATTGCCATAAATTGTGGGACAAAAAATCCGTAACAACTAAATACCGAACGATCCTCGAAATCTTCACGTGGACATCATTTTTGCAACAAACCTTAAGGGGTTGATTTTGTCTATAGCTTGTAAAGCAAATGTTTTGAACTGGCATTATTTTTACTTTCATAAGAAGTGGCTATATACAAAATTTTATTCCAATATCTTAACCAATACAAAAAATGCATGCGCAAACAACCACAATTTTTTGAATGGGCATTAGTTTTACTTTTATTCGAGGTGCCTACATACAACATTTCATGAAAGCATCTTAACAAAAAAATGCATTCCACAAACACAGAAAATCCAACCTTCATATGTTCTTTGTAAGAAGAATAAATTCTAAAAGACACCCTTTCTTGGAGATTTAGTCTCGTGTTTAGGCCGTTTTTGGGCTGTAACTTTTTGTCCCGATAGTGTACGTAGCGATCGGACGTTTCCAAACAAAGTTATCGTGCACACAGGCAGACAGACCGACAGCAATACAACACACATTATAAACGATCTCGAGGATGGTTAATAAAACTGTTAAAAGGCGTTTTATTATACCGGAATCAGAATCGCTGTTTAAAACACGCCCGAGCGTGCGAAAAAAGCCAATTAATCCACGCCGAGCTTTAACGGTTGCTATAAGTAATGTTACTTCAAATATATGACATGAAACTATAATTTGGAGCTAAAATAAAAAAAACCCTCTCAGATCGTTTTCTGCAAATGCAAAAGGTGTCATTGACTCGTATTTTTTGTTGGAAGCTTTCACAAATTCACATGGTTTAGGGTAGGTATGCTGGCAAATCTGTTCTAGTTTTTAATCGCAGTATTAATTGAAGTTTTAAATGAATGCACCAAAGGATAGAAGATTTACATACCTTTTACATTTCCTTCATATACGCCAGCATTAACGATGCATTTAAGACTTTGTTTGAAATATGTTTTCTATTCATCCACGCCAACAACATGCTGTTGCATTTGGATTTTGCATGTCCCAACTTTTCTTCTGCTTTTGCAACAAGCTACTGAACGGACGGTGTATTATCTTCTTCACCGAAGTTGTTTCATTTACAAAGACTGATGATTTTTATAAGCAAACGTCAAGTGACATTTCCATGGCAATCATGGAATATACAGCCCACTTAATTAGAAATGCATTCGATATAACGTCAATATTATGTAAGTGGTTGTAGTTTCTTCCCTGCAATCACTTAGAAATTATAGCATCGGCAAAATATGGATAACTTCATAAAAAAAGTTAATATGATTTCATTTTAATTCCCTTATTTTTAAATTATATTGCAGGTATAATAAATAGTATCAGAAACGCATGTATAATTGGTTTTTAAAGACTCTTGGGCGGGATTTAAAGACTAAAGTATACACTTGTTTCACTATTACGAATTTTCGTGTTGATAAAATTTCCGCGAATAAATCAAACTGTTTCGACGCCATGACAATTCGCTCTTGTCTCTCTGCACTACGTTCGCTTGTAATACTTGAAATTTCAAATCTGTCTTGTGTGCTTTGACTAAATTCTCATCCAATTCTCCTACTCTTCTCTGCAACTTCTTTAACTTTCTCTCCTACCTCCTCCAAATTTCCTGTGACTATGGGATGGCATTCGGTAATTCTCTCTTACTCCCCGGTCTTTTCTTCATCACTTTCTTTGCCCTCTCCTTCCTGGCATATTAATTCATCTAAATTTCTTTCTTCAACACATTGGATAAATAACGTTGGTTTGCTCTGGTCACTCAGTTTATCGTAAACCCAATCACACCGATAGTTGCATAATTATCCTGCCCAAAATAGGTCGGTGGTCATTTTCCCTGATCCATTGTGTAACCGTCTCTAATAAAGATCTTTGGAAAAGGAAATATGGGATTATTTCTATAAACATATACCTTTTATTTTAGGACCAGTTGAAATGAAAATGTATGGACTTACGTATCATATGGAAACTCCAACTGTGGTTCAATGAGTTCCAGAATATGATTAACTGTACCTTATCGAAATAATTAAAAAAACTCAAAATCGCTCATATCTAGGTAAAAGATAATATCAATTGTATCGAATTAGAAACGCAACAGCCCTTTAGGAAAACCATGAAAGGATCCGACTTCCTAAAAATAAAAAGCATAATTCAAACCTCCAAAATTTTTATGGTTGTCGCATTGCAGTTCTTTTATTACCCTTAAGACCTTTTCAAGCATTTATTACAATATAATTCCATTTTGATAATCTCCTAATAAGAGTGTAGCGATGATAAATTGCATTTTGAATGTGTTAATGGGAAAAACTGAACAATACCAAAGTGATTTTTTAGAAATTGCATTCGCGCGCACCAATTCTTGTATTAACAACATAAACGCACAAACCTCGCGAAGGAAATCTCGGATCGAATTTCCAGTAGAGCTACCGTACAAATGAGCCCACCTGTACCCAGCAGGTCGTAACAAATGTTAATGCACCCTACTTGATGGCATCAGCTGTCCGTTCGTCCCTTGTGCTTGCTTGTACTTGTCTATCCTTTGCCCGTTCACTATACCTATATTGTGTGATCAACCATCCAAAGAGACACGCAACAGTAGTTGCAACCTCGCCCAAAAGGTGGTTTTTCCTTCATACCTTGCGTTGCGTTGTTCTAATCACATTCAATTATTTTGATTGACTGCGCACGGTTCGCGTTCACATTTAAATTAATTACCATAAATTAATACATAGAAATATTTCCAGTAGGTATAAAGAAATTAGAATAAGAATGTCGGCTTTAACCTAAATATTTGACTTTATCTCCACTTTAAACGCAAGAAGGTTACGCATTAACTACATGTCGTTAAAAGAAGTGCTTTCGTGTTTTATTTATTTTTTCTTTCCATCCAGAGCACGGAACACTCCTTGCTCGGCCGACATTGATACTTTTTCAAACGAGGTTTCCGTACGTGGGTTTTCGTTCTTGTAAAGCGAACATGCAAAAATGTGGTATCGTATTTAAGGCCAATTAAAATTAATGGCACGTATCTTATTCCTTTAACAAGTTAAAATTATCGTCTCTAATACATAAAGATAACATACCGTAAATGCAGAAGAAACTCTGCAAGAATTTGGAATGAAATACAAAGACAACTCGATTGATTCATTCCAACCCATAAATTTCCATTGAATTTTAACTTATTACATTTTGCAAAATTTAATGCGTTTTATCCGACCATAAATTGGCCATCTTATTTTTGCTTTTGGATTTGCGAAGCTTTATTTATGGCGACGCCTCCTATAATCAACTTCCCCGCGACTAATTTACAATCCTTTCGGCATGATTTCCAATTTTAATTACTTCTGTTTTAGAAACGGCGATGGGCAATTATAATCGTATGTAAGAATACAATAGTCAAACTGAAATGAAATGGAAAAGCTTTAGAATTTGCGCTCTTTTAAATCATTTGCATTCACATCAAACCGCCATTTACATTATCGGCATCTATCGAACATTTTAATTGGTATATGTACGTCAAATTCTGGAAAGCGTTTTCATTCCTGCTTTAATTTCGATTTGTGCAAAAAAGAGATCCAAAAGTAAATTAATTATAATTACAGCTTCGTATAGCAATTTTGAGTTCGTCACAATGGTACACGTTTGTACATTCATCGTCTATAATTTGGAGTTATTGTCCATATCTCCCTAAAGCAATAATTTATGAATATTAATGGTTGCACGGGCTAAAAACCCTTGAATACAATGCGCCAGGTCTAGAATGCGCATTATATTATAGGGTAGATGGGTTTGTGTCATGCACACACTAAAAAATGCTACGGGAAATTATCAGGGTGGAAATAATTTTTGAAAGGTTTTCGAATATCGCTGCTGGGACTCATAAATTAAATGGATTTTTATTAACTCCCTTTATATCCACTTTCAGTTTTAATTGAACAAAAAATAAATTACATTGTAAACGACCCGACGGGATTTTATTTAATATAATACGTGAGAATTGTTTAATAAGATTTCTAATTTCAGTGTTAAAATAAGATCAGATGATTATTTACCACCATTCGCCCTGCATAATTGATAAGATTTAACTTGAAGCCAATATTATATTTTAATCAGTCACTGTATTTAAGGTTTCAGTCATTCCTTAATTTTCCCCGGTTTCGCTTCTTTCAGTTTTAAGTCTTCAGTTTGGAAACTCCACCTCATTTTTCGTCTTATAACTAGGCTTGTTTTAAATTTGAGCGTTACCCTAAGGGAAAGGGATATATCCTAAGTAAGAAACATAAGTTGGACATTTTGAATACGTTTTTCGTCAAACGTGGAGGCTTTGTAATTGTAAGTTAAATATGTTAGAACAGGTGGATAAGCACTCCGGCGCATAAAATTTAAAACCCCTTTACTTTTGTGCTGTCGTAAAGTTGCTGATTGGGGTAAAAATTAAAGGGATGATTTAATGTGTACTCATTTTTATTTTGATAACCGCTTACATGTTTTTGAGAAAACCGAAGAATGTAAATTTTTTGAAAAAGGAGTTTCGGGACCTTTGGACATATATCCTATAATGCTCAGATATTAATTGGATCTTGGACCGTTAACCAAAGGAAAGAAGAATCACTGCATAACCAAACATGTGCACTTTTTAAAATCAAATGTGTCCTTTTAATAATAATGTGACTTTTACTTCACAACGAACTATTTATTTTTGATAAAAAAACAAAAACATGTGCATTTAGATAGCTAGGGGGAAGTGTATCGTACCGTTCCTTAGTTTTAGCATTTACCCCTGCACCTCCCATTGTATCTGTTGTTGCAGATGAGGGGTTGAGCACCCCTTAAATGTTGCTAATTAAGACCAAATTTCGACTGCAAAATCAATTTTCTTTTCAAGGATACCTATTCATTGACCGACGGTTACCTGTAAAATTACTTTCATTGCTTTTGACCTTGAAAATCAAAATATGCACCTTCATTTGAGTTGATTAATTGCAGACAATCAATTCAAAGTTACGATAGAAAAATTGAATATTATATTGACCAACTAAAAATGATTGGTAAAGAATACATACCTTATGGATAACAAAGTTGAACCTTTTTACGTGGAAGCTCTCAATGAAACTGACTACACCAACCTTAAATGAAAAGAAAAGCAAATTTTCATTATTAATGTCAAGAAAAATATTTTTCCGCAATTTTTCAGAAGAGAACCAATCAGTAATTTTGTGCAAATCAAGTAAAAATGTTACAGTACCTTATACAGCTTTAACTTTCGAAAAGGGAAAATTTTATTATTTAATTCAAAGAACTCACCAACTTTTTATTGATTTGTCGGAAATGACCTTGACCTTGACCTCTAATGAAGTAATTTTTTATTTTCGGGCACGTTTTATCACGGTTTTGCTTTTACACGTACGGGTATAGAAAACATTACTGCGGGTCTGACATAATAAGCTGAAAAGAAACCCAAATAAGATTTGTGATTAGATAGATTAGATAAGTGTGAGAGAGACTGAACTTTACCAAAGTTAACAGTAGCAATTAAATGTGTTTACTAGCTACTAAAATACCCAAGTATGGCTTAAGCGCTTTTATAGTCAGTTTTATAAATGTCCGGTTGAACCAATAGTTGGCCAACGTCGGGGAGACCTTGGACCCGTGGTTGAGTTCCCTTTCGTTTTATAAAAATTTTTTTAGCGTTATTGGCTGATTTTACTGTCTTTGTTTAACTTATTATAAGACAGACCAGCAGTGTGTTTCTACACCGGTATCATGCCTCTTGAACGATTTTAAGGCACTCAGCAACTTTTACAAATATCCATGCCCGAACGCGGATTCGAACCAGGGACCATTAGTACCGCAGCCCAGTTCAGTGAACCAGACGTCGTCTTGCCTTAAGTGCCATAAGGAATCTATTTCCCGGATTTCACTTATTGCCGACCGCGTAATGTTCGCGTACAAAAATATCCCTTAAATTAAGTTAAATTAAAATTACCCAATCAAAACCGAATCAAAACTCTTGGTTACACGCAATGAGCTCTATCACGGCTCAACATCGAATGTTGTCATTCTATCCTATTGCATTACTCCCTACTAATAATTTAAATTTACAAAACCACCCACAAAATGGCGATAAGTAATTAAATCGGCCGCCTTTAATCATGAACAAAACGGATTCGTTCAGTCCTACCAAGCAAACGTGCCCGAAGCTCATTCATCAAAAGGCGACATTGTAAACTTAGTGCTTTCCAAGGACCCGTATGATATTCTAACGTATATATTCTAATCTTGGCTGGGCTGTTTTGGTCACGTAAACCCTACTAATATAGTATTCCCGCTCGCTAACGCCCGACAGACTGGCGCCAGTAACTTCCTACTGACTCTTGAAACATTGAAACTCACAGTCTAACCCTCTAATGTGCACTCCGAACATTTTGGACGAAGTGTGCGAAATTGAGGTGCTCGGTCAATTTTGCTGCAAATCCCAATTTCAACGGTCGCAAAATTAATTAAAATATTTACGACACCGGTTAAGTTAATAAAATTTTGAAAAAGGACAAATATGTTTATGCAAGATACAAGTTTTATAAGAATTGGGCAAAGATCGGAGAATTTACTTCTACGAATTAATGTCCCAAAAAAGGGATGAAGAATCTAATTTGTCCAAAAACATTTGCTTTAGCAACGAATAGTACTTTCCTCTTGAACCGATTTGATACCAAACACGATTGTAGGATAACTGAAATCGTTTAGTTAAGATGTAAATTATTCCGATAGTGGATTAGTTATTACCTTAGTTGTTTATTTCGACGCTAGAGGCCATCCGAGTGTTATAGGTTTCATTTACAAGAGTTCTTTGTTTCGCCGCTAGAGGTTGTGGAGATGTTTTCCATGGTACTTCTGATGCCATCTTTTCTTTAATTTGATTTTGCGTTCCTTTTCCGTAGAGACGATCTAGCCTTCACAGTGGTTGCGTGCAAATTTTTCTCGATACGCTGTTACTTTTTCCTTGACTTAGTGTGTACCTGAATGAGGGCTTATTGTTTTGGCTATCAAGACAGCAGCTCTCGCTGTTAGGTATAGTGGCTAAATCGAGGGTATCCCGGTAAATGGATTAGCAGAGAGGATGCCATAGAACGGTCTCTGGACTTTGTAGATAGTTTTGCAAAGATGCACAGGTTTTGCTCGTCATTCGTTTGGGAGAACGCAAATCTTCCGGGTTGGAGTGTTGTATACACTGGTCGTTAACAACAAAACTACGATCCTTATAAGGCGCTGTTGCATATTAACGAAACATCTCTTAGTTTCCTATTTGAGCAAAGAATTGCTTATCATCATGAACAACTTTGTATATTCCTGCACAATTGCCTACACGATGCAATCATCTATTAAATACAACCAGATCTCAAGTTTAGAATTAATTGCATCAATGCAACCGCCGTATAATTATACTGTGTATTTTAACGTAAATAACATAAGCGCAAGTTGGAACTGAACTGATGAATGAATGATTAAACGACAATTGTTCTAGAATGTTCTTAGAACGCTAGAATGCTCTAGAATAAACACGTCATTTTCCCCGGAAGGATGGTATCACATCCGCCTTCGCTCTTTATCGTCGATGACATATTTCATGACGCCTCGATGTTTTTCGGGATTTCTAGAATATTCGTCACAGTATGCCAAAATGAGCCATTACCGCCCAATTTTATTAACACTTAATAGACTTAATTATTACACCCCCTATACCACAATGGCAGCCTCTCATACCAGATAAAATTAGGTCTTAAATGTATCTCTCCATTCGAACCTGAAATGTAAAGAAGAGATGTTTTCCAAGCAGATAGTAAGACTAGGAAAAGTATTTCTGTAGGATTTTCCTTGTGAAATGGTCCATTTCTAGAATAATCAGCACTTTTATATCACATCATCTTCACAGATGAGGTAGCAGAAAGTACAATAAAAACACTTCGAACTTTCGGCATGAAAAAGTATGAAAATAAAAATACTATTAATTATGTAATCGAAGAGCGATTTTATCTTCGATGGGATTTTGTCATTAAAATGCACATTAACTTTTTATTACTAACGGCTGCCTTTTATACTAAATTAAATTTCTGGCATTAAACCCAATGCCTGTGTCGTAGTCATGACATAATTTCGTAGTTGCGCATATAAATAAGCCTTCTTTCCTCTCAATACGTGAATCGGTTGGCAAGGACTAATCTGAATACGACCTTAATTTTGTATCCGTCGACTTGTAAATCCTTAATAACATCTCGAATGGCTTTTTCACGTATATATAAATGCGTTAAAGAATAGTCGTAAAAACGTCAAGTAAAAGGGAGTTATAGCACCTAATCTGGGTCCACAATCCATAAACTTATCTACACACTTTCCTCTCTCCCTTAATCAAAATTAAGCAAGCAAGGCAAGGACGTCAACGGAACAGAAGGGAAGAGAGAAAAAAATGACCGGTAAAATCTTTTAGAAATCCTCGGACATTTGCGTTCGTCTCGCTTAAGTAACGACAGGTCCCCTGGGATGATTCAGGGCTTTCGTTCTACGTTATTTACGTTCCTTGGTTATCTCCGGCAAATCTGGCACACCTTTGAAATTGGCCGTCTCTCTCTATCTTTCGGTAAAAGGGGGATGTAGGTATTGTGGAAGTTACGTTCTTCTTTTTTGGCGCTCTTCCTACCCTTCCATCAAGTTTCATTCGATCCCAGTTCCCGATTTGTATCTCTGGCCGCTTTACAAAAATTGGGAGGATTAATGCGGCAATTTGCATGTACATTATCTAACAAGAAGAGTGGGAAGTTTAAAATAGCCCTCTGCTATCGCATGCTGTGTACGAAAGGATTATTCATTAAAAATGTAGCTCGTCTTCTGCTAGCATAAATAATAAATAAGACAACTTGCCAACAATGAGGTGAATGCTTAATTAAAAGTTAGAATCGATCGGTATCTTATTGTACTAGGCCGACAAAAGTAATAAACGAACTTTTATTAGAATGGCACACTTGGGGATTTAAGAACTGACTGGCTCGTTACTTTTGTGTACCACCACTCCTTAATCAACGGAAACTTTATTACCATTCAACGTTAAACGAACGAAATTATTTCTTTCTAATCTCAAAAGTACGACCAAATTTAAGTGTGGAGGTTCATAAACACGAAGACTCTCCCTTGGGATTTAACGTTTAGTTTATGTCGCTTAAATGTACTTTTTTGGAAACGCTTTGCCGGTTTTCCAATTACCAGTGGAAGGCTTGTTTAATTATACAAAATAGTAGTAACATTTGTATTAGTGTATAAATTGTTAATCCTATATGATAGGTAGGTATTGATTGTACACGCTGCAGAGAGCGTGCTGTAGTTCAATTTTGAAATCCACTTGGTTACTCGAGCAAATAACATCGGGCAACAGAATAAATACATGAAAATCATTGTAAACTAAAATAGATTATGCATGGGAGAATTTGAGTTTATTTAGCATAAGCTCCCTGAAAATATTGCATTTATTGGCAAATATAATCATAAATATCATACTTGCTGTATTTCGGATATTTTCAATTGCCAGAAAACTCGATTGTGAATTGTAATACTACAAGCATGTGAGGTCTGTCGAGTGAATTTCTTTTATAGGAGTTCAAATTTGGAAATTATTAGTGTGTCACAATGCTCCACGCTTATTTAGAATTAGAAATCAGGAACTCGTAATTTCATTCCTATATATTTATGTGATTTTGGATAAGTATATAGTCGGTTTGCATTTCATTGCTATTGCAAATGTTTAGACCATCCACAATACCTATTTAACAGCTTATATTTCTAATGTCTGTCCTCAGTTTTGCATGTATAAGCTATCCAAAAGTAAAAATCTGTTTGATTTTTCTATTCCACCAAAGAGTTCTGCCGATATTGGGCAAATCGTCATCGCCCCTTACTGCAACGGAAACTTTCTCGGGGGTCAGTATCTCCACTTTCACGGTCTGTAAAAAATACATTCACACTTATACGCAAAGACAGAAATACCTTTTCATTATTATAAAAAGTGACCTTTCCACAAGGAAGTTTTTTTTATTAATTGAAGAAAGAAAATAAAACTTCTATGTAAATGACAGTAAATTTAAATTACGCCCTTGTCGATAGGTCCTTAACTTATTGAATTATACCAATTGGTTCTGGTCGCCTTGAAAATCAAACCCCGAATTCCCGAGGACCGTACCGGTTGTTTCCAACGTCATACCACGAATGCCTGGAAGCTCTCGAAAAGCAATCTCCACTTAATTACTGAGTAAATTTTTCACGCCCAAAAATGGCGGAATATTCTTTAAATGGCAATACCTAATATTTTATTGGTTAGTGACTTTTTTCAATGAAACCCGAGCTAGTGTTAGGGTGGTTAAATCTTGCTGATTCCAACATTTCCACAGCGAATTTACGTTATACAGTTATGCTAATCTAAGTAATGTAAGGTGAGAGGGTGAGATCCTCATAACGGCTGTAATCAAATCCTTAAGTCGCACTGGAAAACGTCAGTCAGAAGTAATAAAAAAACAGACGCTCATTGATAATGAACGCGTGGAAATTACACACATTAAATTAACACCAATCATCCAGGGGAATTCTTCATATCTTTTTTTTAATGGACGGAGCTGCTTTACCAACTCAATCCACTATACATTTGCAAATATTTATGCTTCCATTACACAGCACCAAGCATTACATTACATTATGGTAAAATAATTACATAAATTCCATATTTTATATATATTTATATATTTATATAATCATTGGTAATGGCTTCAATTCTTAATACTGAATGAGGTTTGTTTTTTTTGTAATAATAAATTTATTATTTTTGAAAATTATCTATTTTAGCGCATTTTCCTACTCATGTTGGAAGGCGCTATTATTGCCACTTTATCATCCGTCCGAGGCTTTAACTACTCCTACAGTTTTGAAGATATTTAGTTCGTTCTTTTTGCATTCGGTAGCTTATATCTCTGGTACCTCAACCAAGAAAAATCGTAACGATTAATATGCTCCAACCAACAGTGCAATGTCATCTTTCTTATTTGTGGAGATATTTTTTTTAAACTTTAACCACAGATGCTTCTAGCACAGACAAGCATATCGCATATTGTAAAAATCATATGTGCATAGGTCAACTTTCTTATTTACCGAAACATTTTTTGAAATCTATACCACAGATGCTTCTAGTAAATACGAACATATATATTGTAAAAATCATATATCAGTATGCGCAAACTGCACAATGTCAAATTTTTTATTTATGGAGATATTTTTTTGAAATTTTAACCAAAGATTCTTCTGGTACTTAGTGGTGCAGCCAAACATATCGCATATTTTTAATAACCAGTGTGCGCATGCGTAGACTACGCAATGCTAAGTTTCTTATTTCTAAGAATATTAATGCCATAACTTATTTTCCTTTGTACACATAAATAGATGGCTACATGACCTTTCGGGAAGTACTGATCAATGCTCTTTATGAACATTGGGACAGTCGAAGACCATTTAGACCTTGTTAGGTGAGAAATTATACCTAGATAAACAACTGTTCAGTTACGGTATACTTTTCATGTGTTTTCATTTTAACTATTAAATTGGTGTTTTAAATTATAATGGAAAAGTTAGAAGGGGAGCATCTTGTTAGTGTAGGTAGGGGTAGTAGAAAAAGGCAAAGAATCCGAGAAAAAAACAAATAAGGTAATTGATAGGATATAAGTTAAAATATGATATTATTTTTCTTTTAGTTTTAAGATTACTTGCACATTAATCTGGAAAACATTAAAGTGGTTTGTGAAATCTTGATTTCAAATAATATATTTATTATGCCAATAAGCTAGGGTTAGTATTTTTCCAAATTTTAAATATTAATGTACCTGCAGTGAACGGAAAATTAAGTGAATTCTTTCATACTCTTAACCCTTTTAATCTGAGCTAGCTTGCGAAGTACGCAAGGTAGGTCCCAACGTACTACAACGAAAGAACAAGAAGAAGAAAATTGCCAGAAGAATTTCATAAGCGGAACCACGAATCTAAAGTTGTTTCCAACATTTGTAACTCCCGTTACAGAAAGAATTTCCAGTCCTATGCTTAGTTACTCACTTTGACAGCGAAACGTCTCTAATTAGGTAGGTAATTGAGTGAATCATTTTCAATTTTTTTAATGTTTACCCTACGATAGTGCACCTTACATGTTACATGAAATAAATCACACCATAACACACAATGTGGTATTACGAAACTATACCTAATATTCGCATAAAGGTGTAAAATCAAACAACCCTTCACAGCATACCCTATGGACATTAAATTTTGATAGTGCCTGCAGTTGGTATCGTATTAATACAATATTCAAGTTGCAATCCAAAATTATCAAGTAGAAATCAATATGGGTTCATTAAGTGCCAAATGTATTTCATTTTTCGTTTAATGCGACGTTTCGAATAAATGCGATAAATAATAAAACGTACTATGAACCTATTGGTTAATTTTAGCCATTCATTTACTTAATTGATATAACAAAGGACAATTTAAATCCTGGTCCGTAATAAATTGTCAATCAAGGTCTATGTTTGGGAAAAGGGCTTGAATTATGACAGTCTAAAGTTTCGGGACAGAAACGAGAAACACTTATGCCCATAAATTTGTTTAAAACTAGACACAAAACAACACACATAAATAACAATTTTGAGATAAAAGCCATGTTTTTGTTTTATCAAGTATATAATAAAAGACATTAGAGATGACTTTATGTAAATGAAGCGTTTGCATTTCGCTCGGTTATGTGTAAGCGATAGAAATGTGTAAATAATGTACCCCTCGCTCAGGTAAATCGCCTCAGTAAATTGAACAATGGATACAAAAACAAAATCTAAAAGTAGAAGATAAAAGGGTTTAGTGATACAGATTGAGATAAAGCAATTACTGATGTAGATAGGAGCTGTGGCGTAACATATTATTATCCTATCAAGACCGGTTGATGTACGCACCCTTCTGGTCATTTGCATTCTAGGAGGGTTCGACCCTTGCTGCTCACCGTATTACTCCGTCCCTGTCTCGGATCGACATACATTGGGACACCAATTATTCTAATAATCTATGGGAAGTTCCAGAACTTAAATTGTAGATGCATATACTAAGAACAATAAGTAGAGGTTTTTGGTACACAATTTCCACGTAGTACGAGTATATTTTTAACTAACAGTTCTGTAGCAAACAATGCGTTTTATAGTAAATCGTTCCCCTGTTTGCTACCCTTGCATTAAATAGATCTGTCCGATAATGGGAAATTAAAACTGTCGAAATGGTTTATTCAATTGATTCTGTTGGTTACGCAAAGACATCGCCATTTTATTCTGACTACAACTCATATGCAAAGTACTCCATCGAACAGATTCGTTCCTATTTGCATTTGTTAGTAACTATTTGGACATATCAATAGTATTATTTCTTTATTCTCGCTTTATTTTTAATCGTATTATAGCTTCCTAATACATAAAACAAAATGCTATTCCACAAATAAAATAGTAATACCGCAGCTGAATAAATGAGCCCGCATTAGTACCTATAGTCGATATTACCAGCTAAAGTGCAGCAAATGGTAGCAGCGTTAATATGCCAAAAATGCTTGCGCGAAATGATGGAATTAATTGAAATAAAGCGGACTCGATCAATAAATGTGCAGATTTCAATGTTGGAATCTACGGGCGTCCCCAGAAAGTGTAATTTATGAGTTTCTGTAAGTCCTTAGCAGTATCTGCGGTTTTCAGAACTTGACGTAAAAAGCAATTGCCCATTACCGGTGCAAACGCTTTAACGTCAGTGCGACAAAACCATAACTATATACGCTCCCATTTATTTAAAATTGTGCAGCGATGGCTGACGACCGCATTTCCGTTGCAATAAAATACAACCCTCATAAAAAAGGAGTTGCGGATAAGAAGTTATTAAACTTTCAAGTGCGAGTTCTTACACCGAACGTCGAAGGCACCAAAGATAAAGGTTAATTAACTTCGCGATCTATCACAATTGACCTACATCCTCGAAGATTACGATAGGAAATATAATTGTAAAAGTTATTGTTTTGAAAGGCATCGGAGTTGAACGTTAATAACAAAATTTGCATAGCGGACTTGTGGAACTTCTGCAGTTTGAATTGAAATTGGGACACGTCCGACGGGGAGCCATTGGTGGTGAATTCTTATTACATTTGGAACACAATAGGCAATATAATACCAGTCGGTATTCACAAAACATTCCTCAACTGCTCTAGCAGAGAGTAATACCGATATACCCATTTACAATGTATACCCGGTTTCACTTGGAAACACCATCACGTCCCATACTTAAAAACTTTTGTCAAGAGTGAGAAAGTAGATGAAAGTTCAGCCCCTTAAGCAAATCATCGACATATTTTCTGCTCCTTCATTTTGGTTTATTGCAAATGTTTGTTATACAGTTTTATCTTTTACGATTAATTGTTGATAAAATGAAATCCCTTCCGTTTATGATGAATATATATTTTATACTGCAACCATCAGATTCCTTTCCATGTTTACGACATATACTATTTTTATTCGTCTTTTAGGGGGCCTGGTTTTATTAACAATTGCCGAATGTCTCCTTCGTTTTACTAATAATTTAGAGGTGAAGTTATAAAACTTAGACTTTGTCGAAGTTGAATGTATAAAACATGAGCAATATTCCTTTCCTTCATTTTTTTATAATTAAATCTTGATGAGAACAGTGAAATCAATATAGAAGGAATTAGTAACTAATCAATCGTATAATAATGTAATGAATCAAATACATAACTAATCCTTAAGTCGATGATTTAAATGTCCTCATTACCAGTTGATCACCAAAAGAACGTTACAAAATCAGATCTGACAGGAAAAGTCGCAGCCTAAAATTCTTTCAATAATATTATGTTTACTAGCCGCCCATAACGGATATATTGTACAATTAAATATTTTAAAATTTAATTGATCCGCTTCATTAAACGAACTACATTAGCTATAATCGTTAAAAAAAGTTTAGATTGTGTAATAACAGACCATACTCTTCCACTTATCCCATTCATGATGTAATAATGTTTGCGAGAGTAAATAGATACGGAAATAAGATAAAAAATTAGAAATTACATAACAAAAAAAAGACTTCAGCTACCAGAATTGTAGAAAAAAAGGTTTAGAATCATGACAACAAGAAGCGAATAAATAAATATATAATCAACCTAATGAAAAAAAAAATATTATTATTATTATATAAACTCGTTATCAAACGTAGATTATGTGACTTAAGGAATATATAGAAGTTTATGTGTTAAATAACCAAGCGAATGTTGGTTTCTTAAATTGACCTGTTGGAAGTTCTGCGATTTCAGTGGAAATATCGTTATAAATGAAAATGATAATAATATAGCTATAGTATATTAAGAGACAAGTGTATAATCAAGTCTTTAAAGCGTCGCGTCATGCCTTTAAACGTTGCAAGTGCTTTAAAGACCAATTATACACGTGTTTCTTATAGTATTTTTTTAAATTATATCTGCAATATAATTTAAAAATAAGGGAAATACAATGAAATCATATTGATGCTATAATTAGTCCAGTCATTTAAGACAAAAGTCTCATAAATTCTCGTGTCCGCGTCTTGAGATATGTATTGTGTCATATCCACGAGTCTAGGAAAAAAACCCCGTGAAAAAGAACCCCGGAATAAAAACCCCCGGAATAAAAACCCACGGAAAGAAAACCCCCCGGGAAAAAAACCCCTGGAATGAAAACCCCCTTCTTTAAATCTCCACAATAGGTAGGTATACATCTTAGGGCGATTGGACAAGGCAAGTATATACATATAGTATAAGTTATTCCAAGTACAAAATATGAAAATTGGATTGAATTTTTAGATTTTATACTTGAAATAGCTTATAACGGGCGATCAAAAATGAGTTGCTGTCGAGTCGCCTTTGGAAGTTCAAATTAAGTACGATTTCCCATGCAAACAAAAATTCCAAAGGTGACTCGACAGCAACTCATTTTTGATCGCATAGTACCTGGTATATACTTGCATTGTGGAAGCGCCCTTCGTAAAATTTCTAAAAGTGCGAACTGTGTACTCCTGTGCTGAATTAGCTTGCAAAAAGCGTTGTTCATTGACTTATACCCGGTTTGGTATATGATTGGTCGATTTTTGATGTTTACCAAATGACCTTGGTCAAGCCAACGTTATTCATCTGTTAAATATTAACAAATGATTGTGATCTTAATCACGTTTGCGAAAACATACCTTAAATTCATTTAAAATTACACCAACAACATTTAGGTCAATTAATCCCAAAAAGGAAGAAAGCAAAATATGTACTGCTGCAAAGTAGACTAAAAAATATCTGCGAAGAATACAGCGCCGGACAAAGAGATGTGGTAAACTTCTTAGAAGCTATAAGTCATAATATTAGGCTTAATTAGGGTTAATGGTAGTTTAGGATAATATGCAATTACGTATTTTGTAAAAATTGTGAAAATTTGTTAATTAATAGAATAATATCTCAACCGAGTTCCGTTTGATATTCCTGTTTCAGTAAACAATATGCAACTTTAGCTCTCGCGCAATATTTCCTTTTTTCCCTGTGGTTTTTCTTCCGGTTTTTTACCAGGGGGTCTTTCTTTCCGTGGGTTTTTTCCGGGGTTTTTTTTCCGGGGGGTTTTCTTTCCATGGGTTTTTATTCCGTGGGTTTTTATTTCGGGTTTTTTTTCCAGGGGCTTTTTTTCCGGTACCTCATATCCACAGGTTATGTAAACGCACTTGTAGATATTGCATTGATTGCCGATCGTTGCTGAAATTGTCAAGTAGACAACCTACTTAGGTGGGTGACTTAAAATGTAATAACGAGAACAGAGATGACTACGAACCTTCCAAGAAGAGACAAGTTAATAGAGAAATGGTTTTTATTAAAAGTACTACCTAATGACCCTCCGAACATAACATGGCGACCGTGACAGTTAAATAATGGGAAGTGTCCAGGGGTAAAATAATGGAATTGGTGACAATCATGACGACACAGTAACATGGCTCATTTCGAGGACATTTCGCCCGCACATCATTAACTACATTTTAGGTAAATTAATTGCCATCCAAAATGGGTACGACACAATCGAAGAAAAACGACAATAATGGAGAAATCGTAAATACCATTGGAGCCAGTTCATATGGAAAATGGAGAAATGGTAATAATATTGTACGTAGATACTAATAGCACTGCGCATTCACTTGGACTTACTTTAAATCGTGTGTGGTGTGAAAAATTTTGAAAAAGATGTTATGGTCGTACTCCATACCGTTAATAACGAATAACTGCCTTTCCACAGACAGATCATTTTGACGTGCTCAATAAATCTTATATTAGTGTCCTTTATAGTGTTCTGTTTCCTAATTACCGTGCCCAACATTTGGATTATTTCCTCTGGCCATCTTCTTCTGCCCGTCAAGATTGCCACACGTCTTTTTCGGCACCAGACGACGCTTGATCATCCAGCTATTAACCATGTTAACCGCTTCCTCTAGGCAATTGCCAAGTTCAGTGTCCTGTCACGAACTGTCAGCGATTATTTCGACTCCGTTTATCTGGCTTGAAGTCTCAAGCACCCCGCTTCAAATATTAATTTTTCTCCGTCCGGTTTGTTGGTTATAATCCTCCTGATGCCGATGAGGTAGCTGTGTATAATTCTCTGGAGATACGCAAGGCGATGAGTATCCGAAAAACCAGAACACCTCTGTTGCACCTACAATCCGATGGAATGGCGGAGAGAATGAATAGAAGAACTAGTATACATCTCTCCAAAGTTATCTCTGACCATTAACGAGACTGGAATCAATATCTACCCTTATTACTTATGGGGATTGTTAGTGATATATCGATAATTATCCATAATCATCGCTAAATATCGTTAATTGAAGTCTATCAATATTATCGATAGATCTCGATTATCGATATTTATTGATTATCGCTAGTTATCGATTCAGTGAATTTATTCTCTTTAATTTCATTCGAATCAGTGTTACCACTGTTACCGGATCTAGCGTATTGCTGTACATTTAAGGATATTTTAACCATAAAGCATTTAGAGAACCCAATCGAAACGTGGCCTAGCGCGGTTCACAGGTCATTTTCCCTCGAACATACCCCGCGGTGAATTGCCTGCCGCTATAAATGCAATACAGAAAATAAAAAATTATCGATAATCGATAAAGTCCAAATTCCATAACATCGATAATCCGATAATCGATATTATATCGGTAATCGATATATAATAAGTATAAATGAATATGACTTTCGAGCTGATACAGGGGGATATCAAGCTGGTTCTTTAATCCCTAAAGAAGACGTGGGTACTCTACAAATCTACAAATGGCATGGAACGGCCCCCACAAAGTGATACAATAAATGATGTAAGTTGTTTATAAGATCCGGAAACCACCTCGAGACAAATCAAATAATTGTTCATTTTAATAGATTCGATTCGGCATGGGCAGTATCGGAGAGCATGTAAACAGACTAAAATTTCAGGACCCTTTTAGTGAATTCATGGCTACACATGGAAGAGGGCACAAAGTTCGTTTTGGCGTAGATAAAGAAATAGAGCAGGACTTAGTTCAAATCACATCTAACTATGCACGATTTAAAGATGAGCAAAGGGCCGTTTTTTCTTCTTTAAAAAGAGATTTGAAGAAGCAGAAGAGTTACGTCGACAAAATCCCAAAGTTGGACATGTCCTTAGTTTCAGGAAAAGGGGTCGGAAGGGAATCAGCTGTTAAATGGTAGGTGTATCACACCGCCCAACAGGTCATTTAAATTTATTAAGGAGTGTTGATTGATTGACTTTGATTGCCTTTCAATACAAATAAAAATTTTCCGGCATCTGACGTACTAGGGGCTGCAAATTTTAGGTGGGACACTCAAGGTTCACTTATCAAAACGGACAATAACCATTTTATTATATGAACAAATTTTGAGATTTCGTATGTCAGACGGTCAAGACGCTATTAAATATTTCATATTTGAAAAACGAAATAAATACTGCTCTTTATTCAAATAGTGAGTTGTTCCCAAGAAAATCATTATAATTTGTAATCATTGTTGCTCGAATTGGCAAAAAGGATACTTGTCTCCTGCATAGAAACGTGAGAGTGGCATATCTACTTAAAATTCCCACCCGCTTATTATTACAGGGTAAAGGTAGAATCTCGCTCGCGATGCCATCTGTTTTCAATCTATCACACGAAGGACAATACGAACTAAACTGCTTGACAAATTCTCTATGCAGATGCACCCTAAATTTCAGCACTTAAACTAGATTAATGCGGAACGTAAACCAAAATTTAGGTTATGTGCATTTCCTGCAGATAATTACTTCTTGACACTGTTAATTTACTTGGAACCTCGCTTGGAACGGAAAACAAGAATTGAAAGAAGCTTATTTCCTTGCTTCTGTATGTTTTTCTAAACATCTTTACTATTAAAATGTACCTCTTATAAATAAAAAAGCTTCAAATGTTTGGAAGCCACAAATATAATTTTTCCGGGATTTTATTACAAAATAAATCCTAATTGTAGACTGTTTAACTTTAGGAAGTTCGTATCTTTTTCCTTTTAATTTTATTACTTTTAAAACTTCTATTAACGTTAAGTTTTTACAATCTTATTTTAATGGCGGTTGTAAAAATGAAGTTTATTGAAAATTGGAACTTCTCCCACAGGTACTGCAAAATTATATTAGAAGCGAAGCGACATCTGTTTTGAAAAATGCATGATCGCCAGAAAGATTTTCGTTCTTCTCCTGAATGAGTGTGAATTTATGGGGCGCTGAGCAGGTGCGTCTATTAGTCGTGGAACATTTAAAAGCCCGAAATAATAAAAATGGAAGATTTAATTGACTACTTTTACTACAATTCCTTTTGATTCTTCAAACTTTGATGTGGAATGCAACAACCCCGAAATATATACCGTACCGGACCTCCCTTTTAACTTTATTGCCAGGATTTACATTTACAACGTTATAAAACCTTTTACGCTTTTATAGGGAGCGACTTTCGGTTTCTGCAGTTCCCCTCGGCTGTCGGTTATTATTTTATTATTCACGTTGGAATTAAAAATTTCTGAATGTAGGGCACGCGTCTTTAAACATAATCTCACTAATTAAAGTGTGGCTCGGTGAATGCATTTCTTTTTGTTTGAAGCATATTTCCAAGTTACGTCTTTAAAGCACTCGTGGCTTTTCATACATTTTACTTTTGTATTGTGCGCACTTATCTCAAAAGAAAGAAAAGGCTTCATTTTACGACATGAAAGATTTCTAAATTTAGTGCAGTGCTTGCTTATGATGAGAGAGTTCTGGAGAACGTGTTGATAAAATATTCAAATATGTGACAGAAGCGAGGCAATGTGTGTTTGACCTAGTTTGAAATTTGCGCCGAACGTGTTTTGAATTATAGGTCACTTTTTTATTTAGAGTATAGGTGGCTATCTATATATTATAAATATCACACATACAACATACGCTACCGACAATAACGTGAGACATATAACAACTTAGGTTCGACCTAGTTAAAAATCCCTTCCATTACCTTTATTTCTCATTCGCTCAGACAAAAGAGCGTAAACATCCCTAACGGTTTTCATCCACAATTCTGAAATGACATTGGAAGTAAAATCATGTAAATGTAAGCAGTGTTTTATCTACAAGCATCACACATCCTTTCCCTGGAAATAAACATTACACATTCATTAACTCATTACCCTTAATGTTTGCATGAAAATGAAATGTTTCTGGAAGTTATCTCAGCAACAAGCCGGGTTAATTATTATAAACATATCCTCGCACAAAGATATGCCACATTTACGTTCCATACCTTATAGACTACGAAAAATTTCAAAAATGCTTGTGTAATTCATAGTTTCGAATGCGATTCACTTCCTTTCCAATTGAAATTTATCCACAAACTCTTATTTGTCTGCAATCGCAGACGAGTGGCCTCTTAGAAGGTTTTGAATATTTTTATCCACAGGGAGTTCGTTCATCTTGTCAAGTATGCGTTAGTTTGGCTTTAATACGAAGTGGATCTCATTTTCCATTGTGCCTTAAGTTCTAAAGCTACATCACTGTATTTACGGTATTTTTCTGCAGGGTTTTAATGAAATTTAACTAGGGCCCTACGCGAATTCACCACCAGATGCTTTACAAATGTTCCGCGATTTCAAAAATTTGCGCGAAAGATTTTAAAAACTCATGAAACCGCCGATTTTAATAGCCCTTGGGGACGAAATACCGATAATATAAACTGTATGATGGTAACATTGCTTAATACGCGTAGAATGTTTCTAAGGATGTTTTTAATCCTGGAACGCTACACTTATTTCCTGAACTCAATCTGCTACATGGGGTACAGTCGTATCCCAAATAAAATCTATCTCAAAATATTTATATATGCATATTTTTGAACGTATGACAAACAAACATAAGATAGCATTATAACTTTTTTTACAAAAATATATTATTACATTATTCTCCACAAGTTGAGCATATTTTCTTTTAGTCTTGGGAATCTTCGGAATCAGAAGCATAAAGCATGTGATATATTTCGGCAAAGTCATCGGCGGCCAAAATATTGTTTTTTGGAAGCAATTTCGTCTTCTGACAAAAGATTCATTGAAAAACAACACGGATTGCGAAATAATAATTTTAATAGTTTAGCAAGAATATAAGTTTACATAGGTACCAACACACAAAAATATCCTATTGTGCTACACTAAATCGATCTCACGTACAAATCATATATGCGACGTTGCATTTTCCACACTACCGAGATGATCTCATGCTTATTCTGTCGTTTGAATCCCCAAACCCAATTAAGATCGCAATATTAGCGCTTATTGCCCCGACATTCTGGAGCCAGCAATGCGCTATAGAAATCAAAGAGCACAGAAAAGACGATTATTAATTCAACTCTCCAATTTTGTAGACCCCTGTAGCCCTTCTATGATTTTTCATGACTAAACCGCTCTAAAGCTCAAAAATCTCACCTTTAGCTAGCTCTATAAAAAATAAATTCAAATTTAAAAGCTACCCTTATTACATTGGCTTATGTTATAATTTTGAAATGAAAGCTCTCTCTCTCCCCACCTATAAATTCACATATTTTTGTCTCTCCGATCAAAATTATTATGGTTGCTGAGAAACAAATTAAAGAAGAAACGCAAATTTCGCCATTTTTTTAGGGTGGCTCCCATAGGAAACATATTGAACCTTACTAACGAATAGAAGAATCGAGACTCAACATTTTTTTTTGTGCAATTGGACGCGAAACAACAACTTCGCGTTCGCCATGGCGGCCGCGAAATTCACTTTCGCGGCCGCTGTCATAGCGACGGCCGTTAAAGTAAGACAATGTCACATATATTTTGACAATCAGCATGTAGGTAATTACAAATCTTTTGGATAAATGTTAATATTAAGCGTACAGTTCGTATTGTTACTTATACTTACTCCTGAAATAAAGTCTAAAGTGTTAGAAGCGTTATACTTTGAAACTGTAACATTTTGATTTTCATTAGAACTCAAACTGACAGGTACACTTGAAGTTCTTGTAGCATTTTTCGTACTGCCGCTTCGATTTTTCAGGTACTAACTCATAACTGCAACACAGCAGAATTCGCAACAAGTTTTATTTCCGGAGGAGTTCCGGATATCGAAGAATCACTTTCGGAGTCACACATTTTGACTTTTCTTTCACGAAAAATTATTCATTGTTTATCTCATTTCCATGGTAAAATGAAAACTGGCGTTTCTAAAGGGTTTTTCAATAGAGACGGGTCGATGTTGGCAGCCTGTGGCGGCCATGTTGTTTTAACGGCGTCTTTCTAACCTATGTTTTTTTATTCAGTTGGTAATGCCAAATCACCATGGCAAGTTACACGGTTGAGCAACACGTCCAAATGTTAAAACTGTATTACCAAAATGCATGAACGCTTTGAGGGTATGGTTATCTCTCGAAGAGGTGACGTGAATTGGCCACCCAGATCCTGCGAGTTAACACCGTTAGACTTTTTTTTGTGGGGTTTTCTTAAGTCGCAGGTCTATGCCAATAAGCCACAATCTACCGATGCCCTTAAAGTCAACATAGCTCAGGCTATCGCTCAAATTCAGCCGGATCTATGCGGTAGAGTCATTGAAAATTGGACCACTCGAATTCGTGCCACTGTCAGAAGCCGCGGCGGACATTTGAACGATATGATATTCCACACATAATGGCATATATAGCTCTTTCAAAATTAAAAAAAAATTCGTTAATATCTCACATACAGCCTTTTTTATTTCATGTCAAAATCGACCCGTCCTTATTGAAAAACCCTTTATTCCTTTCCCAAGGGTCAATTTGTTCCACCCCGATTCGAAGTAGGTATATTCAATGTAGCTCCCAGTGACTTGCGCCTCTCTATTCTATCTTTTCCCCTTTGTTCACTTTTAAATTAAATTTAGCCTTAATTCTAAGTAAGTGAGTAAGTAAGCAAGTAAGCACTTATCTTAGCTTTACGTTCTTTGGTTCTTTTTTGTCCTGTTGATTGGATGTTCCTGCCCTGTCTTCTCACGATTTAATTAGTCTCGCGCGTTATGAATCTTGAGATTAAACTTAAAACTGTAAAAATTCGTAAAATCTCATCCACTGGACCGATTTCGATGAAATAAGCACTAAACAATTGCAAATTTTGTACGCTACCGACATACATTTTTAACTTATACAAACACAAAAAACCACTAAAAAAGGCCGGAGCTCGCTCAAAACACGTCCGTTCGCCATGAAAGACGAACTTCTCCTCAGGTAAAGAATTTACGTTTAAGCTGATGCTTTTTTTAAAAGATAATCAATCAAATAAATGTGTTTTTCGTCGACCTCTTTATAACAACATGAATTACTCCTTAGCGTGCTCCTTAGTTACGGGTGTAGCAATGAAGCTCATTAATGGTTAGCAACGTTAGCAACCGGGGGTAAATACACAACGCAATTATGGGAAAGTTACTTGTGCAAATAGAAGTTGTTTATCTTAAACCGGTTTACAGCAATTAAAATTTGTTACTAATTGTATTAATACAGGGTGGAAACATCAATAAATTTTTATTTATATGTTTGTGTATACAATGTGTTCATGTTTTCTCATTTGTGATGATATGTCCCTACGGTTAGGCAACACTCCTTACACCTGAAAGAAAAAATACGAAACACTATGTATACAGCAATCGTGATAAGTCTCCGACGGTTTTGCGCAACCGTCGGGAACCGGAACTTTTGGGTATGAACCTTGACAAAAAGTCGACGTGCGATTATTTTCTTTGTTTTTCTTTGTTTCTCGCACTAACCAACTTTTGTTTAAATTTCGTTTGTTATTATTTATATTTTGCATTAAATACTGATATTTTGTTTATTGAAGCATTGCGTGCTCAATATATTGTTTTTTTTATTATGTTGTACCGTGCGTCCTATTTTGATTGAGACTGCGGTGTATCTCAGCTGTTTTTAAAGATGTAATAAAGACTTGTGGTTTTCGCGACCTTGTACCACTTTTTTGTGAAACTTTTAATAACACAAACAGAATCAATCTAGCTACATTTGTTTCTGAGATACATGGTGAAAACGAAAAGGAGTTTTTAGGATGTTATCGTATCTTATTACTACCCATGTGAGATAGCAAAAAGGTAAACACTATCCATTCTAGATATTTTACGTAGAATCCAGTGGCGTGGTAAAAATAAATTTTTGGACCACCGTTTAGGTGATTTGACCCAAAGTTGGTATCTTTAAAATGCAACACCCTGTATATCTAACGTCAATTTTTTTGCATGCTTTTTCCTGATTACATTGATACACAACCTATATTTTTATAAATTTTAGTCATAAACCAAAAATTAAACGTTTCTTTACTGTGTTTTCAAAGAAGTGAAGAGAGTGGCGAAAGTGAATGCGAGTTTTACGTGAGTGCAATTAAAAGGGAAGCACATAAAGAGTCCATGTGGTTCAAGAAAGTGGAAATCTGTGGCAAGTCGATAAACTTTAAATTAGACACGGGTGCCGAGGTGAGCGTACTACCAGTAAATATTTTAGAAACGTTACCTAAATGTAGGATCGAGAAGTCAAATGTATCTTTAGTTTCTTATGGAAGTACAAAATTTAAAATTACTCCTGTTGGTGAAGCTGAACTGAAATGTAAGGTAAACAAGTACGTGTGTAATATTAAGTTTGTAATTGTCGATACTAGAGATCAAATGCCATTACTAGGATTGCAAGATTGTATTAGATTGCATTTAATTAAGCGAGTGGATGAATTACAGGCTAGTTTTAAATCATCCGAAGATGTAGTGAATAGGTTTCCTAGTATATTTCAGGGGTTAGGAACATTTCCTAACAAGCATCATATAACGTTAAATGAAAATGTAAGTCCTACAGTTGCACCTATTAGGCGTGTCCCTCAAATTTTACATATTCGTTTAAAATTAAAATTAGAGGAGTTAGAGAAATCAAATATTATTAGAAAAGTAGAGCACCCTACTGAGTGGCTTCAACCGCTAGTAATTGTAGAAAAACCTAATGGAGATTTAAGACTGTGCTTAGATCCCAAACAGTTAAACTGTGCTATTAAGCGCGAACATTTTCTAATACCTTCTATGGAAGAAATATCCGCCAAATTAAGTGGTAAAAAATTCTTTACTGTGCTTGACATGAAGGACGGTTATTGGCAAGTATTAATAGACGACGCAAGTGCTAATTTATTAACATTTGGTACACCGTATGGTCGATATCAATTTCTAAGGCTAGCTTTTGGTGTATGTTCAGCGCCAGAAGTATTCCAGCGAAAAAATTACGAACTCTTTGGTGATATCGAAGGCGTTAGTTTATATTTTGACGACCTCATTGTGACAGGCGAAACTGAATTAGAACATGACAAAAATCTCAAAATAGTGTTGGAGAGAGCTCTTAAGTTTAATGTCAAGTTTAATAAGACCAAAATACAATTCAAACAATCTTCTGTCAAATTTATGGGACAAATATTTAGTCAAAAAGGTATCGAGACTAATAAAAATTATGTCAAAGCCATTATAGAAATGCCTGTGCCGTCTTGTAAAAATTCGTTATTACGATTTTTAGGCATGGTCAAGTATCTAGGCAAATTTATCCCAAAATTATCTCAAATTACTGCCCCATTGCGAAACTTAACACGTAATGATGTTCCATGGTATTGGTCAACTGAACATGAAGCTGCAGTGACTCAATTAAAACAGATTTTGACAAATTCACCAGTATTAACGTTTTTCGACCCTAAAAAAGAAATAGTTATCGAAACAGACAGCTCAAAGGACGGACTTGGCGCTTGTCTAATACAAGAAGAGCACCCAGTCGCTTTTGCTTCAAGGAGCTTAACAAAAACCGAGATGAAATATGCACAAATCGAAAAGGAGGCTTTAGCAATACTTTTTGCAGTACAGAAATTTCATTTATTTATTTATGGGTTAAACATCAAAATGTACAGTGATCATAAGCCCCTAGAATCAATATTTAAAAAAAATATTCAATCAATTTCACCACGATTACAACGTATCAGGTTAAAACTCTTAAATTATAACTTACATGTAACCTATAAACCAGGTAAATGTACATATCAGATGCATTATCAAGAGCTTACCTAAAAAATGAAAAAATATTAAAATCAAATCAAGAAATAGACTACTTTGTGCATTCATTAACAAAAACATTATCTATGTCAGAATCTAGGAAAGAACAATTTAAAAAAGAAACAAAAAATGACCCAACTTTGCAGCTGATTCGCAATTATATTGAAACCTCATGGCCCGCAAATAAAAATGATATTCCCACCGATGCTAAACCATTTTTCAAAATCAAAGATCAACTTTACAGTATCGAAAATTTATTATTTCACGATTATAAACTAATAGTTCCTAAAAAATTACAAAAAGAAATGATAACATTAATACACGAAGGTCATTTCGGGATTGAAAAATGCAAATCAAGAGCAAGGCAAATATTTTATTGGCCGGGTATGTCACATGACATTGAAATGTTTATTAAATCGTGTAAAGTATGCGAGAAGTTTGCGCGGAAAAATTCATATCAAACTTTAATGCCATATCCGATAACAAAAAGACCTTGGGAAAGAGTAGCCGTAGATATTTTTACGTATGCTAAAATAAGCTACTTAGTCATGTACGATGCATTTTCAAACTGGTTGGAAATAGTACAAATTAAAGACAAAAGCGCAGTAACTGTTATGCAGGAAATCAAACAAATTTTTGCAAGGTTTGGATCACCAGACGTATTAGTAGCAGATAATGTGCCATTTAATAGCGAAATTTTCAAAAAATTTGCAATGGAATGGAATTTTAAATTAGCGTTTAGAAGCCCAAATTTTCCCCGATCCAACGGATTAGCTGAAAAAGCGGTTGCAATTGCTAAAAGCATCATTAAAAAAGCGAAAGAGGAAGGGAAAGATATGTATTCGGCTCTTTTGGCTTACAGAAACATTCCATTAAAGCATATAAACTATTCACCTTCTCAAATATTAAATTCACGCCGATGCAAAACTAAAATACCTATAGCACAAGAGTTATTGAGTCCAGAACTTTGCAAAAACATGACCAAAAAATTAGAATACAAACAACAGTTAAATACAGATTATTTTAATAAACATGCAACAGACCATGCTCCTTTAGATAACAATAGTAACGTAACTGTTTACAACCATGTAACTAACACGTGGGAACCTGGTAAAATTGTAAATACTCATCAGTTCCCCAGATCATACGTTGTTAAAGATAGTTTAGGTAATACTCTCAGAAGGAACAGACATGATTTGCGGATGTCGCAAAACGAATATCAAGTAAAAGATCATGAATGTGAGAGCATATCTCAAAATAATGAAAAGACATTGCTTAACTTACCTCAAACCTCTGAAAGTGGACCCAAAGATCATACTACACTAGATAGCCAGCGTATATGCAAGAGTTGTTTCGCGTTTAAGTTAGTTCCATAAAAATATTTATAGGGGGCTTTCAAAGTTAAGAGCGTAACTGATTCATCCGAAGCCGTCTTCGTACGAGTTCGAATCATATCATAAATACAAAGAGTGATTGATTATTGTCTAAACACGAGACACATAAACATGACCTACTGAACACTCCTCACTATCATTGGGATAAAATTACATTTGTAAGTGGGCGTCATTCAAGACGAGGTAGATTCTATTACAGTCAGGACGTTACAATGAAAGAAATAATTTGAAAGTTGTACACAATATTCCCTTTGCTTTTTTTTAACCAGCGCTAACCAATACATTTTCCAGATTTTCGGATTAAATTAATAATTGCAAAAGCGTCTTTTTTCTTAGCATAATTTCTGAAAACTTTTAGTTTCAAGTAGGTATCTACGATACTTAGATTTGTTGTAATTAAGCATTTTATGATTGGGATAAACGAGATATCCCGCTTAGCCTCCTACATAATAAAATTGTATCCAGCTAAAGTGAGTCGGAACTAGAAGCGTCTGTGGTTAAAATTTCAAAGAAATATCTCCATAAATATGAAAGTTGGCATTGCGCAGTTTGCGCAAAATATGGAAAATACGAAACTGATCGAAATGGGCAAATATAGACCATAACGGCTATCAATTAGCGAAAACCCGAAGTCTCTAGGTGGCCCAGGGGCCGAGATCTCAATGGAACGGATGGACGGACGGACGGGACAGACGGAAACACGAGCACATAAGCTTTACCTCAACTTCGTTGTGTTACGATAAAAAATTTAATTTAAAACAAGATGTGAATATTCGGTATTTTAATTTACAGTAAGGTAACCAGATAAAAACATCTATAACACCCACACAAGGTTGCGCTTAGGAATGACACCGATATCCCATACAATAGCCCTTTATTCTAAAAATAACTGTGCTTTGCCATTTCGCGCGTCTTCTTACCCCGCCTGGTAGTTTGTACTATTCTCATAAAAACATAGCCGCTGGAGGACGCAGTCGACTTATGTGGCGGGACGAATTATGAGAGTCTAAAATTTATACAGCGCTGTCTATCTAGTGTAGTATGATCTT
>NW_022170249.1:55724772-56077777 GCF_008802855.1 Photinus pyralis
AATTAATTACGTTGACTAATGTGAGCAAGCCGATGTTACTTGAGGGAGAGTATTCCTGAAAACGAATTTTGTCACAAAAGTAGATGGAGAACTCTGTATACCGGGTGGTGCCTAGCGCGACGCAGCATAGGGATTTCAATGGTAATTTCTTTATAGTTAATTACTGGCTCCCCTAATTATTTTAGAGCAAAAGTCTAAATAAGTTTTTTTTAGAGAAACAAATACTGAATCTGTTCATGCTATTATTCATAATTTTCCGTTTGTCAAAACCGTAGAAATCAACAAAGTAAAAAGGTTCATTTTACAATAAATCAGATATGCCTTGGAATTACCTAAAGAAACAGCGATCACGTTTCATTATTTGCCTTTGACGTATATTAACTTTATACTTGTTTATAAATAAGTTAAAGAACTGCAAGAGCAATAACGTTCAAAATGTCCATCAAAACCATCAGGAAAACGACAATACATTCAACGTTTTGGCTGCAGTAGCGGAAAATCCGAATATAAGTTTAGGAACAAATCTGTTTCAAATCAGTTTTTTTTTCTTCGATTATGTAGGTACCTACTCTGATTCTCTCTGATAAACAAATAGTATCTGATGCAGGTGCAGCATACATTCTCTAAAAAAACATTACCCAATTGCCGCTTTTTCTTGCATGTGATAGTTGTAACAGAATTAAATATGAAAATCGTTCGACGTCAAATAACGATAACTTAGATGCGATGCGCTTGTAATTTGTTAAAAGATTCCAAAGCATCACTGATTTATAAAAATGTAATTTTTTATTTTGTCGATTTCTACGGTTTTGAAAAATGGAAAATTATAACTAAAAGTATGAACAGATGCAGTATTTTTTTCTCTAAAAAAACTTATTTAGACTTTTGCTCTAAAATAATTAGGGGAGCTAGTAATTGACTATAAAGAAATTACCATTGAAATCCCTATGCTGCGTTGCGCTAGGCACCACCCTGTATAGGAACCGAGGTGAACCTTTTTACTCCTAATTGACAGTACGGGTAGAAAGAGGGGGGAGGGGGGAGTCAAAGTTTGTTCGGTGATAAAATTTGCAGCTGCGGATATTCTGAATTTTCTTGAATACTTTCAATAAAATTGTACACAATTTTTTTAGGAACCTATGGTTATTTTGAATATAAGTCAAAGTCCATTATAGCATATTAAGTATGGAGAACGGTAAGGGATTTTTACCGTTCGAATAGACAATTGTTATTGTTATGAGAACGGTAACCCTTAACGTTCGACGTGCTTATATCATTTTTGCGCGACCGGAATTAAATTATGTCACATAATATATAATCACAGATTTAATATTTAAATCTGTGATATAATGCACTGAGAAATTAAGAAGCGGACTAAAGGTAACCAGTTTATTTGTCAAAACTGAAATTAATAATTTCACAAAATTGTGCATGTGTCTGTGTAGTTTGCTAGCTTTTGCACTTCCGTTATGAGCGAGGTGTTCGACGGTGGCCGAATGGTATGTCGAAGATTCCTTTACAGAACAAAATGGAAATTGCAGATAAAATTTTATCCACTGATAGTGACATTAAATTGAAATGTGTTAAGAAAAACGAAAGCACATCTTCAAACACATTCAATTGATCTTTTTTGCTTCAGGTTCAAATGAAGAACGTGTTCTTTTTATAGGAAACAACAGCACAAATTCTACGTCTAATCTTTATTCAATGGTTTAATGTAGTAATAATTAAATTTAAATGTAATGTAAGACTTTGAGTGTTTATTTTGAACTGATTGTTTTTATAGAGACGTCGGTATGTATTTTTACCCGAAATCGTATTTCTTGATTAATATAATAATTCTTGATTAATACCAATCTGTCAATGATGACAGGAGTCATTATAGACATTTAGCAATGTGACAAGTGCGGCCGGTAAAGTGACAGGTGGCAGGAAAAGTAGACTGGTCTGCCTCCGTCATGGAAACTAAAGCCCCATTCACATAGGTGGTAGTGCAGTGCTGTTGCGGTGCGGTGCCTTTGTATAAAAGTTTGAAATACGTATACCCATATGACAATTCACAATGACATGTGCAGTGCAGACGAATTGCAGCCGCGTGCCGAAAGTATGTAAACTTCAAACTTTCTGCACTACCTTAGCAAGCACCAATAGAAGCGCAACATTTGTCGTGGCGATCTGTCAAAGCAAATTTGCTGCTGCTGATTGGTCATACTTATGTAGGCGGGCCAATTTTGCGGTGATTGTGAAAGCAAATGTCAACATGACAGCACCAACCCGCACCGCATAACAAGGCAACAGCATCGCACTACCACCTATCTGAATGGGGCTTAACACTTTCCTGACACAAAGTAGGCATGAAAATGAATGTTTCATGACGATTTTGGGTAAAAATACTTACCGACGCCTTTTTAAAAACAATCAGTTCAAAATCAACAGTCTTACAATACATTTAATCTTTAATTATTGTTACATTAAACCTACAATTTGTGCTGTTGTTTCCTATAGAAAGAAGACGTTTATTCATTTATACCTAAAGGCCCTAAAGCAATAGATATCAATGTGTTTGAAGATGTGCTTTCGTTTTTCTTAACATATTCCAATTACAATTTTGTTCTGTAAAGAATCTTCGACATACCATTCGGCCACCGGCGAATACCTCGCTCATTAAGTCATTATGGAAGTGCAAAGCTAGCAAACTACATCAGAGACATGCACAATTTTATGAAATGATTAATTTCAATTTTGACAAATAAACTGGTTACCTAGTGATGTATTTATTTATTTATTCTGCTCGTTAATTTCTTATAGTGCATATTTATATTAGTTGCATAATTTTAATTTCGATCGCGCAAAAAATGTTATAAGCACGTCGAACGTTAAGGGTTGCCATTCTCAAACAATTGTCTTCGAACGGTAAAAATTCCTTACCTATACTTATACTTAATATACTATTGCCGCCGTCGTAATTATGATATGGTTTTTTGGCTATTTGCCTAACTATAATAATTACACCCTCAGGTCACTACTTTAGATAGAACTCACCGGCGTGATGTACACCAATCCGACCAGAAATCCAAATAGCGCTGTCGCCGCCGAAACCTTCCAAGGTTTAATTGTAGGGAAATTGTCCATGATCATTGTGTTTGCGCATCCGTGAAGTGCTACCAAGCTTCCAATTCCCAAGACGAAAAGCATAATGAAGAAGAGAATTGCAAAAAGCTGAAACGAATTATTGGTTTACCCCACGCCAAACTGGTACCAACAACGTACCCAGGGAACGCTTTGAAATTTTGCAATTGCATCAGGATAGGAAATGAATGCCAAACCCGTGCCTCCCGATTTAACAACGTCCTCAACCGGCACGTTTAGTTCATGTGCCAAGTTGCCCAAGATGCCGAAGATTGTCGTACCCGCCAAAAGAGAAGTAAAGGTATCCAATGTCGTTACGACCAATGCATCTCTGTTGATGTTGTGGTCGAAACTGTTGTAAGACGAGTACATGATAATGCTTCCAAGTCCGACGTTCAGTGAGAAAAAACATTGTGTAACGGCAGCGTACCAAACCTCTGCCCTCGCCAATTTACTCCATTGAGGTGTTACAAAATACAACATTCCCTCAGTGGAGCCCTCTAATGTTACTGCTCGTATTAAAAGCGCACCCATAACAACGTATGGAAACAGGGCGAGAAAGTAGGAGACTTTCCCAGAACTTTTTACTCCCTTGACGGAAACCGCAAAAGTTAAAAACCAGGCTAATAGCAGGCACAGTGTGAGTCTCCATTCGGGAGGACCTACTCCATCATTAATCTGCTCCTTTTCTTTCAACACTTCCTTTCTGAAG
Source organism: Photinus pyralis (assembly GCF_008802855.1). Classification (NCBI taxonomy): domain Eukaryota; kingdom Metazoa; phylum Arthropoda; class Insecta; order Coleoptera; family Lampyridae; genus Photinus; species Photinus pyralis. The sequence continues at coordinate 55,728,614 of NW_022170249.1, forward strand.
CGGACGGTGTTAGAAAGTCAATGTTTTTGCTACATACTTACGTAAACCACAGTTCGGAAGAACTAATCTTGTTCCGACCAGTCACACTCTCCGTATCCTTGGATGAAACGCATGTGACATTTCTTTGAGAATTTTCCGTTTCCCACTCCACTTTACAGTGTGACCAAGGAAGATCAGAAGTAAATGAACTTACAAGATAGAATAATGTCAACGCCATTAGTGAACAGTAGTAGGTGGCTATACAAGTACTGCCCAGCAGTTGACCATACCCTATTCCTGAAATCCACAATATATGTTATGGAACGATTTCATAATGGTCAACCTTTAATTGCGGGGCTCAAGCTTGAAAATGACTGGACGTTCCCTCTGCTTGTAAACTGTCCTAGTGCCATCTCCAAGTAATACAAAGGACGCCCAATTACTATCAGCACAACAATGTAAGGTATCAGAAAAGCTCCCCCGCCATTTTCATACGCCGTAAACGGAAATCTCCATATGTTCCCCAAACCTACCGACATAGCGATGCACGACATGAGAAACTCCAACCCATTTCCCCATTGCGCTCTTTCAGTTTCGATACCGTCGACTTTGATTTTCTGTAATGAAAAGGGATAATTAAAGTCTACACAGTTAAAGCGGGGTAGGTACACAGTATTTTTAACGAATTCCTCTTAAAATTAAGCGTTCAAGTTAAGAGGATTTAATAAAAAGGGGGAATAAACCTAATGCGATTATTCAAATCTGTTATTTAATGTTCGGAATACTCCGTTCGGCTTAAATAAGATAAATCGCGAAGAAATGGCACTGCTTTTAAAGGTTGTAGTAATTAAACTTTTGCTGCGGCACTTACATGTAATTAACAAATGTAATTTACGTTTCATACTTCACTGCTACGTCCCATGATCGTTCATGTGCGAATCCGTAAAACTTTGAAGTTAATTGAAAGGTCATCAATTGATATTTTTTGTAACAATTTTTAATTGAATTGAGCTTTTACTACTGCTCTTCGACTCCCACGTTAGAGTTGATTAGAACTCAACTGCTGCCTGTCGAAGCACAGTGGAAAAACCATCATACATTTAAACGCTGTTCTCCAAATAGGTAGAATTTCGGAAAAACGTCGAGTGATTTTTATTATATGAGGCTCGAAGGTTAGCTATGGTGTGGAAAACACAAAACGGGGACGATTAATCCTTCGGGCTTAGAAATTGGCGTTGAATATTGGTGTTGGTGGTGTTGCATATTTGTTTCACGCTTAAAAAGGAGTAAACATGGAAAAGGTTTAATTCTGAGACTGTGCTTTGCTGGGGTACACTTTAAATCGAGAGAACGTTCAGCGTATTGTGCTTTATAATCAAAACTATCGAGTATAAAACTCGGTATAAAATTAAAAATTAATTCAAATTTGCAATTCTTAGAATTTTGAGTTTGAGTTACAACTCGGAATGTTAACTATAATGAGTCTTTTTGGACGCCTTCTACACTCTAGTTCGTGTTTGGCAAGAACAACATCGAAGGCTTAAGAAATGTTACATGTGATAAATATCAACCAAAAGGATGTCACGATATCCCTTTTTCGATGGTGGTGGGTAAAGCGCTGTGGGGAATTTTAAAATGCGGTACTCTCATTCGAATGGATGTTGTTTAAGTTGATAGTCCAAGAACTTTTAGTGGAAAAACAAACAAAGCTGTTTCTATTCAAAGCACTACTCTTTATATTTATTTATTAAGTGTGGTAATAACTGTTATAAGTTTTTAAATAATGTATAGGTAGTGGGAAATGTGTCATTCGTAGTTTACGCAAGTAGGTAACACGAAAAATACGTAACTGGCCGCACGTGCTTTTTTCGTGTTTATGTTTCAGGCGTCTACCTTCAATAGTGCGAAGGCTGTCTATCAAGACGCCCTTTAAACTTTTATCAAACCCAAACGTTTGCAAATTTAAATTATGCATACATACCTAACGTCCGCCATACTGGTATACGCAGGGACAAAAGAAACATATATAACGGGGCGACTAAAAGATGAACGTGATGAGAAAATGAAGCTGTTACAAATTGCCGAGTTTACTTATAGCTTACTAAGTTTATAAAGAATTAAAAATGTTTCATTTCAAATTAACCCAGCGATTATTTTCGTTTACGGCCGGAAATAAACTCGGAAATGTAACCTTAAAGCAAAATGTAAAAAGGATCGTTTAGCTTTATCGGTTGGCGGGTTGTTTTACTAAAATATTTAATCACGCCTTAAAATTGTTCTACTTCCGCTAAATGAAATTTGAAAGTTTAAAGCGGCGCGTCCTTTGAACGCGGTGTCTTCTGGATCAACAGTGCTCGAGGAGAGGTTAAATCAATATTGAACTTCAGGACAAATTTTGTTAGTTTTATGCCTTTTTTATTCGATCTGTAAGATTAAGAAATCCCGATGGCAAATATCTACTATACTTTTGAGAGTCTACATTATCCATATATCTCAAACATAAATAAGAACTAGGTACTTCAAACAAAACGGAAAGTATTTTTCCAATAGTCTGACAAGAATCTGTTTCACATTTTTTCGTAAGGAATGTACTAACAGTGGTTTAATCTGAATATTTTGGGCTTGATCTTAAGCAGACAATACTTTAATTTAAATCTAGAAAGTAAAATAAAATATTCGCCACGTGTATTTTAACCAAGATGTGTCGACATTTTTCAGATAACGTACCTTAATGTCCAAGAAAACCGAACTTGATACCTACCTACCTTTCCATGTCCATTTTTAATACGATTTTTATCAAAATCTACTGATTTCATTGGAAAAAAGTGGAAATGATCTTGACGTCCAAGATAACCACCGCGCGCGTTCAGACAAAAAGATGTCAAAAGCTTCTTTCACTAGGTACTTCGTTAGAGAAATCTAGAAACGCTGCATTGATTCTTTGCAAATAGAACACAATTCTCTAATTTCAATACCTGAATACTACGTAGTTGAAATGCATATTACGTAAGTCGATTAGGATTAACTTTTTACATGTTATTTTTTATTTCACTTTTTATTCGGGAATTCCGTTCCCAAGAAGTTGAATAATTCACAAATCATGACAGCACAAAACTTGTTTCATGCAGCAAAAAAGAGCACAAAGTTACGTATAGGCGTTGAAATTCCGTTAATAAATTGAAAAATTAGAGTAACTCAAAAACTCAATACGTTCAAAACGCTTTTATTAGTATCAGCGTTAAAATATGTTACTGTAGCAACTCTTTTTAAATTAATAGCAGAAACTCGTGAATGTACCAAGAGTATATGCAGAACAGCTAATCCTCCCTAACGTTCGCAATGGTAAAAAAAAAACAAGGCGGATGCATTCAACACCAAATACAGCTATTTTCAGATAGCTAAAATCGTTAGTAGACGAAGACATTCCAGATGTTGAAAATAGCTCCGTTGCCCTTTCAATGCCAACTTGTAAATCCGGCTCATTGTTGTGATCTACGTAACTAATTTGTGATGTACATGGTGACTGAATAATACCCCTAACCACAACCAATAAATCATTTCCATTGAGGCGGAGTAAAACAGAAAGCAATCCAGTATAGCAATCGATTGGCAAAGTTTGGTACAGACAGACGTATCTACGATATGAGCATTTCCAAAAGTTCGCCCAAAAAGTTATTGTTCTATAAGCAAGGTCAATTGCTAATTTAATACCAGACACTTAAACAAAAGTAAAAAAGACAGATCCACTTACCGTTTCTGAATCCTTTGTCGCCCTGCCATTTTCTCCGTTTTCGATTTGAAACCCTGGATTATCCTGACCAAATTTCTGAAACACAATTACAATTAATATTTTAATAACTATGATTGCCGTCCATTTGCCTTGGGTACTTAATTACACGGTTCGTGCTGTGTAAAAAAAATTTAAAACCGTTACCCATGACAAGACACTAATATGCAACTGCAAGGTTTCACACTTTCACAACTATAACAAAGAATTAAATATGTAAAGCAATCACCTCCGCGTTTGATGTCATCTCAAATAACCAACAGAATGCAGGTAACGAGTGCAGCTAACGTACGGAATGAATTATATTTGATAGGTAAATAATAGTCGCCTAATGATAAAAACCATGTCGAATTTGCTAATTTCCACCGTAATTGCGACGACGTGGTGGGGTATGGCGAGATAGCATTGCTGTTCCTTTATTTTCCTTACTTATCATCTTAATCACTTTGTTTGTTAAGGTTTAAGTGAAATGTAATGAGAGGGATTTAAGATAAATGGTCCTTGATCGTTTTTTACCAACCCATAATAGTTGTAGATGCCTCTTTGGTATGTCACATCTCAGTTTGAGGTTTGGCTCTCTAACATAATTTAAGATAATTTGATATGGATGCACGTTACAGATCTGTTAAATTACCTATAGTTTTCTGAAATTTCCAAAATTATCTACTTACTAAAGATTATTCTTTTTTATTGTGAGTTATGCGGTTGTTCACAATGGATTCTGCATGTAACGTAATACTTTCGATCCTTAATGCGAGTCTTTTCCTCTTTATTATTTGTCTAAATTACACAAACTAAAAACCAAATCCAAATAATTGTTAATTTGCAGAATTTCATCTGACGCACCAGTACCTATTCTCTTATTTATTTGTAAAATTGAATTAGAATTGAATATAGAAATGAGTGCATAAAAAATGTCGCTGCTTCCTGGACTATAAGGGTATTTTTAAATTGTTCTCGAGGTACATTTAAGTCGTTTTTCCAAGATAACTTATCTATAAATTGAGTTCGAACAATTTCCAAAATTGCTATAAGTTCGTAATATCTAGGCAATAACGCCCCGAAAATGAGGTCTCCTTTTTTCATTTACAAAATATGGCACCCTAATAGCCCTCGACGTTACCCCTAAAAAAAAAAGATTATTTGAAAACATTTTAAGAAATCCCGGCGTTATTGCCTAGCTAAAGCATTCACCTTTCACATAGCGTAGGCGGTACAACTGAAAATCGAGGTAAATGCTGCACTTTGTGACAAAAGCATGAAACTCGGTACACATGTTTATTAGGTCCAAATAAAACTTTTGACCCGCAGCACCCACCGAAATTTTCGTGTGGGTTCAAAATTTGAACACTTTTGTTCAAAAGGGTGTTCAAGGTTTTAAACCTGTAAAAATTGACGAATTTCGGCATTCTAGGGGTCGTTTTTGAATGATTTAGGGTCGCTGGTGCCAATGGCGGCATTAAAAAAGTTGCATATCTGACCCTTAGGCCCCAAATTTGGAGTATTTTCAAAATAATGGTTAAATTTTGAATTTGATAGTTTTAACCCTGCGTGATGTTTCGGATGTCGATTGCAGCTAATTTTGACGTGCACTACATGCTAGAAATGTTATATTGACGTTAAAACAGTTTCTGGTGTGTAAATAGGCCGTTAATCGTTCAATAATTTGTTCAAAATTTGGAAATTCTATACTGGAAGGATTTTGCCGTTCTTGGTGTCGTTTCCATATAATTTGTGGTTGCTGATGCTGATTTTGTATTCAGAAAACAGATGCGACTCATAGTTAGGCCCTTTTCATACTATTTTACCTATAAGAGAGAATGTTCGGTGCAGTCATACCTTTGTTGTCCCGGATTGCAACAACTATTGAATAACAAAGAAAGACGAAAGAGACGGACATTTCATAAGATTCGGAAGTGGACATGTTCTCTGACGGGATATGCCCCCTATGCTGCCATTAATGCCCTCCCGTCATCGTTTGTTGGGAAATCTGTACTTCCAGTCAGTCTTGAGCTCACTCCACGACAAGTAACATCTCGCAGTGAGCTAGTTCCGTCCGACTCGTGCCCCTGGAAATGAGGATATTGCAACGATACCGTGAAACGCGATCGATCGCAACGCAGTGCCTGGGGCCCATTGCATGGTTTTTTGGGAATAAAATTTTTACATCCATAAAGCATTACCAATTTCACTAAAATAAAATATTTCATATTATGAGTCCTTGATTAGTAGAATAAAGTAATGTGGAATAGGTAAGTTTAAGCACAAAAAAGGGGCCCGTGCTTAACAACCCCTCGGGCCCCAAGTTTTTCTCTACGGCCCTGTACAGTACATACCGAAATATAGTTTCTTTCTATCGCCTTTGGCATATTTTAGGAATGACAACAAAATTCATCTTGATGACATGGCATTAACATATACCTACTAACAATAGGTAAGCAGGTACTATGCAGGTTATGTGTATTATTTACTCCTTAAAGTTGACAGTTGTACGAAAATTCAAATTTTAGCGCGCTTGCGTTTGCGCATGGAGTCAGTGTGCAACACATCTGCAATCAAGCTAGAGGCCGGTTATCTGGTAAAACAACTCAAGGAAGGGAAGATGATTAAAGCTGCTTTCATTCATAACAAAGCAAAGTGGCACAAAGCCTGTGCATCGAAGTTCCAAGGGGCTAAATTGGATCAACTTTTACTAAAAGTTCAGTCTTCTACCAGTGCTATTGACGTACCTGAAGAGGCACTGGAAGACTGGCGGCCAGAACCAGCTTCTGGCTGGTCAGGTCATGGTGGTAACGGTCTCTTAATATGCGTTTAGAGTTCCTACAGCGACGCACAGGGCCTAAAACGCCTGTGACTCGCAGCCTAATCGTATCGCCCGCCATCGGATGCACTTTGGGGGCTGCCTCGGCGACTTCTGGGAACACCTAGGCACTGTGTCGCGATCTATGGCGTTTCACGGTATCGTTGCGATATCCTCACTTCAAAGAAAGGTCGTCGCCAGAGGGGGCAGGGAAGGGAAACTGCCCCCGTCTAGAGATTAAAAGAGTAGCAAAATGCAAAGCAACCAAAGTGTCCTGCTTTTCTTGACCGATAATTCGTTATTTCAATTATTGTGGTTGTAGAGGTAAGACAGTACAACAGTAAAAGTTTGTGCTCTGCACCTTTGAATATAGGTATTTTATAATCAAAGCTCTGCACTATACCTACAATTAATAATTTTTTACCCTTTATATGTCAACTTGCCCATCTCTGGGCCATCAGCTGACGACACTCTTGCTTCAAGGGGCACGAGTCAGACGGAACTTGCTCGCTGAGTGATGTTACTTGTCATGGAATGAGCTCAAGACTGACTGGAAGTACAGATTTCCCAACAAACGATGCCGGGAGGGCAATAATGGAAGCATAGGCGGCATATCGTCAGAGAACATGTCCATTTCCGAATCTTAATGAAATGCCCGTTTCTTTCGTCTTTCTTTGTCATTCAATAGTTGTTGCAATCCGGGGCAACAAGGGTATGACTGCGCCGAACATTCCCTCTTAATAGGTAAAATAGTTTGAAAAGGGCCTAACTATGAGTCGCATCTGTTTTCTGAATACAAAATCAGCATCAGCAACCACAAATTATATGGAGACGACACCAAGAACGGCAAAATCCTTCAAGTATGGAATTTCCAAATTTTGAATAAATTATTGAACGATTAACGGCCTATTTACACACCAGAAACTGTTTTAACGTCAATATATCATTTCTAGCATGTAGTGCACGTCCAAATTAGCTGCAATCGACATCCGAAATATACGCAGGGTTAAAACTATCAAATTCAAAATTTAACCATTATTTTGAAAATACTCCAAATTTGGGGCCTAAGGGTCAGATATACAACTTTTTTAATGCCCCCATTAGCACCAGCGACCCTAAATAATTCAAAAACGACCCCTAGAATGCCGAAATTCGTCAATTTTTACAGGTTTAAAATCTTGAATACCCTTTTGAACAAAAGTGTTCAAATTTTGAACCCACACGAAAATTTCGGTGGGTGCTGCGGGTCAAAAGTTTTATTTGGACCTAATGAACACGTGTACCGAGTTTCATGCTTTTGTCACAAAATGCAGCGAAAATATTTGTACCGCCTACGCTATTTGCCTAACATACTTCATTGTTACACACTGTATCAGTTGTTTTAATTAATTCTACATTTTTGACTTTTGTTAACGTTCACTTTAATTGCCTTTGGCTCTTGGATATGGTCTTCGTCCTTTTCGATTTCTTATCCTTCTCAAACTTTTTCTCATATTTAATTGTCCATTTTTTTTCAAATTCCCTCTTCAAGAGCTCGATGTGGGCACAAATGAGACTTATTTGCATTACTTCTTATCATTTCTTTGTGAGGTTACTTTGATACACAAAGTACTATAGTTGCCGTTGCAGTAGGTATTTAAGTATCTGGGAGAATCTGCGATTATTCTTTTTCTTCATTGACACTATTCACCATTATCCTTTCCCTCTTAAATTTCGAAGTATAGTCCTAACTCCAGTCGTGTATTTTGGGGTTTAAAAACCACAACTCTACTGGTTTCAGAATACTGTATCGTTTGAGTATAAATCTCAATAAAATGTAATTTTGTAAGTATATGACGTTGAATTATGTCACTGCATAATTAAAGTTGGTCACTCAAAAGACACACTTAAAAATAATTATGTCAAAATGAAATTCAAGATTAGAGACGAATTATATTTTAACAAACGTGCTAAATAGGATTCTTACATGAAAGCAAAATTTTATTAGTCCATTTTCTCTTTTCAATTCATTCCCTAAACTATACTGTCCGCGGTCCAAATTCGGCCCACTGTACTTTTCAAATTCGTGGAATTGTCTCAATTTTCGTTGTCCGGCCAAGAATTGCAGTGAAATTGTTCTTTTTAATTTTACATACTTAACTTATATGTAACACCCTGTATAAATACTGGTGTAATATTATGAAAAAAAATTCGGTTCACGCCGGAATCGGATAATCCACAATTAGCACAGAATTTTGCAAATAGAAAAAGGTAGTTAATTCGTGAAAAACTGGACTTCCTCAAAATCACTTCAATCAATTAAAATCTGTACGCACAGATTTTGTAGCAATTTGTGATACAATTTTCTCGTATAGAAAAGAAATAAATACGGAAACAGAGCGCCTTCACGATTAGACTTACGTGAAAGGTCACGCATACTCAACTTCAAAATGCTAAGAGTAGTGTAGTTTCCTGTGGGATGAGATAACACTCACACAATGAAAATTACTTACAATAAACCGCAGCACAATGCAAAGAAAAGCAAACCAAAATGCAAGGGTTAGTTCATTTAAATATATTTTAGTTTAAAGAGAATACGGCAAGTACCTCCGCATAGGAACTTAATCTATTAGAGTGTACTTACTTTTAATTTACAATGCCATTCTACACGTGAGTATGAGTCCCTACTCCAACAGATCTTCCCTTGAAATTAAAAGTTACCAATCAAAGCGTTTGTATTTTGCTTTTATTGTTTAGTGAAAGCATTATTGTAATGGACTTTTTCTAATTCAATTTTACCTTTATTCATTATCGAAGCAGTTTCGGTGTTCTTATCTACAGAATATCGAAATAAAAATACATTTTTGTAAAGTAATGGAATCGGAATGTAATTTATTTCGAGATCCATAATTATATTTATTTTAATGTAGGTAGTAAGTATATTGATCATATCTCCCGTCCGTTTCTCAAAATGAATTAATCTTTGTCTCCCTTTTTTTTCTATGTGCTTTAATTACCTAATGTACGAGGTCAACTATCAGAATTGGCTGCAAGACGTACACAATATCTAATCTAAGAGATGGGCATTCAGGTAACACGTAATTTTGAACAGCCTGGTCCCTGGCTGGGATGGTGACGGAGGACGTCCATGAAAATAATTATTAATTACTTACATAGGTACGGTTTTGGTCAGAAGTAATGTCCCTCGATTATCTCAAGTGTAGCACATAATTAATATACCGGATCTCCTGTGAGATTTGAGCTTCTTTTCAACATGAGGAAAATGTCTAAGATTGAAATGAAATTGAACTAAATCACGGAGAAACTGACACATTGGTACTTTTTCTACAGTTGCAGTTTCTAAGGGAGGACATTACTTCTGACCACGACTGTACATCTTTTAAAACTACATGTTTTCAGCTTGTTCAGTTTTTATATTAATACAGTCAAATTACGTTACAAGTTATACTTCCTCACAGGTCGGTGAACTTGGAGTAACCACTTCCAGATGCTGTTTTCTCAAGATTTTGTTTATTTGTTATTTTATAATAAACAAATTTTTTGTAAGCTATTTGAGCGGCTAATGCAAGTTCACGCTAATTGGATTTCATTTAGAAATATGCAATCTTCGTCGTACGATTACCTTTTATAGTAGGGAATAGATCAGGCAATGAACTTTCTATTTATATCGACTGCACTCAAACTAGCTCTCTGCTTTTGTAATACAAGTTATTATTTCAGTACTTAGAAAAGGCTAAACCCAGAAACTAGTTAATTTTCGCTTTCCAATTGGAGTTGTCTAAAATCGAAACGCCAACTATGATTTATTCCCCCAAAACTTCCTTTTGTAATTGTTCGATAGTTTTCAAGAGGAATTAGCACTTGTACGTATCTGACGAAAACAGTTTGTAACCTCAAAATTTTCACTTTTACTCCCGACCAGTTTACTTACCCGCCGGCACTGCTCCGTTCAGTATAAAACTATAGCGTTAAATACACTTTAAGGGAGTGTTTATTTAAAAACCTCAAATCAACTGTCTTTGTCGTTATAATGTTATTACAAATGCGATTATTCCCAATAAGAATGTTCATATATGTTTATTGAACGAAAATTGATTTTCGTCGCATTTTCAGGATTCGAATAACTACAGCACTTCTAGAATTTGCACTTGAGGACCGTTTACTTCTCTGACATACTTAGCTTCTTCTAGATTCTTAAAAAATTCTAGCGGAAGAACTGTACTCTAACTCGTCTGTCTCCTTTCCCTTGCCCATCTTACAGCTCTGCCATTAAAAAGTGGAACCATCGCAAAAATGGCGACCAGCGTCCCTTTTCCGCCAATCGCGAGCCCTTACTCTATTTACGATGCCGCGCCTCTATGCAGATGGATCGACGCAAACTTAAATACTCGCTTCTATATTCGTTCCACCTACACGCGACTACGATTCGTATAAAGCGCTACATATACAATTTTGCACCTTTACCGCACGTATTAAACTTATTATTGTACAGTAAGTTTAAAAAATGTTCACAATTTGATAAAATCCTAATGCATCATTTCCATTTTGTTCACCTACGACCTAAGCTAATTATTACCGAAAACATTACTAAAAAGTCTTTCTCTGTTCTCCTGTTAATAGTCCCCGACTATGGTTTCATGAATAAACATTTCAACCTAAACGCCTTCGTTTTTTATGCATCCGATGGCTACCAGACAAGGACAGCTTTCAAGTTTTTAGCAAAAAAAAAACCATAACGAAAAGAAGTATACTATCGGAGACGGCGAAGATTTTTGACACGTTAGCGTGGGTCGGTCCAGTAACAATAACAGCTAAGTTGATGGAAGAAGCATCGTTACGTTACGAAGACCACCGATATCACACTGTACTATGGAGACCTATACACCAAGAGAACCAATCAGAGAAGCTGACAACCGTTACTTATGGAACAACGTCCGCTCCTTATCTGGCAGTAAGAGCACTACAGCAACTAGCCCGAGATGAAGCAAGGAATTACCCACAAGTATCAGCAGTAACATTGAAGGATTACTACGTGGATGATACGGTAAAGTCAATAGAAGTTGCAAGGACATTATGTAGCTACAGTATACACCAGATCCAACAACAAATTATCACTAAACCCAGTCGTAAATGGAAAAGCATTAGTTGGTCCAGTCGAAAATATACCCGGAAACATCGAAGACAACCGGAGTGCTAGGAAGATGGTCGTGAGAGGATCTAAGTAACTTTCAACAGAGATCCGAATGGAAGCATAAGTGGCCATTGAAGCAGAGACAGCGAGAGATGGCTAAGCTCTCATAGTAAAAACCCACACGTCAGGCAAACCAGCAAAAGACATATCAAAACACCACTCAAACGCAAAAACAACAGGGCAAGACTGAAACCAAAAAGTCCTACGTAATACAAATCATACTTGTATTCCTAGCGTTATTGAGTTACAAGAACAACCTAAATGTGCGTATACATTATCCGAACCGAACGTGTAATGTAACATGTAATATAACAAATTCGTGTAGTTGGGACGGTACCCCGAGCACGAAGCGAGCAGGTTCGCAACATGCTCGCCTGCTCCACCAAAAGTCGGTTTTTCTGACGAACACATTGGAATTCGTTGGCACAGTTAGGACGTCTTTTACTACTTCTCCGTGTTTGTAACGCGCCCGAATCGATCGGAGCACAAAACGAATACGCAATGATCTGTTCGTGCTCGTTATTCTGTCAAAAAGTGAACGAGCCATGAACGAGCATTACATTACATGTTCGGTTCGGATAATTTATAAGCCTCTTTAAATGTGAGTTTAACAACCACATCGCAGTCCATAATAATCAGCCCAAGGTGGCAGCGTCTCAAGTACGGAAGCAACCAGGAGCAAGAAAAGAGGAAAAGTTTCAGATGGAACCACTATAATACACTGCCACTTCGTTGTCGGGGCAGAATGTTCAAACAAAATTTGAACATAAACATCACGGCCGGCTGATCAGGATTGAACAGATTAATTAAGTAATAAGTTAGGATAACATTTTAGATTAGGTTACAATAACAATACGGTGCGATTTAAGTGCAAAAAGGCATCGTTTAAGCTCTTGGAGACTTGCATCCCCCCGTCCCCCTTCCGACCGTACAAAAGGGATTTGAAATTCAACGTCCCTTAATTGTTATAAACGGCGGTTTGTTTCGTTGACTAATGGTATATCGGTGCGGTATAAAGTTTTCGTTTCAACAATAAGCCGCTTTTACTGCGCAAATTCATTTCATTATATTTTAAGAATTTTTTCCTTTTATTTTTAAATTTTAATTGAACGATAACCCAACTACAGAAAACCTCTTACCCTATTTTTTCGATTCTCTACACTGAAGTGGTTCATTAGCAATGCAAGATAGCTAATGGAAAGGGCGGCTATTGAAAGCTCGGCGAAAGAAGTTGGGTTTGCATTATAAATTTTTTTTATTGCTATAATTGGAAAAACAGGTAATGAAGTTTATTTTAGCGTTAAATGAAATCCGAAATAAATATGGTTGCGTCTTGTAAACACTCACATCAGTACGTTTTGATTTTACAGTCACTATGGACCTGTTTCTTCGAATGCACACATTGAAAAAGTACATAATTTTTTCTATAACAAAATAAAAAGAATGTTTACATTGCGCTCAATTATGAACGCTTTGAAGTACTCCAAAAGGAACTGTGTAGTTCCAAAAATGGAGTGAAAACGCTTTCCTGTTCATTAAAAAGAATTCGGAGAGCCCATCGAACCTTGTAAATAATTACAGTAATGGAATAATGCTTTACAAACAATCATAAACGTTAAAACATTTCTACACGTTGAATATGTTTTTATTCCCAATGTAGGCCGTAAGCTCCATTCGGTTTGAGTACGAATGAGTAAAAGAGCCGAATGCAGAGATAAAAAAGATTATATCTGAAGATTTTGAAGACAAAGCTAATTCAGAATGACTCGCCACATTTATAATGCCTCCCGTAGGGTTACCTACAGTGGCTACAGTGACAGTTTGAATATGCATGGTGGGTTTTTTCCTTTTGTTTATTCATTGGCACTGTACAATTTACACACTTTTTGTATCGTATTTCACTAACGTCTCGATTACTGCAAACTGATTTTACAAGCAATTCTATTTGATAGATAATGATCGTTCTAAATAACTTTCCTTTACATAAAATTTACATAAATTTGTATAAAACAAGGAGATTTTCAGGATTAACTTACGGATCTTATGTGCTGATTTTGTCGGACTATGGAGCTTATTCAGTAATGCTTCCCCATGCTATTGCACTGTTTTCGCTTTATCTATAATTAACTAGAATATCTGCCGAAAGGATTGCTAGCAAAACTATCGGACCAGAAACAATTAGACGCTTTATTTGTTATCTGACTGCACTGCTGTGTTTTGAGTGTTTTGATGTACATAAAGAGAATGACACCCCCTCCCTTTTTTACCACCGGGATACCTCAAAATTATGTTTTGAAACGGTCATATAATTATTTTGATGATTCCATCTCATCCGCATATACTGGGCGATATTCTAGCCAGACCATGATCTCTTCCCCTGACTCTCGCCTCCTACTGTACGTTTTAATTCTGAGAAAGGATTGCCATTATTGAAAAATGTATGGAATTTGATTTAAAAATTTCCCTTGGTATTTGTACAAAGTTTTACCTCTTCCTGCTCCCTAAGATGGTACCAAAATTATGTTTTTTTTTGTGCAGTTTAATCCGTTGAGGAGATCATCAATCCTACTATGCAGTAGATTGTGCAGGAAGGTGAAACAAATTTTTAATCTCAAGGGACCTGACAAACCAAACCCATGGTGTACAACAGCAGTTTATTAAAGTGTGGCACAATCTTCTACCCACAGGGGTTCGAGCTGGTTCTGCGCACCGTCAGAGAACTACCTTTACCCCTTTTTTTCAGTATCTTATTCGATTGCCATACCCTTTTGGAAAGGGTGGTTGACGCCTCTTCCACGCTGTCTTGCTTCTAGTGGTGGTTCTAACACCATATTAAAATCGCTAATACCTTAATTAATGCTCCAGAAAATATAAAGTTCTACAGTCCTATGCTAACTCCAAACCATTTTAGTAGTAGCTCAATTGTATAAACGAATTAATGAAGTAAAATTTAAACGATGAAATATTACTTAATATGTTGCTATTCCATTTCATATTCCAGGACGGTTCTTTACGCTTCAATGAATATACCGGTATCAAAGCCGGGAGAATCCATCCCACTAGACAATTTAAATAAGCATCTATAACAGGGAGAATTATGTTGGCACTAATTTGCCTCAAACACGCCGCATAAACGGGCAGCTAGCTCAGAGTGGCCAAATTTAAAGGCTTGAGATCTTTCACAGCGGTCGATTTGTTTAGGGCATGTAACCTTTGGTACTTCTTTAAAACTTACCATTACTTGAGCGCCACCCAGTTTATTAAACTTAACTCTCCCTATATAAAAACTAGGAGTTATCTAACTGATAAGAGCAAGCGGGTACAGCTCCTCATTAGGCTGGTAAATTATACGGGAACATATGCCCTTGTAGTTGGTATACCATCGAACTAGAACTGTTATTTTACAGCGGGGGTACTCGACAACCCTTTCAAAGTATTATTTAAAACACCCATCTCTAACCCCAATCGCAAATTGAACATTTCTATTGGTTTCGAGAAACATTAAAATATAATCAGCAATATATTCAAACAATTAAAATGAGACCTACTTAATTGAGAGTGTCATCGATAATTAATTTATTCATTACTTAGCTAGTCCTGGTATTAATTATTTCATTACAAAAAATTAATTGCTACAGTAAAATTTCCACCAGTGCCGTAGAAAAATTTATTTTCTAGAAGAGGGGTTTCTAACCTCTGTAAACGCAATATTTTACGACAAACTATTCGTTTTAACACATAATAATGTGTGCTTAAATTGAAAGTAAATAAATGCTAATTAGAGGAACTGCACAAATTTCCCCGTACAATTTTTCAAAACAATTATTTCAGTAAGGACGAGGGTAGTTAGTAATTATCTCCTACCATGAATTGGTCTACAGGATTCACGAGCCGTTTATTTGTAAACAAACTTTTAGAAAAGATTAAATGAAAATCGAAAATGTTACTGCCAATAACTTTTCTCATTACAAGAGGAATTGCAAATTTCTTTCAAAATGGGTATATCGATATCTTTCACCTTTAAGAAGTTGTCATTAAAATGGAAGAAAAAGTGAAAACGGCATCCACAACTTCACGCCCATTTCAAGGCGGTTCAGTTTAAAATATGAAAATATGCGCAAGAAGGGCCGCAGGTTGTTGTAAGATTCAATTCCTCGTGGTAATAAGCGGTTTAGGATATTAGCAAATATTTATGGGGGCTTTATACCTGTACTAAACAAATAATAAATTTTGGTTTTAATTTTATAGCGGCGCTATATTTATCTAATCTAAACTATACTCACTCGGTGTTTGCATTATACACCGATTATTCATGGTTTTCTTTCTTTCGGTAATGTTAGGTAATGAAAATTTAACATTTTTCCAATAGAAAATGGTTTTGTAAAATCTATTATACTCTATATTGCAGCATGCAGCTGCATGGATGCACCTAGAAATTTCATGTTTTATTTGTAACCCCCTTTTATGGCAAAATATTTTTCATTGTACAGTAGTGTGTTCTACTGCTACATGATGTTACATGTTTATTTACGTACATATCTTCATTTTTATAAGAAGAAGCGTATGCGATACGTGTTGATACTTACGAATGCCGTACGTAAATGTCCGACACGCGTTTAAACCCAATTGGATTCTATTTTTCTCCACCGAATCAATACCTATATCCAGAACCTGATATTCCTAGATTTTTGGTAGATCCTAAATGTAGACAGAAGATTGTTACCTAAATAAAATTTGGTATTCGTAAGGAGTTTATCTCGTACATTTTTATTCCCTAAAATCATTGCACAATATTTATGGACTGATATACAGCTTAGATGCACGCCGAGTTGAGATAAATTGGAGCTCCACATATGCCCGTACAGCAAATTTTCATTAGACAAAGTTCTCTCGACCTTTCACGGTAATGACATTTTCGTATTCAACAACGAATCATTTACTGCAATAATTTTGTACTCAATTTACTTGAAAGTGACATTCGGCCCAAGCAAAGTAAATAATTTCGTACCGTGAATTAGATATGATCGAACAACTATTTTATTAAATGAAAAAACTGACATACATACATACATTAGGATATTATATTTCCTTATTTCAAACCCATTCAAAGGAAATTCATAAAATATCAACTTCTGGAATGGCTTTAATCTTTCAGACTAAGCGCGATGCAGGAATAACAGGATAGTACGAATACAATGCCGAAAACTTGAATGTTCTAGGATACATCGTTGCCGAGATCTCGATTTATAAAAGACACCCTAACAGCCGAAAAGAGTATACCGAGTGTGTATGTCAATATGATAGCTGCAAGTAGTTAAAATATGTATAAAGCAACGACGAAATGCATCGATATTAAAATACCCTAGGCAATATGGATTACCAGAAAATGGTGGGACCGGTTGTAATGCTCTCGAAAATTTCAGAAAATTTGCAAAATAATTATGCGAAATAATGTCACATTTGCGATCTACGGATTATTTTTAGTGCAATAGGTGATGGCCTTACGTTCATAAGTGATTGATCAATTATTTAGAACATCAAACGGCGATTGGTGGCGGTTAGTTAGTTTACGGTGGTGGCAATATAGTGTGGCACACATCTTTGATATGCGCCAATGGTCAAGGTTATGGAGCAGTTGTTTCCAACCAATGGACATTCAAACGCTAAAAATTAAGCGGAGGAATAATTCAATTATTTATGTATCTACCTTTTCGCCTAAAACGACTTCTCCCAACTAATGTAAGACAACGCCATTACAATTTACAAAGCATCATGCACCTGGAAATTTTATTTAAACGCTGCATAAATAGCTATAACTGTGCTTTGATACTTACACGTAAAGCGTGGCACAATTACTTTCCCAACATCGATATATGATGGAATAATATTTCTCAAATGGAATTTAATACAGCCCAAATTACATGCATGAAAAATGTGTTTAATATTTGCATTTACTGATAAATTCACTTTATAACTTAACATAAAAGAAACTTGTTGGTTTCAACAGTTGCGAATGGACAAGAATGGCGGGTCACCAATGCCCCATGCATGGCTGCACTCAACAGCTGTCAATTTAATGTTTTGTGCGTATACTCGTACAACGGCATCGTTCAGCTGTATAATATGCAAATTGTAAATACGGCACCAACACTTTTTATAAATCACCGTAAAACCATAGCGAAATAAAATTTAAAGAAAAGCTAATTTCGTTAATCAATGAGAAAAGGCGGAGTATGGTTGCATTCCACCATTTATACCTACTTGTTCCTGTCATCTCTTAATTTGATCTGGAAAAGGATTTTTTTATAAATGAGGATTCTAATAATCAATTTCACTGGTTTGAAAATACGTAAATTTTATTTCTTTATATTATACAACTTTCCTTTTTTCTATTCGCCTTTTCTATGTTACAATGGAAACTAAATGCAGTTTGAAATTATATCTTAAATGAATGGTTTTTGTGTGTTGTTCGTTTTTTGTAAATACGATAACTAAAAACCGCTTGAAGAGATTTGGATAAAAATTTGGAGTGCATTAGGGTGGTATGAGAAATTGCAAACGCACTATTTTGGTTTCGATTCGCAACCATATTCTTCTCCTGTTTCTTAGTTTCCGACCAATTTTGAATTGAAAAATTAAACTATTTATTTTACTGTCCTTATTTTGCATTTTTACGGAAAAGTAAGCACCATAGCTAAAAATGTTAAATACAAAAAAATATGTGCCTTGATGAGCTCTGCCAAAAAGTTTCATACACTTTTTGCACCAAGGTGCCAGAGGACATGTTCTAAATGTGCTATGTCCCTATATTATGAGTAGTCGGAGAGTCGAGTCAGGCGTTTACCCGACAACTATAGAACTAGTTAGAAAGGTAAACGAAATGTAAACCTAAAAACCATTAGAAAACTTGAAATCTTTAACAAATTTCTGAATAAAACTTCCGGGCGAATTCTTCATCTATCATCAAAGGAATTCGGACTTTGGTAGCCTTTGTAAAGGGAAATTTTGCTGGGCCTGCGCAGTTGTAGGTACTGAGTATTAGAGAGTACACGGGATGTTCAAATTGACAGGTCAGATTCAAAAAAAGTATATACTTTACTTATACATTCTTAAAAGTCCGTAGGTTCTTAATTAGTTGGGGATCTTTATTTTTATGTGTCACTGGTTTCTGTATGCGTTGTGACCTGCTAATAGGTAGACAAGGCTGTCTTAATGAGGTCTTAATGATCTCACTTCGAATCCATAAACAAAACAAATAGTATTTACACACAAATTAAATTTACAAAGCATAACATCGTTCAATAATAAATACTTATTAAAAATAACTGCCGCCATTTTGTGCACAATTTTCTATGCGACGCGACGTCTGAATAATACGCACTCTGAAAAATCGACGGTGTAATCAAAGTAATTATTCTTGAAATTTTGGATAGAGCCATAATTTCTGATGTTAAACAACTTTTCTTAGTAACATTTGTCGTATCATGAACAAAAAATGCAGTTTACCTGAAAAGAAACTCATTTTTGCTTCACTGTCAATGCCGATACGATTTCGCAGAGTATACTTCAATGATTTGATAACTTAATTTTATTTTATGATTTACGTTTTTTATTTATTAGTCTGGATAATTATTGCTACTTTCAATAATGTTTGCTATCTTTGTTTTTTTTTATTTTTGTTTTTTTTCGCATTTAGCGTTTATTATTGTATCTATGTACATTCATTGTAATTTTTCTACATTGTCTTAGAATTGGCGTGTTTTGCTGTTAGACAATAAATTCATTATTATTATTATTATTAATTATTGTGTGTCTGTTTGATATTGTACGAGCTATTTTTTTCTAATGTAAATACAATTCGGCAAAAAAGAGAGATGCGAATCTTATTAAATTCTATTCAGCTAATTTAGAGGTAATAATAATCAACATTTTCCTAGTTTTTAATAATTTTACTCTTGGTCTAACGGCCAATTGTAACGGAAATTAAATTACGTGGTTTTGTTTATTAACTAACTATAGTCTGTCTAAAATTGACGCAAAGTAATAAATTATAAATTGGTGAAATAGAAATAGTATTTTTGTATGGACACTTCCATTCTCTGTCTCTGTCTAACAAGTAAATTTATTACTTCGCGTCAATTTTAGACAGACTATAATTAACAATAAATTTATAATAGTATTAAAATCGCTTAATTTATAACAGTTATTATTCCTTATCACTTACAATTTCAGCTCAAGCATCGAAGTTAGAACTGTCGCGTAATCCAATCCGATTAGCTTTTATATACCTAGTATAGTCGAGTGTTCCCGAGCGGACGCGAACATTCTAGAATAAAATACGTCATACTTCCCGGAAAGTTACGTCACATCCGCCTTCGATCTTTATCGCCGATGACTAATCTTTCATAGCGCATGGATTTCTATTGGGGGTTTACTGGAAATCGACAATCTAGCACTATCCTTCCAATATTGAGCTCTTAGTCAATGTCTCCTATCCTATATTTAATAATAATTCGTCTTCGTAAACGGAAAAATTTTCTACATCCTGGATGGCGATTTTAAATCTAGGTCTGCAAATCAGAATTAATTAGAAACGCATTAATTATATTGGAACTGCAAATGGTTAATCAAGTAAAATAATTCCATAAAAATATCTAGTAAACAAAGGTTGAGGTATTAGAGGACTTTAAATGACGGCTACGAGAAGGGTTGACTTTACGTAATCAGTGTAAAAGCTACGTAATCTAATTGCCTAATGGTGGTCTCTGAGTACACGACTGAGATTACAAATTTACTTACAAATCTTAATTGCTAGAGGAAGTTACAAACTTAAAATTGATTCTTTGGACTTCAACACTGAATTTATAAAGTTATATTGGCATCTCTTTATAACTGTGTTGTTCAATATGAAAGGCTGTTATCATTGCATAACGTATATACGTTAATCGATGCAATTATATTTCTTATATAATTTTTTGACTGTTTTAGTATCGAGAAAATGTTGGTCTAATCTAATCATGTTCAGTCACCACTTACGCACCAATTTTGTTCTTAAAACAACGAAAATCATGCCTCCTGTAACAGCTGCGCTCGTTTTTAACATCTCTCATAGCACAGATTATAATCTGTGCTCATAGTACCTAAGTACTGTTATCACTACTTGTGTTCGTAGTATCCAAACTACATTTACATCTATGCTACATTTACCTAAATAACCAAAATGCGCAGTAAAAGTAAAGATTATTAGGAATTAACGTAAGAAAATCTTATTTCAACAACCCAGTAATTAATAATAAGGGTGTGATAATAATGTGATATAGGGTAACCTGACACACTTCGAAAGTTTGTTTCGCAACGCAAATCACTTCTCCATCTGAATGATTAAGAGAGATAAAACCGAAGACGGAGAAACCAATTTTGATATGTACTTAGCATTTATATTAATGGCTAAACAAGTTACATGCAAATTTTTAAAGGAGCTTACTGTTCAGGCCTGAAGGCAAGTGAGTGGGTGTTGTACGGTTGGTTTTTCAATTAACGTGAAATATAAAAAATAAAACGAAAGGCCTTAGTACGAAATTTATAGTAAGAACTCTGTAGGGGTGCAAAAACACCGGGAAGGCAATATTGGCGATTTATTTCTTCATTTTCTTAAAAATAAATTCTGCTTTTAAATGCTCCGTTTTCCTAAAGACATTTAATGGGGAAATGTTCCGTCAATGTCAGATTACTTCGTTAAATGTAGCTGAATCGGGTGTTACTTTATAAATATTGATTTCTGATGAAATGTCCTGACAATGATGAGATTGCAATAAGAAAAGGTAATGGAAGTTACTCAGAACATTTATTACTTTAACCATAATGGCGAACGTTCAGTTTATGGATGCAAATTCCCGGATCTCCCCACAACACCCGATCTAACGTAACGTTTTCATTCCATTTTTGTGCTTCGGCTGGTTTATTCTCAAACGGATCATTTAAAAAGGAAATGTTTATAGGTCAAAGATTTTTTTCATCCTGAAACGTATTTTGTTAAAAGGGTCCTTAAAGTACAAATATTGAAGCTGTAGAACGAAAATGACGCTTTTATTTAAATCAATTTTTTATATCTTCATGTAAACGCAGAAGCTAGAATAGTGTCACATTTTAGCTTGCAGACGCGTTCGTCTTACTATGTTTTACTGCAGCCATGAGGACATTTATAGAAGACAGATCACCTCGACTAAATAACTCACTTTGGAGTAATATTCCATTCACGTGAGCCGCTAACATATAACCAATAAATAATATCTAACCGGTAGTACAAGAAATGGAAACACGAATGGAGAAAAACTTCTTGCAATACTGCGAATGCTTTTATATAGTAACTATTATGTAATAGTATTCATATGGAGTGGACGTTTCTTTTTGTAGAATCAGAAGGAATGCCTTAAATCGCATACAAGTGTTAAGACCAAAGTTGTAATCTGATTTTCATATGCTTTCTTTCGAGGTATGACGTATGAGCTAGGAAAAACCGACGCACTGTTGCAGGACCCTGTATATAGATAGACCACATATACCAAACCGAGATTAGTAAACGACCAGTTTTCAACCCCCAATTTGGTTTTCTCTTTATGCTGTTGTATATGATTTTCCCGATCATGGTTCTACGTTTCCTGTAACGTGATTTCAAACGTCGCAATTCATAGTCAATCACAGTACCTACATATTGTCCCTGAGAACTCATCGCTTCCCCTTGAGCAGACGGAAAAACTGCAACAGGATGGTTTTAAAGTTGCCGACAACTTGCATAAAACTAACACACTGTTCATTTGTTGTCATATATTATAATCCCGGTAAAAGATATGTAATAATGGTTCCAAAATTAAGCAATGATTTATTCAACCAGTTTCTGAAAAGAAACAACTATTTAACAACACCGAATTACTTTAAAATTATAACCCCCAAATTTCGAAAGTCAAACTACGACAGCAACTTTTTGTTCTCACATCAAGGCTGTCATCATCCCCTAGATTTCCATAGTCTACTCTTATGTAAAACGAGATGGTATATTGTATATGCCCCCGCACCGCTCTTTCGCATTACACGCTATGTAGTGTTCATAAACCGTATGGAACAGAGCTTATACCCCTAGCTTTTAGTTTTATTTAAGGTTAGAATGAATACGGTTTACTGTGAGTGTATAAAAAGGTTGGTAAAGGACATTACTTCACACGTTAGGTAACAACTTCTACCTCGTTGTATCTTTTATCAGTTTAAAGCACATAATAGACGGTTAATAGTGATACAGCTACTTCGTCGACCCCATTGCTTGAAGAGCTCTACAAAAGCTCTCTTTATGACACCTGTTTGCTATCCGTCGCTTCCAATATCGTAATACGGTTTACGACTTTGACAAGTTTAGAATATATTTGATACTTTGAATAGTAGTTTCCAAACAAATTGATTCGAGTATAAATAAGCAGTGGGTTTCTTCACGCTGTGAAATACGCTCGGAGATACTCAATTTTATTTTGTAGGTAATTAACGAGAAGAGCTGGAATAAAGTAAAAGTGGAAAATCGTTTCTCGCATCGAATACAATACCCCTGTATCTTTTTAACAGAAATAATTAATTTTCTAGTACACTTTGTATTCTTTGGGATGTAAGCAGCTGGATTTCATTCCCAAATTCCCACAGAGATCAGTTAAAAGTATTTCCCAATTGCCGAAACGGGAATAGCGTAGTATCCTTGCGATATTATATTAAAAGAATCAATTAAAAAAGCCATGATTACTAAATCATTTGCGAGTACGGTTATATGGCATTAGCGTTTAGTGTATATGGGGTAACTGCGTAGGGGAGGAATTCGATATCTGTGATTGCTGGCTGTATGTCGAGGGGATGTCACCCTGGCAATAATGAATCACTGCAGGAAACGACCTGCGGCGAGCACGTCATTTTCAGAAACATATATGTCATATAATCCTGATCATAGCCGTAACTAGTTCAAAACAAAATAGAATTTCAGATCAGTATTGAAATTGTGTAGTGATATTCAATTACCTACAAATAATTAACAGCTGCCCACTAAAGAATGTGAACAATAGTGTTACGCTATTTATCAAAACAGTCATGAGAATAAGTCGTTTTGTTGTTTAATAAATAAAAATGCACGAGAGTAGGCTGAATACAAGATTTGACTGGACATAAATATATTAATAATAATAGATATGTTTAGACGGTAGGATTTACTAAAATACTAATGTCAAAATGTGTTTTCTAACCGCCTGAAAAATTTATTGTGCATCAAAGAAAATAAATTTCTTGCCTTTACTTGGAGCAGAAAATTCTCTGAGATGAATTTTTTCTTACGATTGTTATGGTCGTTTATTATGCAAGTAAATCCAAATTGATTTGATAACTTTAGCGTTTTAATAACGATTTTTATAGTTGTTGACAAAATTATTTTCTTTCTTCACTAGTTCAGTTAGCAGGAGACAAATAAAGCCTTTACCCTACAGGTGGTTTAGTTATAGTTTTTTAATATATTGTTGACGTCTGTGCCTTGAAAGAAAAACTATATTTTCGAGCTTAGGAGAGCATCGCTCGCGCCGCCATCTTGAAGGAGTGACACAGGAAATCGTTTTTTTAAATAACTCCACAGCGGTTGACCCAAAAAAAATGGTTCAAATGAAAGTTAAAGATGACAACATTCCTCACATTTTTTTTTGATAAACTTTTTTTTGTACTTCTAATATGTTCCCAGTTGGAACTGCGGAAATATGAACAGTTTTATAAAACTCCTTGTTTTCGACGGCAAATTTCATGTGAACAAATTGCATTTATTTTTAATATTTTTTCCACACCACAAAGTCCCGTCTAATTTCGATGCTAACAAAGAAAATGGAACAGGCTGCTGCGAGGACTGCTGTTACTGTTGAACAAGTGGGAGAATATTCCAATGTGTTGATTGTCAGGACAGAGATTTACTTGTGTTCAATACTTTGATGCTGTTTTCGTAGTTGACGAAGATAGTGATCTGCTTGTTTTTCTGTCAGAACTTGCACCATCTCAAAGGGCAAAGATCCCCACTGACTGGACTATTCCGAAAAAGAAAAAATTGATTTGAATGTCTCAGTGCAAACGTTTCTCGCCATACAATCGTTCCGATTAATTCTTTACATTATCATGAACAATATTTATTTGGGCCGAATCTAACAGTCCGTCCTTATTTAAAAAATAAAATTGAATCTTTTCTAATAAAGTCAATACAAATCAAAATTGAAATAGAATGGTATATGTATACCCTCTCCTTGTACATTTCCGGTATCTGCTATAAAGATAAATCCCGTTTGGACACATTACCCCGCACGCAGATGGTCGACAACTAAATTTTTTTTCTTAGTTTTCAAACAATCTGATCTAAAAGTTTGCGATAACTAGGCGCACTTAACTCACAGAAAAATGCTGTCAGCCTTTAAGCTTCACTGTCCTTTATAACACAGAACTTATGACAAAAGTGTGGCTTGCTCAATTTGTAGACAAAATTGGGTGGCTTTCTATCTATTTCTAAGATCACATTTTCTGTGTCTGAAAGAAATAGAGTGACATGCTATAGGTCTGTAGTGTATCCTCTTTCTTACTAATTATTTGTTTTAGGGTTTATTTTGCTTTTAAAATCGACCTCAAGTGTCACCTATTGTAGAATATGCTTAGTACGACGTGTGACCGTAAAAAACAGCTATTTATCTTGCTCTCTACTTCAAATGTCACGTGCATCCTGCATAGAGTTTGAAAAAGGACACTTTTTTAAGAAGGTATAAAAACAGCTATAAGTTTTAATGTACTTCCGTTCGATCAATATAGCGAGAATGGAAGAGAAAAACGCGATTTGAATTGAATTGTACACAGAAATTATTAACACTGTTTTGGACGTTTAATTTAAATTCACGGTTTAGTTTATCTTTAAGCAAATGTTATTTATGAACACCTATAGAGATGAATTTTCAATGCCGATGCCTAACTAAATTTAGAAAATTTATTGACTTGAATTAACTTGGCACTTGTACATGTAAAATCGATATAGGGGTAAATTTATGAATCAACTGAGGCCGACGACCAATCTATGCTCAGGTTTACCACATAACGGCAAAAATATATGCAACCGAGAATTGTATCCATAGGAATTGAGACCAGGCGCCTTTTTCAAAAGAATGTGCTGAAATATATGTGAAACGAACCCTTTTTGGCAAAGCTGCAACCGAACTTCAGAAACTATTGTTAGTAAAACGATGTTTAGTTTACCAATTGGATTAACATTTGTTATTTTACTTCCCCCATTTCCCTTAAATAATAGAAATTAAAGATTTATTTTTACATCCCCTTGTTGGACTATTCCGGGCGTAAATATCGCCGTTTAATTGTAGTCGTAAACTAAGCGTAAGAATCTACGTTACGTAACAGTCACTGTCAACTTTAATTTAGATGTATATGCCTTCACTACTCGGGAAAAAATGTAAATCATTTCGATCAATGCTTAATAGAAGTCGGGATCAAAGCTTTCACGCAACACCACCCTAATTTGAACTGTATCGTAGTTTGAAACATTTGCAAACAAGCCACTACCTCGACTAACTTCTTAATTAGAAACGTTTACTAAATCGAATCAATCCTCGATATAACTCCTTTAGCAACTCAAGAAATTAAATTTAGAGCTTTAGGTCTATTGTAAGATTTCCGATCTCTACGGTGCAAGTTAGCCCACATATCCATAGTGCAAGTGACTGAAAGCAAAATTTCAGAAACGAAGGAGGGTTAATGAAAGATCGAAAAATACCTGGAAAAATGCAGTTCACTGCCGATGCTTTGAAGTATATGTAGGTACATATGTAACATGCAAACAAAAACCGACTATTTATACATCGATTTATTTGTAATACGCCCAAATAAAAGTTATGAACCAATTTATTATAAAGCACATTTTTCTTATAAGCAATAGTGTCGGTGGCAGTTGGGCACGTTATATAAAAAATGTAGAATCTCCTTAAAGAAGAGTTTTATATTGCGCTCTCAACACATTCCTATAAAGTGGTACTTGGCTAGGGTATTCCCTAGGTAGGTAGGCAAACTTGATCTGTACAATCTCGCTGTTAAGGAAGTTAATGAAAGTTTCGTTATGCTACTATTTAGGTACAGGTTGCATCAAATTTAGTGTCAAGTAGTTAAGTAAAGGATTTCGCTTATTAGCATAGATGATAGAGTGTGTTAAATAGACAAAAATGATTCTCAAGTTATGCCTAAGCAAAATCAAAAAACCAAATTTACACCTGAGATGCCCCAACCTTAGCAACATCTTGAGAATAATATTGTCGATACGAAGCACCCTAACACCCACTAACATCATGTTAGTTACAAAAGCTGCCATCCGAAATGTGGTGGGATTGCAGAAAAGGGAAAGAGAGCGAAGATGAGACGGATGGAATTTCTCGGAAGACCACATGTGTTTGCCATTTCAAACACCTGCAGCCCAGAGTTTTCCTAGAAATGCGTGGAATGCAGGGAATGGGCGGTTTTTAGGGGTGTGTGAAAATTAATTAATTCATT
The DNA here is from genome assembly GCF_008802855.1 of Photinus pyralis. Taxonomy (NCBI): domain Eukaryota; kingdom Metazoa; phylum Arthropoda; class Insecta; order Coleoptera; family Lampyridae; genus Photinus; species Photinus pyralis. The sequence goes on from NW_022170249.1 coordinate 55,755,959, forward strand.
ACCTCTCATTTTACCCAGTGCATTGTTAGTTTAAGTACCTATACATGCTTCCGCATTAGTCCTCGTTGTCCTGTGTATACGCATATTCATATACTTGCTGAAAACAAGTGTCTGAGAGTACTTGCTCAGAGAAATTGCTTTTTACAACTTGCTTATATACAGGGTAACACTTTTAAAACTTTCAATGGGCGATATCGTTTTTTATATTAGAGGTATCACAAAATGGCCAAAACCGTTTCGGTAGAATCAAGGGGGAAGCAAAATGGTCGTATAAAGAAGGAACCAACGTCAACCTCGTAATAACCACCCCCATGCCTAAATTTTGAATTGTGACATATCACTTGTGATACATCATTGGAAAGCTCTTAAAAAATGCTTTTCATAAATACCAACACTGGTGCATTTAAACTGCCCATTCACAATTTATGTAATAAAAATGAGTAATTTGAGTATTTGATGAATTTGTCAGTGTTTGAAATAAAAAACAAATTTCTTAGATCTAGTGATGCTTTGGAAAAACAATGACAGCAATTTTTAGTAAATAATAAATTTCTATTGCTTTATTTGTTTATCGGTTATTATTATTTTAGTCTCGTTTTTAGTATTTCTTGGCAAGAAAATTACAAATTTTGAATTTAACTAAAGATTTCATAATGGTGTACGTTAGCCGAAAGAGTTGAAATTATTTTCATTTCATCTATGGTTCTGAAGCGCGATCTGCATTTAGAACAGCAGCTGTTTTTAATGCCCGACACCCAAAACGACGTGTCAGTCACACTTATGTTGGAATGTTAGTGACTAAATTTGAAGAAACTGGGTCAGTGGAAAATAAGAAAAGAGACGGACCAAGAATAATGGATGAAGCTATTCAGATTGAAGTTTTAGGTCATTTTGGTCAAACCCAACATCATCTATTCGAAAAGCAGCGACTATGACCGGACTTTCGCGAGAAACTGTACGACGAACTCTTAAAGTGCACAAATTCTACCCTTATAAGATGCAGATTGTACAGGAACTAACCGAAGACAAGACGACTCCGATCGAAGAATCCAATTTTGTGAAATAATGACCGAGAATATTCAAAATAATCCGGAACTGGTGAAAAACATTTGTTTTAGTGATGAATGTACATTCTTTTTAAATGGAAATGTGAACAAACATAACTGCCGGTATTGGGACGATAAAAATCCTGATCTTTTTCGCGAGGAGCATACTCAACGGCCCCAAAAAATTAACGTCTGGGCAGGTATCTTAGGTGATAGCATTATTGGTCCTCTGTTTATCGAAGGAAATTTAACTGGAGATACTTACCTAAACATGCTACAAAATACCGTCGAGCCTCTCATCACTCATGAAATAGAGAATCAAATAAATCCAATTGACGGAAACATGAATTTGATTGAAGATTTCATACATTTTCAACAAGATGGGGCTCCTCCTCATTACTCTATGGCTGTTCGTGAATTTTTAGATGAGAAATTTCCGGGACAGTGGATAGGACGAAGAGGTCCTATAGAATGGCCAGCACGATCTCCAGATCTGACACCATTGGATTTCTTTCTTTGGGGTCATTTAAAATCGGTTGTGTACAAAACTGAACCAGCTTCCATAAATAATCTTCGCTACCGGATAGTCAGGGAGTGCCGTTCACTTTCCAGGGAAGTGTTTAAAAATGTTAGAAATGAATTTGAAAACCGTTTGTGGTATTGTTTAGAACAAAACGGTGAACATTTTATTAAATAAAAGTTGTTTATTTGCGGAGTTCAACTTTTAGTGTAATAAATTGTGAATGGGCAGTTTAAATGTACCAGTGTATGGTATTTCTGAAAAGCATTTTTTAAGAGCTTTCCAATGAGGTATCACAAGTGATACGTCACAATTCAAAATTTAGGCATGGGGGTGGCGGGGGGTACGAGGTTGAAGTTGGTTCCTTCTTTATACGACCATTTTGCTTCCCCCTCGATTCTACCGAAACGGTTTTGGCCATTTTGTGATACCTCTAATATAAAAAACGATATCGCCCATTGAAAGTTTTAAAAGTGTCACCCTGTATATGTGTGTGTGTCTTATACCGTAACAATTTATGTTTTTGCGTTATGTGCACCGTTCACTACCATTTCTCTGCCGCTACGCACATGCACATTAAAGGATCTTTAATTTGGCCTGTGACCGTATAGAATAAAGAAAAACAAGATAAATGGGATGCTACTATCGGTATTGGTTGTTGAGAGAAGAGAGGTGCATTATTCCATCGCAAAAAATTTAATTCTAATCAATCCATCTGTCAACATTGTGCCCATCACATAAGAGGTCACTCCGTAATGCACTCTAGCTACTGTTTCCCAAATCAGAAGTAATTATGATGCTAGATCCCCATCGTAAACCTTATATTTCCGTAACATTATCGTGGTAGTATAGTTATCAATAAAAATCTAGTAGAAGATTTGGATATAATCACCAAGATGTTATATTATTATGCACGCGGTTGTCAATATTACATGAATGAGGTTAATTTCATTAAACATTGGATTTATTTCAACTCCATTTGACAGTAAATATTAACCAGGAATGCAAATTACATTATTCTAATTAAGTAATTAATTACCATTTTGTGTAATGAATACATTAAATGAAATTGAATTTAATGTAAATCTTAGAGCTAATGAGCCCTCAAATGGATTGAACGAAAGGGAGCACATTAAATCCTACCGTATAATACCGAAAACAGAAATGCTCACACAGGTACTTACAAAGTCATACCTATCTGAATAGTTGATAGACTAGTTCATACTTGAAAAAGAAATATTGATTACAATTAGGTTGTAATTTATGAAATTTATAAAATGAAAATGGGAAATCACTTTTATTTATCATACACATCATACATTATTAAACCACCTCAGGTATCTCGTAATATTAAAACGAGAAGGTCTGTATTAGCAAATCAATTAAATAATTGAATAACCCTTGAAGTGCATTTATCTTTCGTAACATTGAGAACCATTTTCTCCTTGAGGAGTAAGATTAGATTTTCAGACAAGGATGTGAAAAATGGATATCTGCCAAACTCGAATACTGATAACAAAATTTTGTGTTTGTTTTTTCAGTCTTCTACTGTAAAATTGATAGGGGTGTATGAACTGATTTGTCGATTTTGAAGCAGTATGGTGGCTTACTCAACGTAAGAATGAGACGGAAAAGTAGGATCAGTCGAGAGAATTTATTTCAAAACCAAGGACAATCCAAAATAGATATAAAAAGATGTGTGGAAGGTACATTGTGTTATACATTGTAGGGGACCAAATTTCCTACAAAAAGTCCACGAGAGCATGTCTATCTTCAACCGCGTTTGAATGATAACTAATTAAATGAAAAAGGGTCAACTACAACGTCTGCAACACCTTTGAATGCAAAAGTTTGTTGGCTTTTTTTCTCTATTCCGTATCTGTAATTGCTGAGGACACGAAATACTCAGTACGATCTAAGAAAGGTATAAATTCCTCATCTACACTGTCTCCTGGAAAAAATCCCCACCATACATCTTTTCCTTTTCGTTCTAATTCTTCATTTTTTGAATGTTGTTTCTAGGGCAATGACATGTAGGTATAGTCCATTTGTTATTACTGTTCCGATATGTAATTAACGCCACTAAATGCAGCGTTATTTTTTTCTACCTCACGTCGTCGATTTAAACATAAACAATTCTATCAAACAAACTGCAACGCGTTATTGTTAACGTGCAGAATAAACAAAGTAAGGTACCGCAACGGTTAATCGATTCTAGATCGTATTGCTTACGTCAAATAATATTAATTGAACTGAATTTCGCTTACATCCAGTTTTTATTGACAGCAATGTTGTTTACTTGATGCCATGCCATTCAAGCGAAATTCACTTCAATAAACATTCTTTAACGTAAGCGATACGAGCTAGAATCGCTTAACCGTTGCGATACCTTACTTTGTTCATTCTTATTCTGCACGTCAACAATAACGCGTTGCAGTTTGTTTGAGAGAATTATTTATATTAAATCGACGACGTGAAGTAAAAAAAGTTAACGCTGCATTTAGTGGGGTTAATTACATATCGGAATAGTAATAACGGATGGACTATACTATTAGCTGTTGATGCTATAAACAAGTATAAAAATTTCCTAATAGAAATTCTTTCGCAATACTCTTTGACTTATGCTATAAAATAAAGTTGTATATTATACACCACGATAAAGGAAAACTATCCATCTCGTGAAAGTTAATTCACTCGTGGCGCACTCCTGAATCTTTCACTCAATGGTTAATATATCCCTTTATCGTCTTGTATATTAACTATTAACTTACTGGGTTTACAAGTAATTGCTATAAAATTTTGTCTAGGCACTTCGAATACGTTTAATTCTCCGATAAAGATCTAAATCGGGCGAATTTCACTCCAGAGCATTTTGACTACCAAAATATATTAATCACAAGCCTCTGTTTCGTTTTAAATATGCAATATTGCAGGAAAAATTTAATCCAAAATCCGAATCACAAAATATGTAACTAATAACTTCAATGTGGTTTAATTGAGCAGTTCGGCACGTGATGAAACTTTCGACAAATTCAAACCAATGAAAGTTTGTTCTATTCGTTGTTTGCGATACCTAAAACATAGTACCTTTCTGCACGATACAAGATCTTTGCATTATACCTTTTGGTTTATATGCAGATGCCGACAAGTATAAATGAAGGGATATCTAAACATGGTAGAGACGCGGGTATGATTTAAATCCCTTCTACTGTTGTCCGTTTATAAAAGGCTGTAATACCTTTCCGTTTTAAATTGCAGCTTGGCAACACACAAGACATGTAAGGTAGTTTTCTAGAAGAGCATAATTATGCTGAAGATTTTTCAACATTTAACTACATCCTGGTTTTCCTCAGTGCGTCACTATTTTTCAAATCATGTCCCGTATAATATGTTCTCCTTCTATTGCTAACCTTACTGTATCTCCCGCGTATGCTAGGGACCGCATTCTTTCCTACTGCAATTTTTCTTTTTTTCACCCACCCCAAACGTGTCACAAAAAACGTCTTTTACGCAACTACTTCATGGTCCTGTTTGTGACTTATAATCATTCCCTAGCGCCTCCCCTTTCCTGAATCTTTTTCCATCCTTTCTCTTGATATCTTTTCCTTTTCCCTCTCTTCTTATTTCGCGTCATGTCACCCTCTTCCTGGATTATTTCTTTTCTATTTTGTTTTCCTATCTCCTATGTCCATTTTTTCGCACTCTCTTTTTTCTATTTATTTTGATTCCTTTAGTTCGTTTTCTTGCTCCTTCTCATGTAGGTATATCTTTTTCCATCTTTGTTATGCATCAATTTCCACCGTACAAATCCATTTCCCACTATTCTCACATTTTTCCTCCTTTCTCTTTTTCCCTTTTAGAACTATTTCCACCGACTGGTGCTCTGATTTCGTCATCATGCCTACCGTGAATTCTTTTACTTCCTTCATGACATTCTTATTTACTATAATGTAATCTATTAGCGATCTCCGCCTTCACCCCATGTAGGTATATGTGGAAGTATTTTTGCCCTCTTTCGTTTATTATTATACACCCTATCAAGGTTAGTTCTCATAACAATTTTCTTCATCACATTTCTATATCTTTTTTGTTGTAAATAGCTATTACTGTCATTTTTTTCCTCTACCTTTTTCTTCTGTATCCTCGCCTATTTCTTCTCCCTACTGTTTAATCGATTGTTGTACTCCTGTTATTGTACCACCTTTCGATCGTACCTACTTTTTCTATCTCCGCGAATGCGTTTATCCGTGTGAACCCTTTGGCATCCTATGTTCACATTATTTTACAAAATCCTAGAGATAGAACCCCCTCTGTATTACTGAAAATAATATCCCCTCTTTCTCGTTTCATCTGTTTCCTTTGGTATTACTTTTTCCTGCCAAATCCCGCCTTTTTCCTCTTATATCACATAATGAAAAATACATCTTTGAAATTTACATTTTCCCCCTAAATTAAGACTCAAATCTACCAGACTTAATAGAAAATCTACTAACTTGGCAACCCTGCGCATGTGCCCTAGTAGATAGGGGCCACCTATGCGAGACTGTCACGTGACGCACCCCACGTGCGCTTTTGGTGTTTGCGTCGTCTTGGCATCTGACCTTCGGCCAGTTCGATCAGTACTATTTTGGTAGTTGGCCTGGGGTTCGAATCATATTTTTGGGATTGGTTTAGGGTAGCTCTTATATCCGCAGTGTTATTTATAGAAGAATAGTATAACAACCCGATCCTTTGAGCTTGAGGTCAGTGCATGCGTCAAGTTCAAAGACATTCAATTCAGAACTGTTTATCAACTGAAACAGAATTGTTTATCACAAACAGGTCGGTTAAACGAACCTGATTCTGTAAAACGGGCTTATTTCTACTGAACAGAGCTCTTTCTATAGATCTGACCTGTTAACAGAATCAGGTTCGTTTAACCGACCTGTTTGTGATAAACAGTTCTGTTTCAGTTGATAAACAGATCTGAATCGAATGCGCAGATCTCAAAGTGAAAGTGCCAGGATTGGTGTTGTTATACTACGATTCTATCAATAACAGCGCGGAAATATGAGCTACCCTAAACCGGCCCAAAAATACGATTCGCACTCCAGGCCAACAACCAAAATACTTTTGACCTAACTGTCTCGCATTGGTGGCTCCCTACCCACTTGCTCTGTTCCCATCAATCCTTTTTTTTTCTTTACTAGGTCGAAATTCCTTATCTTCCGCACCATTAATTTTTCATTTCCTTTCCTCTTACGAGATTGTCTGATTTAACCCTCCGTTAGTGCGGTCTCCAAATATATCTTCACGAGTGTGGTTGGGTCTCACAGACCCTATATCGATCTTGGCTTTAAAAATTATTTATTTACCTATTTAAACCAAGGCAATTTTCGGAAAAAACTTTTATTTTGACTTACTGCAATTACATAAAAAACTAGTAAATGTACTCGAGTTCTTACATAAACATTTCTTCGAGCGTGCCACTTCGTTTTATTGTCCTTTCTTAAATGAAATCTCTTCGCAGGCTTACTGCTACTGTCTTCTATTTTCATTTCCCGTATCTTGCATATCCTCTTCATTTTCTAGGTGCCCGTCCTCTTCATCGTCTTCAAAATCCTCTGAATAGGCACTATCTTGATTATTATCCTCTTCATTTTCTAGGTCATTCTCCTCTTCATCTCCCTCTAACACAAGCAAAACTATTTAAACTGCACCACACGAGACTTCATGTACTGAGCAGCTACTAAGCGGATCAGATGCATGCCCGTTGTATTTGATGAAAAAATTGTGCCGATATCTCGGCATGGGTCTTACAGACCCGACCGCACTAACGGAGGGTTAAGGATCTTGTACCTGCTATGCTAAAAACGTAGAACCATTCCTCATCTTCTTCCTATCTTCAATCATAAATTCATAATCGCCTGGGAAAGAATCTCAACGGCATTCGCTCCATGTACAACGTTTTAAAATTTTTGTTCCACAATCAGGATCTGTCTTCTTTCTGTATTTATTTCGTGTTATCGTTATTTTGAGATATGGATCAATGCTTCTTTTGAAACTCATCCCATTAAACGAAATTACCTCTCATTTTTGTCGTACGTATTATGTGAGTGGATCAGCTGAAGACGAAAAGTTACAAAAGTATAGCGTTGAAATCAACTAATTATTTTCACGAAACAACAAACATCCGGAACTTTAGAATCGTCATAATTTCGAAACTTTATACGGATCGACCAAATGTTCATCTATAATATGTACCAAACAGCGCAATGCGGACCTACATAAACGACATTACCTTATAGAAAAGTGAGTCAGTAAGTGTTTTAAACCTTTTTATCCCCAGTAGGATATTGAATAATTAATGTATAACACTGATAACTATCCCTTTTCAATATCAGCGATGAGTTTTACAATGAGGACCAATAATCCTCAGTAGATCTTTTGACTCAAACTAAGAATCGAATGCAATTTGTTATTGAATATACCCTTGCAGGCGATAATATATGCAATCACTTTGCTTCATTTGACTGGAAGTTAATTATATTCGCGTCCAGTCCGAATATATTATCTTGATTATTTACCATGTAGTCCGCTCCCAGCGCTACTCTGCGTGCACCATAATAAACTAAGACTTACTAAGAAAGCAAACTTACTCCCTTTTCCCCTTACCACGTCTAAGCGGCCACCGCCGGAAACCCGTTACTCATTCGTTTTTGGTGCACTCTGCTGTGCGGTCGTTTCTTCCGTGCCTACGTACTGTACTCCGTTGTTTTGCAGCGTCAACTGGTTCTTTTTGTTTTTTTCCATTTACTCAGCGGTTCGTAGTTTTTTAGACTACGATTACGTAAGTAATTTATTATTTAATCTATTATTTAACACAGGACAATGGGTAAACATAAAAGAGACAGATCTAGGAGTAGATCGTCGACTAAGCGTTCTTTTAACAAAGAAATTAGAGATCTCAAGAGGAAATTGGATAAGTTGGAAAAGGAGAGAGACAGGGCTAAAAGAGATTTTTCCCGCTTCCGCGAAAGTTGTTCTCGTAATGAAACAATTTCACGAGGGAATAGAGAATGCCGTTCTCCGAGTGAGTCGGATTCTTCAAGGCGGCGGCGGCGGCGCTCCAGGTCCCAACGTCGTTCTCCCAGTGAGACGAGTTTGAATCCCGGGCGCGACACTCAAGGTCGCCGTGAAGGTCGTTCTTCGAGTAAGGCGACTTCTACAAAGCTTCCCTTTCGAAGGGAACAAGAAAGCCGCAGCCCCAGCGTCGCTCTCTCTCTCTTTACTCGTACTGACACGAGTCGCGCAGCTAATAGCGCAACTATCGATTTCGTTGGACCTGGCGGCCGTCACTCGAGTAGTGCGGCGCTTGTGGCTAGTTCTGCTGATTTTTCTCCCCGAAAAGAGGAGTCTCCTGCTCTAATCTTGCTTGATGATGCGGGCATCTCTGAAGAAATTCGACTTATTTTGGGTCCCGATCCAAACCAGCAGAAAAAGTCAACATTTAATTTACACAAGGCTGTAGAGCCAATTTGGACTCATATTTTAGGTTTTGGCCTTCCTAAAGAAGAGTGTGATGAGCTCTTCAAAAAATACGAGCTCCCTATCAATTGTAAGTTTCTTACACCCCCTCGTATTAACCCAGAGGTCGAGGCCAACTTGAATACGCTTCATTCTACCAGGGACCAAACGCATTCACAATACCAATTTCGGCTGAGCAAGGCTTTAGCTGCCCTGGGCATTTCTTTGAATGTGATTTTGGAGGAGGAGGAGAATATTCCTAGAGCTTCCAAGGATAGAATTTTATCAAGTATCGCGGATTCTGGACGCTTGCTTTGTAGCCTTTTCAACGATATTTCCCTTAAGCGACGTCAACTTATTCTTCCTCTCATGAATAAACATATCAAGACTTTAGTGGAACAAATCCCTCCTGGAGATTTTTTATTCGGGCCCGATTTAGGCGACAAGATCCAAGCCATTAAGACTATGGAAAAGGTCGGAAAGGAGATTCGTGTACCCCAGCCCCCCTACAACAGATACCAACAGAATTCAGTTGCGTTTCAGAAAAAGAAGGGAGGGGGGGCAGAGAAGTCACATACAGCTACTAGTGGTCAGTTAAACCGGAGACGCCCGACCTACCGAAAGAGAGAGGCAAGGTCACAGAAAGGGCGACTCTCGATGCCCCAAAAATCATCAATACATCAGAAATACCGTTAATGGTAGGTAATAATTTGTTTTTAGCAGGCCGTCTGCAGTTTTTTAAAAATGTCTGGAAAACAGTGACCTCAAATCCCACAGTCTTGTCTTGGGTTGAAGGTTATAAAATACCTTTTTCCAAGACCCCTCCATTTTCGGATGGTCCAATTAAACATAGTTTTTCCGCCAGCGAAATTATCCTTTTGGACGCGGCCATCAAAGAGCTTCTAACCTTAGGAGCCGTTTCAAAATGTACTAGTTTACCGGACCATTTTGTTTCGCCAATCTTTTTAACAGAAAAATCTAACGGAAAAATGCGGTTTATTTTGAATCTTAAGAAACTAAATGTCCATGTTGTTGCTCCTCATTTTAAATTGGAGGATCACAGAACGGCTCAAGGGTTATTAAGAACAGGTTTATTCATGACAACGGTCGACCTCAAAGACGCTTATTTCTCCATCCCGATTCATCTAGATTATCGCAAATATTTAAGGTTTAGATTTGATAATCAATTGTACGAATTCACATGCGTCCCTTTTGGACTTTCAGTGGCGCCTTACTGTTTCACGAAACTGATGAAACCAGTAACGTCTACTTTACGTCAACAGGGCATCCTATGTGTTAACTATCTGGATGATTTTTTCATTCTTGGGGATTCTTTCAAACAATGTTCGGATAACACACATTTGCTGGTCGCTCTGTTGGAGTCTTTGGGTTTCTTTGTCAATAAGGAAAATAGTTCTCTAACCCCCAGCAGATCGCAAAGATTTTTAGGCTTCATTTTTAATAGCACCGATATGAAAATTAGCCTTCCATTAGAAAAGAAGCTAAATATTAAAAATTGGGCTTCACTTTTTAAGAAAACTTCCACATGCAAAATTCGAGAATTTGCAAGGTTTATTGGTTTCCTAGTTGCAGCTTGTCCAGCTGTTAAATACGGCTGGCTCCATACTAAATCTTTGGAGCGACAAAAATTCTTAGCTCTCTCTCAAAATGGCGGTGACTTTGGTGCGTCAATGTCTATTCCACTTTCCTTACTTCCGGATCTTCACTGGTGGGAAGAAATGATTTTAAACTCATTTAATAACATTAGAAACGACGTTTTTATTACTGAGATTTTTACTGACGCTTCCTTGTCAGGTTGGGGAGCATGTTGCGGCTCTGAGAAAACTCACGGCTTTTGGTCCGAATCAGAAAAGACACTTCATATAAACCTTTTAGAACTGAAGGCTGTTTTTTACGGTCTAAGATGTTTTGCAAATCTTCTTTCTAACTGTAATATTCTTCTACGATGCGACAACACCACCGCCATAGCTTACATTAACCGTATGGGCAGCGTTCGATTTCCAAAGCTCTCCAAGTTAACGAGAGAGATTTGGCAGTGGGCGAAGTTAGGAATATTTGGATTTTTGCATCGTATATAAGCTCTGCAGACAATTTTGTAGCGGATCAAGAGTCCCGACAGATTTTCTCTGAAAATGAATGGTCATTGTCCCAAGAAGCTTTTTACCTTATAACCGACAATTTGGGAAAACCTGAGGTTGATCTTTTTGCTTCACATATTAGTAACAAATGCGATAAATACGTTTCTTGGCATAAAGACCCAGGATCCTTTGCTGTTGATGCATTTACCTTGAACTGGAAAGACTTAAATTTTTATGCGTTTCCTCCTTTTAACTTAGTTCTAAGGAGCCTACAAAAGATAATCCAAGACAAGGCCGAGGGCATGTTAGTGGTTCCCTTTTGGCCCTCTCAGGCCTGGTATCCACTCTTTTCCAGACTAATAATAGGGAAAAAGTTATATCTAAACCCTGCCCCTAATTTGTTGTCTTTGCCTTCTAGCAGCAATCATCCTCTAGCCTACCAACTTTCCCTGGTGGCCGCCAGATTATCCGGGAGTCTTTTTTAAGAAAAGGTGTCCCGGAGATTGCAGTGGAAACCACGATGGCGTCGATCGCGGAATCTACATTTAAACAATATAATTCAACCTACCGCCTTTGGTGGGCCTTTTGTCTGGCAGAGAAGACCCCAGTGTTTCAACCTTCGATCAAGGAGGTGGTGACCTTTCTACAAACAACTTCGGAGAAGCATAATACCAAATACGGAACTATTAATTGCCATAGATCGGCACTAAGCCTTATTTTAAATCAGGATCTAGGTTCAGATCCGATCATTAAAAGATTCATGAAAGGAATGTCTCGTTTAAGGCCTTCTCAACCAAGATATTCAAACACATGGGATCCTCAGTTGCTGCTGTCGTATTTCGAAGGTTTACCGAAGGAATTGAGCCTCCGAATGCTCTCTCAAAAGTTAATTACTCTATTGGCGCTTATTACTGGAGGTCGGCTTCAAACTCTTTCCCTGATTAGGCTCTCAAATATAAGTGAAAGTCAGGAGGAAATCCAGATTAATATCACGGATCCAATAAAAACATCAGGACTTAATAAGGAACAGCCCACGCTTCATATTCCGTTCTACAGTGAAAAGCCCAGTCTTTGCGTAGCGTCAACTTTAAAGAAGTATCTCGCAACAACAAAGCCCCTTAGAGCACCGAATCAAGACTTTTTGTTCGTCACAACTAAGAGACCTCATTCCACTGCATCTAAACAAACATTAAGCAAATGGGTTAAGCATGCCTTAGGCTCAGCTGGCATTGATACTTCAAGATTCAAACCTCATTCTACGAGGCACTCCTCTTCTTCAGCTGCTTTAAGACAAGGGGTTTCTTTAGAATCAATATGTAGAACCGTAGGATGGTCAGAGCAAACAGGGACGTTCGCTAAGTTCTACAATCGACCCCTTGGCGATAAAACTGCTTTTGCCAATGCAATCTTAAGGTTATCCAAACGACCTTGAATTATGTATAAGTGTATCTACATACATTTAATTTATACTTACCTAAGCTTTACGAAGTTATTAACTTCGATTTGTTACGTTTTCCATTTAAAGTTTTTTTTTTCTAGAATTACTTTATTAGTTAGTTTTCTGTAACAATGTATCTTTATAATACATTTTTTTTCACAAGATTACCTGTGTGGGGTGTTCATCTATTCGCAACTATTTTTCTTTGAACATCTACATGGTAAATAATCAAGATAATATATTCGGACTGGACGCGAATATAATTATACGATTAAACGAACTTACTAAGTGAAGTTCGATCGTAATTATATGAGGCGTCCAGTCCGAATATATTATCTTCCCGCCCTCCCGTTCGAAAGTACCCCAAGTTGCTCATAGTAAACACTTCTTTAAAGAATGAGTAACGGGTTTCCGGCGGTGGCCGCTTAGACGTGGTAAGGGGAAAAGGGAGTAAGTTTGCTTTCTTAGTTTATTATGGTGCACGCAGAGTAGCGCTGGAAGCGGACTACATGGTAAATAATCAAGATAATATATTCGGACTGGACGCCTCATATAATTACGATCGAACTTCACTTAGGTAAGTTCGTTTAATCGTATAATTAAATGCGATCAGCATTTAATCTATTTACAACTGTTTGAACGAAAGATTCGGCTAACACATCATCACACACAATTGAAACTAAGCAGAGCGTCACGTTATATTCTAAATGAACATTTCTACGGTATAGAATGCATATATCTCGGAAAGTACAATATTTCTTAATTATAGAATATCATTCACTCTTATCTGCCACTAGGAGTATTAATAGGAAATGGTGAATGTAATAATGTGATTAGCGAAGTATATACAATGATACCGATATGCATGTGCCGTAATAGTCGCAATTTGCACTTTAGTCTGTTATTGCATTATTTTAATTACTTATGTAATGGTGAAATCGGCACGTGCATCCATTATACTTACCAATAAAAGTGGAACGGAAATATTTTGTAATGATTCCCAATTATACGGCAACTGACAACCATTAACCACAAAAGACCCATAGTTGGTGTTTAACGCAAACGAGAATTTTCTGCCACAAAATGGAATTGCTTCATACACACCACGCTTGGAGGTGCTTTCGACTTCCCAATTTTTCATTTTCTGTTACGAATTTAAATTTCGCAGAGCTCAGCTTTATAAGACCAATGGTGGGAAAATACAATTGCGTTTCGAGACAGTCGACAAACAGACACGTGGAGAGACTTAACTCTGACTTTACGACATATTTCTAAAAATCTATTTTTGTGCAACCCCTCTAGCCATCTAATTTTATGGTATTCAAGTAAAACTTTTAATTTAAAACATGTGATAACATAACTTTACCACAATGAATACTGATTGCGGCCAACATGACTGAAATTGCCGCAGTTTATATTTAGATAATGTTAATATACACACTAGGGGTTGTTTCCGTGAGAAAGCTCTCAAAACTCAAGGCGATATTAAACTCTAACCATAAAATAGTAATAACAGTACGTTCTTACTTATAATAGGAGTTGTTTGATTTTAATTGATTTGGGGCCGATGGCTAAAGTGAACGTTGATTGTCAGAATTTTTCGTATATCGGTCCGTCACTCAGTTTCAGAATAAAAAGTATTTTTTGCAATGAAACTGAGTTCTGTTTAGTCATTTTAAATAAGGTAGATTTAGACAGAATTTTAGAATTAAATTAAGTTTGACCTCTTAAATTTTTGTTCTACGTGTCGTTGCTAAGGGTCGTCTATTCGCTATTGTCGTTGTTATGCAGCCCTTGTTGGCTGTGTTAATTTTTCAAAGAATAAGGGGGATTCGTATTTAAAAGATCATTTTCGCCACTTTCGAGGCCGAAATGCCGTTCGTTTAATAGAAGCTGCTTTCCAGATTGAAGGTCAAGTTACGGTCCGTCTGAAATTTGCCTTTTACCGAGGTCCAACCGCTATTGCCGTGCCTGCACCTTTTACAAAATTTTGTTTGGTCGTTTAAAGCGTTGGAGCTCAAGTGGTGGAGACAAGACAGGACAAGCAGTGAACTGAGTCAAAGTTTGCAAATTCCTTGTTTCCCAGAAACTATCTCCAGTTTAGGAAACATGTACAAGAAACTCTTATGTCGCTGGCAATTATTTTGATTATATGTTGTAACGAGAGCATTTTATTGAGTTACATTTTTTTGCGAATTTTCGCCTTTGAATTACGCGGAAGTAAAATTTTTCAGTTGTAAAAGTATCAAGGATTTGAAAACACTCCCCCAAAAAATATTGTTCATTGTAGTTTCAAGTGTTTATTTTGTCGATTATATAAGTGAGCGTTCTTCAATCTTCTTCATCAATGGGTTGATTGTTCTAAGCCGTAGTTGTCGCCTCATGATGTGGATTTGGTTTAGAATTACACTCTGTAAATTAATTGTCTTTTGTTACTTCTAGGATTCAGCTAATTGGGAAATTTGCTGATTCTGCAAAAAATCTGAAAGCCAGTCCCAGCCCTAAAAGCCGATTGGTAGCGTAAAAGGGAGATACCAAGATAACCACGGCCATTCACAGTTCGGCATTGTTGTGGGCGTAAGAATGACTCAGTAACTAAAGGGGGGATTATTCCGATCAAAATTATCGTAGCGTTGCAGCTACGGGGAAATTTTCGGTGTTGATATTTATGAAATAGAAAAGCCCTATTTCAATGTTTATTTTCCCACACGTACATAAATAGGTCGCATTGTAACACTTGTCTTTCAATATACTATTCTATTTCGGTGTCACAATGAGCATTTTGTACAACTGTTTTCGACAAAAACAGTGTTACAACGACTTTGATTGTAACATTGTTTTTGGTAATTTTCCATCTCTAAGTTGGCAGTTCGTACACGTACCTCCAACTTTCAACTTCAATGTCAAATCATTAGATGTCAAATCAAATTGCGTAAAATTTATGTGTATTTATTGTTTTTAGTACCCCAAGAACTTAATACATTCCAAATCCGCAGTTTTCTTGCAATAGATGTAACTAATAGTTAAGAGAAAATTGTGCGTTAAGCACATTCAGTGGTACACACCACATTTGTACCGTTTTAATTCGTATGCTCAGCAACGGCCATGGAGTGTCACATTTGCATTATCTCGCTACCGCTAGTGCAGCAGACCACCGATTACTTAAGTTAACATCTAGAATGCACGGATTAACATTATGGACATCTAGCTCAACATTGAATTGCACCGCTACCTTCACGCTTAAAAGGGGTGAACTGTATATGAAATTCTTACTATAAAAAGATATACGATCGTTAAATATAGCAACTACTTACGTAAGCAGTATTATGTTCGATAGATCGGTGTATTCCATTTTGAAATTAAGCAGTATTTTCTTGAAAGATTTGTAGAAATTCGTTATATATAATATATATATATATGTATATATATAATATATGTATGTATGTATGTATATATATATATATGTTATCGGTTAAGTTTGGCTACACTTTCTCGTATAAAAAGGTAAGTTCGGCTACATAATGTCAAGTTTGGCTACGTAGTCAAAGTTGATACACTAGTCGTGGTAAACTGAGGCATATTTGACTACAAAAGTTTGGCTACAGGAACATATAAATTCTACCATGTTAGTGTAGTCGAAATTCAAGTACATGAGCGGCGAAATTTTTTTTCAATGGGGGTTTTGAACAAATAATTCATTATAGGTTATTTATAGGTTATGTTTGTTACTGTAAATAATGACATCAGTAATTTAATGTAATAATTAATTACAAACTCGCCTTTTTCAAGACTCGTATAGCTTGGATCTACGATCTTATAAGGTATGTAGTTCCCTGAAAGTATTTTTAGATGTAAAACTGTACCTAACATTACCAATGTATCTAATTGATGTAAACATTGTTATAGAAGCCCTAAATCATGAATTTGGAGAGAAAACTTGTTCACAATGAACCTCGTAATATAATTCGTAAAGTAGTCGAATTCTTTGATCGATAAAAAGAAGCAGATCGTTGGGAGTTTTAAACCTCGACTATACGGATGGAAGGGAAACTCCTCACAAGCAATTGTTGGTTTTCGATACAAGAAGTGTTATGAAAAACGCAGGTTGTTAATGGAAAGAAGTGACATCGTAACATTGTGTTCTGGTTATTTAACACTAAAAGAAAACGAACACCTGAATGTGACAAAAGACCCGTTATATACTTGGACGAAACCTATATTCACCCATCGTACGGAGTGAGTAAATGCCTACAAACAGATGAAGTATCGGAAGTTTATAAATCCAATAGGGCTGGTCAGAGGTACATCGTAGTATGCTAGTAGTCGTTCTGGTTTTGTAGAGGATGTCGCACAGTAAATCGGGGGAATTATCACGACGACATGAATCCTACCAACTTCATGCACTGGTTAGAGAAGCATCTTATACCAAATTTACCAGCAAACTCAATTGTGGTTATGGATAACGCACCTTACCATAGTGTTCAAATAAATAAGCCGCCAACGATGAATAATCGTAAGGAAGTGATACGTTCTTGGTTAGAAGCAAATAACATTTCTACGAGAAATGAATTTATTGACAATGTACAATTCGTTGTGTGTTAATTTAGTCAATGTGAGCGTTATTAATTTCAATGTGATTGTAATAATTTGAAATAAAATTAATAATTTTACTGTTTCCTCTTCCTCTTGATGTTATGCAACTCATATAGCACGGGCGTTATGGCGTACTTGTTTATACCATGCGATCAAAAATGAGTTGCTGTCGAGTGACCTTTGGAATTTTTGTTTACAAGGGAAATCGTACTTAACTTAAACTTCCAAAGGCGACTCAACAGCAAGTCATTTTTGATCGCCCGTTATCAATTTTGCATGAGAATGTACAGTCTAAATTTCTAGCGCCCTCGGGCTCGCCCTGTAAGGGACTTTCTGAACGTGGTGCCACTGTACTCAATAAAATTTGCAAAAAAATTTTAGTCATTTGGTGTAAAATCTCCCAATGGATAGTCATATTCGAGTCCATAACTTTTATGCCCAAGGAAATCGATAGCAAACCGCCCAAGTCATTCCAGTATATTTGGTACCTACTTGAAGAATCATGAACCGAGGCTCATTAGTGATATTAAATATCAAGGGTTATACAGAATGTAGTAGGTTGTACATCAATAATTTATTCTAAATAACCTTTTTCGTTCCCCATTCCCATTTGAAGCGCTTTAGGTGAACTTGCTTCAAAAAAACACTTTTTGGAAATGTTTTTTGTGCATGATTATACTAAACCCAGTAGGTTGTATGCAATTATTTTATAAATTTTGCAAAAAAAAATTTTTGAAGCAAGTGCCCATTGTTAGCCCATTTGGGTCAAATGGTTGGGATGGCCTTTTTAGTGCAAAATCTTGCAATCGATAGTCAAATCAAATTTGATATACTTTGTGCCCAAGGAAATCCATGCCAGACCGATCCAGTACTTTCAATACACTTGGTACTCATATATGACGAAGCACAGACCTATTCAAAGTAATGCTATGTGTGCATGATTATACTAAACCCAGTAGGTTGTATGCAAATATTTTATAAATTTTGCAAAAAAAAATTTTTTGAAGCAAGTGCCCATTGTTAGCCCATTATGTCAAATGGTTGGGATGGCCTTTTTAGTGCAAAATCTTGCAATCGATAGTCTAATCAAATTTGATATACTTTGTGCCCAAGGAAATCCATGCCAGACCGATCCAGTACTTTCAGTACACTTGTGACCCATATATGACGAAGCACAGACCTAGTCAAAGTAATGTTATGTGTGCAAGATTATACTAAACCCAGTAGGTTGTATGCAATTATTTTATCAATTTTGCAAAAAAATATTTTTTGAAGCGAGTGCCCATTGTTAGCCCATTTGGGTCAAATGGTTGGGATGGCCTTTTTAGTGCAAAATCTTGCAATCGATAGTCAAATCAAATTTGATATACTTTGTGCCCAAGGAAATCCATGCCAGACCGCTCCAGTACTTTCAATACACTTGGTACTCATATATGACGAAGCACAGACCTAGTCAAAGTAATGTTATGTGTGCATGATTATACTAAACCCAGTAGGTTGTATGCAATTATTTTATAAATTTTGCAAAAAAATATTTTTTGAAGCGAGTGCCCATTGTTAGCCCATTTGGGTCAAATGGTTGGGATGACCTTTTTAGTGCAAAATCTTGCAATCGATAGTCAAATCAAATTTGATATACTTTGTGCCCAAGGAAATCCATGCCAGACCGCTCCAGTACTTTCAATACACTTGGTACCCATATATGACGAAGCACAGACCTATTCAAAGTAATGTTATTTGTGCATGATTATACTAAACCCAGTAGGTTGTATGCAATTATTTTATAACTTTTGCAAAAAAAATTTTTTGAAGCAAGTGCCCATTGTTAGCCCATTTGGGTCAAATGGTTGGGATGGCCTTTTTAGTGCAAAATCTTGCAATCGATAGTCAAATCAAATTTGATATACTTTTTGCCCAAGGAAATCCATGCCAGACCGCTCCAGTAGGTATTTTCAATACACTTGGTAGGTACCCATATATGACGAAGCACAAACCTAGTCAAAGTAATGTTATGTGTGCATGATTATACTAAACCCAGTAGGTTGTATGCAATTCATTTTATCAATTTTGCAAAAAAATATTTTTTGAAGCAAGTGCCCATTGTTAGCCCATTTGGGTCAAATGGTTGGGATGGCCTTTTTAGTGCAAAATCTTGCAATCGATAGTCAAATCAAATTTGATATACTTTGTGCCCAAGGAAATCCATGCCAGACCGCTCCAGTACTTTCAGTACACTTGTGACCCATATATGACGAAGCACAGACCTAGTCAAAGTAATGTTATGTGTGCATGATTATACTAAACCCAGTAGGTTGTATGCAATTATTTTATAAATTTTGCAAAAAAATATTTTTTGAAGCAAGTGCCCATTGTTAGCCCATTTGAGTCAAATGGTTGGGATGACCTTTTTAGTGCAAAATCTTGCAATCGATAGTCAAATCAAATGTGATATACTTTGTGCCCAAGGAAATCCATGCCAGACCGATCCAGTACTTTCAGTACACTTGTGACCCATATATGACGAAGCACAGACCTAGTCAAAGTAATGTTATGTGTGCATGATTATACTAAACCCAGTAGGTTGTATGCAATTATTTTATAAATTTTGCAAAAAAATATTTTTTGAAGCAAGTGCCCATTGTTAGCCCATTTGGGTCAAATGGTTGGGATGGCCTTTTTAGTGCAAAATCTTGCAATCGATAGTCAAATCAAATTTGATATACTTTGTGCCCAAGGAAATCCATGCCAGACCGCTCCAGTACTTTCAATACACTTGGTACCCATATATGACGAAGCACAAACCTAGTCAAAGTAATGTTATTTGTGCATGATTATACTAAACGCAGTAGGTTGTATGCAATTATTTTATAAATTTTGCAAAAAAAATATTTTTTGAAGCAACTGCGCATTGTTAGCCCATTTGAGTCAAATGGTTGGGATGGCCTTTTTAGTGCAAAATCTTGCAATCGATAGTCAAATCAAATTTGATATACTTTGTGCCCAAGGAAATCCATGCCAGACCGCTCCAGTACTTTCAGTACACTTGTGACCCATATATGACGAAGCACAGACCTAGTCAAAGTAATGTTATTTGTGCATGATTATACTAAACCCATTTGGTTGCACAATTTGCACAACAATATGTTATTAAGCAAGTGGCAATTGTTCGCCAATTTTATTCAAATAGTGGAGATGACCGCTTTAGTCCAAAGGCTTCCAATCAATCAAATTTGATAAATCTGTCGCTTTTAAGTAATCTAAATCAATCCTCCGAGATTTTCTTTTCTCGAAATGCGACATTAAGTACAAAGAATGCGCTATCATCTTGTTACTGTAATTTTATGAACTGCCATCCAAAAATGTAAAACGCTTTAGGTACATAAATCAAGATTTCATAAAAAACAGCTTTTCGATTTTACTTTTCGAATATAGCATTTGCAAGGTGTGAGCAACAAAATTTTGATTTAGAGAAGACCGTGGAAGTGTTAGGTCACTCCCAATATTAATTAATTTTACAGCGTGCGTTAAAAAGTGGCATTTATACAAACACGATAAGTAGGTATATCTCTCTTTCAAGGCCAACTCTGAATCAAAATTTTGTAGCTCACTCGTTATTATTCCTGCAGTACAAGCAAGGTCATTAAGTAGATAATGCTTTTATTATTCACCGTTGATTGCATTGCAAGGATAAATGTAAACAATGAACATCTTTAATACGCATACGCATGTATATACTGCAATGTCACTTTCCTATGTAGCCAAAAACGTGTTTGAATATATCAACAAGATTTATACAGGACCCCCTTTTTAAAACATACTTACGCCGTTCCATGTAGCCAAAAATGCCTTAACTTAAGTAAAAACGTTCGTAGCCAAAGTTGGTGTTTTACGATTAAATTTTAATATTTATACTACTATATACCGGTATAAAGTTTATACCGTATATAATTTATACTGTAGCCAAACTTAACCGAAAACATATATATATATATATATATATATATATATATATATATATTATATATAAATAATATATATATATATGTTATCGGTTAAGTTTGGCTACACTTTCTCGTATAAAAAGGTAAGTTCGGCTACATAATGCCAAGTTTGGCTACGTAGTCAAAGTTGATACACTAGTCGTGGTAAACTGAGGCATATTTGACTACAAAAGTTTGGCTACAGGAACATATAAATTCTACCATGTTAGTGTAGTCGAATTTCAAGTACACGAGCGGCGAAAGTTTTTTTCAAGGGGGGTTTTAAACAAATAATTCTTTATAGGTTATTTATAGGTTATGTTTGTTACTGTAACTACATGTATGCTACTTTAATGACATCAGTAATTACATACGCCTCCAGTTTTATACAAACTCGCCTTTTTCAAGACTCATATAGCTTGGATATACGATCTTATAAGGTATGTAGTTCCCTGAAAGTGTTTTTAGATGTAAAACTGTACCCAACATTACCGATGTATCTAATTGATGTAAACATTGTTATAGAAGCCCTAAATCATGAATTTGGAGAGAAAACTTGTTCACAATGAACCTCGTTATATAATTCGTAAAGTAGTCGAATTCTTTGATCGATAAAAAGAAGCAGATCGTTGGTTTTAAACCTCGACTATACGGATGGAAGGGAAACTCCTCACAAGCAATTGTTGGTTTTCGATACAAAAAGTGTTATGAAAAACGCAGGTTGTTAATGGAAAGAAGTGACATCGTAACATGGTGTTCTCGTTATTTAACACTAAAAGAAAACGAACACCTGAATGTGACAAAAGACCCGTTATATACTTGGACGAAACCTATATTCACCCATCGTACGGAGTGAGCCTACAATCAGATGAAGTATCGGAAGTTTACAAATCCAATAGGGCTGGTCAGAGGTACATCGTAGTATGGTAGTAGTCGTTCTGGTTTTGTAGAGGATGTCGCACAGTAAATCGGGGGATTATCACGATATGAATCCTACCAACTTCATGCAGTGGTTAGAGAAGCAGCTTATACCAAATTTACCAGCAAACTCAATTGTGGTTATGGATAACGCACCTTATCATAGTGTTCAAATAAATAAGCCGCCAACGATGAATAATCGTAAGGAAGTGATACGTTCTTGGTTAGAAGCAATTAATAACATTCCTACGACAGATGAATTTATTGACAATGTACAATTTGTTGTGTGTTAATTTAGTCAATGTGAGCGTTATTAATTTAAATGTGATTGTAATAATTTGAAATAAAATTAATAATTTTACTGTTTTCCTCTTCCTCTTGATGTTATGCAACTCATATAGCACGGGCGTTATGGCGTACTTGTTTATATCAATTTTGCATGAGAATGTTCTAAATTTCTAGCCCCCTCGGGCTCGCCCTGTAAGGGACTTTCTGAACGTGGTGCCACTGTAGATACTCAATAAAATTTGCAAAAAAATTTTAGTCATTTGGTGTAAAATCTCCCAATGGATAGTCATATTTGAGTCCATAACTTTTATGCCCAAGGAAATCGATAGCAAACCGCCAAGTCATTCCAGTATATTTGGTACCTACTTGACGAATCATGAACCGAGGCTCATTAGTGATATTTATGAAGGGTTATACAGAATGTAGTAGGTTATGTACATCAATAATTTATTCTAAATAACCTTTTTCGTTCCCCATTCCCATTTGAAGCGCTTTAGGTGAACAAAGGCAACTTGTTTCAAAAAAACACTTTTTGGAAATGTTTTTTGTGCATGATTATACTAAACCCAGTAGGTTGTATGCAATTATTTTATAAATTTTGCAAAAAAAATTTTTTTGAAGCAAGTGCCCATTAGCCCATTTGGGTCAAATGGTTGGGATAGCCTTTTTAGTGCAAAATCTTGCAATCGATAGTCAAATTTTTTTATTTTTTTATTTTTTTTTATTTTTTTTATTATACCTCTCTTGTTTTGGGCCCTCAACAGGCATGCGCCCAATTACAGAGTGACCCGCATAATGCTATTTAGAGGTGCCTCTGCAGAAGGTTTTAAGATGGTCTATACTACTCCGGTATTTACCTTACGAATTAGGAAAACTGCAGGAAAACCTAATTCGGAGTAGCCGGTAGAATGCTCGGAACTGGCCTAAGGTAATTTCCATCTCCGCCACAGATGAAAAATTCACCTCAACCCAGGTGAATCAAATTTGATATACTTTGTGCACAAGGAAATCCATGCCAGACCGATCCAGTAGGTACTTTCAATACACTTGTGACCCATATATGACGAAGCACAGACCTAGTCAAAGTAATGTTATGTGTGTTAGATTATACTAAACCCAGTAGGTTGTATGCAATTATTTTATAAATTTTGCAAAAAAATATTTTTTGAAGCGAGTGCCCATTGTTAGCCCATTTGGGTCAAATGGTTGGGATGACCTTTTTAGTGCAAAATCTTGCAATCGATAGTCAAATCAAATGTGATATACTTTGGGCCCAAGGAAATCCATGCCAGACCGATCCAGTACTTTCAGTACACTTGTGACCCATATATGACGAAGCACAGACCTAGTCAAAGTAATGTTATGTGTGCATGATTATACTAAACCCAGTAGGTTGTATGGAATTATTTATAAATTTTGCAAAAAAATATTTTTTGAAGCGAGTGCCCATTGTTAGCCCATTTGAGTCAAATGGTTGGGATGACCTTTTTAGTGCAAAATCTTGCAATCGATAGTCAAATCAAATGTGATATACTTTGTGCCCAAGGAAATCCATGCCAGACCGATCCAGTACTTTCAGTACACTTGGTACTCATATATGACGAAGCACAGACCTAGTCAAAGTAATGTTATGTGTGCATGATTATACTAAACCCAGTAGGTTGTATGCAATTATTTTATAAATTTTGCAAAAAAATATTTTTTGAAGCGAGTGCCCATTGTTAGCCCATTTGGGTCAAATGGTTGGGATGGCCTTTTTAGTGCAAAATCTTGCAATCGATAGTCAAATCAAATTTGATATACTTTGTGCCCAAGGAAATCCATGCCAGACCGCTCCAGTACTTTCAATACACTTGGTACCCATATATGACGAAGCACAGACCTATTCAAAGTAATGTTATTTGTGCATGATTATACTAAACCCAGTAGGTTGTATGCAATTATTTTATAACTTTTGCAAAAAAAATTTTTTGAAGCAAGTGCCCATTGTTAGCCCATTTGGGTCAAATGGTTGGGATGGCCTTTTTAGTGCAAAATCTTGCAATCGATAGTCAAATCAAATTTGATATACTTTGTGCCCAAGGAAATCCATGCCAGACCGATCCAGTACTTTCAGTACACTTGTGACCCATATATGACGAAGCACAGACCTAGTCAAAGTAATGTTATGTGTGCATGATTATACTAAACCCAGTAGGTTGTATGCAATTATTTTATAAATTTTGCAAAAAAATAATTTTTGAAGCAAGTGCCCATTGTTAGCCCATTTGGGTCAAATGGTTGGGATGACCTTTTTAGTGCAAAATCTGGCAATCGATAGTGAAATCAAATGTGATATACTTTGTGCCCAAGGAAATCCATGCCAGACCGATCCAGTACTTTCAGTACACTTGTGACCCATATATGACGAAGCACAGACCTAGTCAAAGTGATGTTATGTGTGCATGATTATACTAAACCCAGTAGGTTGTATGCAATTATTTTATAAATTTTGCAAATAAATATTTTTTGAAGCAAGTGCCCATTGTTAGCCCATTTTGGTCAAATGGTTGGAATGACCTTTTTAGTGCAAAATCTTGCAATCGATAATCTAATCAAATTTGATATACTTTGTGCCCAAAGGAAATCCATGCCAGACCGCTCCAGTACTTTCAATACACTTGGTCCCCTATATATGACGAAGCACAAACCTAGTCAAAGTAATGTTATTTGTGCATGATATGATACTAAACCCAGTTTGTTGCACAATTTGCACAACAATATGTTATTAAGCAAGTGCCATTTGTTCGCCAATTTTATTCAAATAATGGAGATGACCGCTTTAGTCCAAAGGCTTCCAATCAATCAAATTTGATAAATCTGTCGCTTTTAAGTAATCTAAATCAATCCTCCGAGATTTTCTTTTCTCGAAATGCGACATTAAGTACAAAGAATGCGCTATCATCTAGTTACTGTAATTTTATGAACTGCCATCCAAAAATGTAAAACGCTTTAGGTACATAAATCAAGATTTCATAAAAAACAGCTTTTCGATTTTACTTTTCGAATATAGCATTTGCAAGGTGTGAGCAACAAAATTTTGATTTAGAGAAGACCGTGGAAGTGTTAGGTCACTCCCAATATTAATTAATTTTACAGCGTGCGTTAAAAAGTGGGATTTATACAAACACGATAAGTAGGTAGGTATATCTCTCTTTCAAGGCCAACTCTGAATCAAAATTTTGTAGCTCACTCGTTATTATTCCTGCAGTACAAGCAAGGTCATTAAGTAGATAATGCTTTTATTATTCACCGTTGATTGCATTGCAACGATAAATGTAAACAATGAACATCTTTAATACGCATACGCATGTATATACTGCAATGTCACTTTCCTATGTAGCCAAAAACGTGTTTGAATATATCAACAACATTTATACAGGACCCCCTTTTTAAAACATACTTACGCCGTTCCATGTAGCCAAAAATGCCTTAACTTAAGTAAAAACGTTCGTAGCCAAAGTTGGTGTTTTACGATTAAATTTTAATATTTATACTACTTTATACCGGTATAAAGTTTATACCGTATATAATTTATACTGTAGCCAAACTTAACCGAAAACATGTATGTATATATATATATATATATACACATACGATATACGAGCCTAGTTTTACTTCGCTTTCAATGTTGTCTTTGAGTGTCAATCCTGGGTGCTACATCGCAAATATTACCACCGCCGCGGCGCTATCGCTATCATTCCGTACGCCTCTATACCTACACCAGCGAAACTACATATAATAAGGTAGTATCTCTTATCTGTTTTGACTAATTTGTAATTACATTTAAGCCAGCCTAAAGGCTTTATTTTGGGCTTGGTTCTTTCTTATACAGGGTGTCCCTAAAAGGTCTGTACAATGCGCTCCCAGGGGTTCTTGGTATCAAAATAGGACGATTTAACCCAACTTACCTCTATCCAAAAGTGCTTCGGTAAGGCGCTATCTACCGCCAAAGATTTAAAAAAAAAATCGTTATTTTTATTTTATCGGAAAATGGTTTTGCCGATTAAAATGAAATTCGGGATCTGAATGTCTAATGTAAAAAGGGTCTTTGTGATATCATCGTTTTGATTGTAGTTGCTATGTAGGTGGTAAAATACTGACCATCCACATCTGAAGAGGTCTAAAACTTTTTAACTACTATTTTGACGGTTCTGAATTTTTAGACACTGATAGACAGTTTACTTGCAAGCATTTTTTGTCTCTTGATGAATATCGCTATCTGTGATGGTTTACGAAAAAAAAAATTTAGGCATGATGAATGGCATGCACCATACATGCGATTGTTCCTAAAAAAATCAGAAGATGGCTGTGAAACAGAGTGGCGTAACGTTTGTTTGTTGTTTCTTCAACTTTAACAATTTACATTTTGCTTGAAGACTTAAAATTTCATTGTTAAAATTGTAATATGGCCTTTCAATACAGTAACGCAGAGTTAACTGATATGCTATTAGTGTTTGGATACTGTCGTGGAAATGGTCGCAAAAAAAAACGTAAATTGTTAAAGTTTAAGAAACAACAAACAAACGTTACGACACTCTAAGATTTCACAGCCATCTTCTGATTTTTTTAGGAACAATCGCATGTATGGTGCATGCCATTCATCATGCCTAAATTTTTTTTTTTCGTAAACCATCACAGATAGCGATATTCATCAAGAGACAAAAAATGCTTGCAAGTAAACTGTCTATCAGTGTCTAAAAATTCAGAACCGTCAAAATAGTAGTTAAAAAGTTTTAGACCTCTTCAGATGTGGATGGTCAGTATTTTACCACCTACATAGCAACTACAATCAAAACGATGATATCACAAAGACCCTTTTTACATTAGACATTCACATCCCGAATTTCATTTTAATCGGCAAAACCATTTTCCGATAAAATAAAAATAACGATTTTTTTTTTAAATCTTTGGCGGTAGATAGCGCCTTACCGAGGCACTTTTGGATAGAGGTAAGTTGGGTTAAATCGTCCTATTTTGATACCAAGAACCCCTGGTAGCGCGTTGTACAGACCTTTTAGGGACACCCTGTATATATATAAAAATGCTTCCCATCCAATTCGCGGTCTAAAACTATGGACCCTTAATCTGACAATACATTGCGACACGACTCGACTGGACAATCGTACTGTACGATTTGGGACGAAACACAAGGGGTTAAGAGGTACAAACGAAATCGCTCCATGCGTCTGAAAATGAGCTGAGCGGCATTTTAGGGCGGAAATGGAGCAGTTCACTATATGGTAAGATAATTGCAATGGTCAAAATGGAAATAAAATTATAGTTCCTGTCTATATGTGGTTGATGAACAAAATCCCTGATCTAAAAGTCATTAAGTATACCTAAGTATTTATTGAAAGGGCACAGGCACATGGAAGCGGATCTAGTATATGCTACCATCGAACGAAAGAAAAGGACACTTAAAACGTTAGATATTGTTGTTCCTCGTGACTGGGCTCAGTTCATAAGTACATGCGGATGTCTCTTTAATTCGACTTAAACATTTACTTTAAACAGCGTAATAAAACATCACTTAAACATCTAAAAGTTCTTAACCCGGCTGAACACGCGTAGAAAAAAGTTACACGCGTCTATTGTCTAAATGATCGGGTCGTTTTTTTGCGCTCTAAATTCTTCTTTTTGAGCAGATAAAAATTAATACTAATAACTTATAAACCTTCTTCTTTAATATTTTGCTAAGAAATTGTTTTTTCGTACAAAGTAATTTCGGTTACACGAAAACAGCATAAAATAGTAAAACTCTCACTAAGATTACATATTACACAAAAATAAAAACTAACAAATGGGTAATGACAAAGTATAAAACTTGTTATATGTTATTCTTTTTGTTCCATACATGTTGTATGTTCTCTACACTGGCACTGGGCACATTGCGTTTTTGTTTTTCTGTTTTTTCTCCAAGAACAAAAATAACATCTTCCAGCAGCTGATTGGCTTGTCCCTTCACCGGCTGCTTTACTGGGCTCATGTAAAATTTCCATTATTCGATTTTTGATATTTAGCGGCAGAGTAACAATCTCTAGGCGTCTTTGCAAATTTTGGAGTACAAGGTCTTTTGCAAGCAGTTTTAGAAATTTTCGACGCGGCATGCAATCGGTGGTATTTTTTTGGTATATAATTTGACATTTATACCTGCGATATTCAGCATCGAAAAAAATATTGTAAGAGGCACCTGCTGCTTTTTCGTGACACCGAATAATTGCCCACTACGTCCACTCCTCCCTTCGTGCTATTGTAAAATGTTAACATAGCAGGTTTGCAAGCATCGCCCGTCTCTTGATCGATTTCATCTGCAGAATGCATCGTTGAGAGCAACAGAACGATTTTATTTTGTTTGGGTTTATATGACGCTAATGTCATGTTCTTAGTAAAGCCAAACATGCTCGTATTTATTCTTTGTTCCTTGATTTTTGCGGAAAAAAATTCAGGAATTTCACGTTTGTTCTTCCGCAGTGTTCCTACCAAGGTTAAATTGTGTTTTTGTAGTAACTCGAGCGCCAGAGGTATTGACGTAAACCAATTATCGCACGTCACATTTCTCCCAGTTCCCGAAATAGGCTGAATTAACTTTTTTACCACAGCAGCAGCGCTGTTGTCCACTTTGAAAGGTCCATCCGGCTGATTCCCAACGTACACTTTCAAATTATGTGTGTAAAAGAATCTTGCGTCAACCATTGCTAAAATTTTCAGCCCATATTTCGCAGGCTTATTTGGAATGTACTGACGAAATGCACAGCTGCCGCGAAACGACTCCAGCATTTCGTCAATGGTTAACAATTCAGAAACATTGTAATTTGTGTTGCACCTGTACACAAAGACATCGAAAATTTCTCTAATAGGAGCTAATTTATCAAATTGCTTCCGAAATTCTCTATCATTCACATTATCGAATCGTAAAGCCCGTAATATGAACTGGAAACGATTGAGTCCCATAGTAAGTCGAAAATATTCTACCCCTGTACCGTCTTGCATCCATAAGTCTCTCAAATTTATGTGGGATGATCGCTGAACCCCTGCCAAATACAAGAGACCCAAAACGGCCTTGATCTCAACCACATCGGTATCTGCTGCATCACGTGCTCTGCTGTAACGAGGTCTCATTTTCGCAATATATCGGTTAGTGCATTCAACTATTTTTTCCAGAATAGAATCCGGAAAATATAATTTCCAAGAGTCTAGAACTGTATTTGCATTTTTGGCGATCGTAGTAACTCCGGCGGCTTGAGTAACAACATTTTTTCCTTTGGTTTTAGTTTTTGATAAAACTACTGGTACCTTACTCCACAAAGTGTTTTTATCTTTACCGATAAAACACAAACCAGACTTGATGTTTTGTTCCCTCAGTTCTTCATCATCGGAACCGCCTACCACTTCTTCTTCGAGTTCGTTCCAGAGTTCTAGAAGATGTCTTTGCTCTTTTTCGTAATACGACATATTCTGAAAATATAAACCACAAAGTTATACGTAAATTATTTTCACACTAAAAAAATATTTTTAATCACTTTGAAATTCTAATATATCTAAAATTTAGCCTCTATGAATTGTTTACGCGTACTTACCAAAATCTACGAAGAATAAAACAAAATAAGTGATGACAACTATCTCAATTGCACAAAACACTTTCCTTCCTAAACAACACGCGCTATTGTCGAAAGCACCGGGTTTGTAGAACGCTCAATTAAATCGACGATAAAATGGCTATGCACGCTTAAAACTGACTGAATATGACACTGGCACGTCAAGGACAACCCACAATAAGCATTCCTAGCGCTGTAAATCCCTCCCTTTCCTACAAAAGGCCCCACATAAAATTTCCAGACGAACCGGTCATAATGACCGTGGCGCGTGTACTCTCGGGTTAAATTGCGTTGCTGATTCCACCGAATCAATTTAATGAAAGATTCGCGGTACGCATATTCATTACCACTAAATCATGTACCTACATTACAGCGAAATAAAATAATTTCGCCGTCGTTTCAAGGATGGGATGTTCACTTCTTGCATGATATTACTATATTCGCCTTTAACATATGATGTTCCCATTTTTTATTCCAAACATCTCAAAAATTTTTTTTGAATATTTTCAATAGGGTAAGGTGGGGCAAGATGACAAATTTGATTTTGTTGAAAACCAAAAGAAGAAATCTGCAATATATCAGACCCTGTGATGTCTGGTCGGGACCTAGTTATACCTCAAAAAGATAGGTGGCACTTCCTTCCCTACTTTCGAATTTATATTTGAAGTGGTGTTTATTGGCTATTCCTTATAATATTGTTGGGTAGTAAATTTTTTTGCAAAAAGTGAGTTTAAAACTTTTCCTAATTGATGTTTATTTTGCTGTTAGGACCCAATAGCTTAACAATGTAAGTACACGAACTAATTTTATTTATTGTTTGTTTTATATATAACGATTTTGTTATAAATT
The DNA here is from genome assembly GCF_008802855.1 of Photinus pyralis. Lineage (NCBI taxonomy): Eukaryota > Metazoa > Arthropoda > Insecta > Coleoptera > Lampyridae > Photinus > Photinus pyralis. Next base: position 55,786,833 of record NW_022170249.1, read on the forward strand.
CTCATTGGGGCAAGTTGACGGGTGCAAGCGAACTCGTCATCTTGCCCCAAGGAGTATTCCTTAACATATCTTCTTTTACAGATGGTGCGTAACTATAAAAGAAAAAGTGAACGCCGGACGTGGTCAGAAGAAAATTTAATTGCTGCCATGTATGCAGTCGAAAATGAAAATATGGCAGTTAATAGAGCCAGCATAGTTTACGAGGTGCCTGAAGCAACACTGCGACGATATGTTAAAAAGGATAGGGAAAACGAAACATCACCGGAAAGCGGCGGCAGATTTAAACATACTTTCACTGAAATCAAATTCGCTCTAACTTTTAACAGACTGTCAAAGTGTATACGAAGATAAAACCTAACAAATAATTCATAAATATAAGGAAATTATACGCACAGCAAGCTTGTACCACAGCAATAAATATGTTACAATTTTCACTGTTGTAGCAACATCTATGCCCAGCGAAAGACTTTTTTTCTAAAGTTGGAGCGACTAAATAACGATTTAGTTTTAGTTAAATATAATAAGCTCAGTTGATCCCGTAAAAATACACCAGGTGGTGTAATTTTCTACGATCATTAAGTAAGTTAAACGTGGTTAGTAGGTGCATAACGAGCTTTTCAATTAGGATTAATTATGTGAAGTAATTGGACACTGGTTGTTAATTAGAAAATACACCTAAATGTGGTGTAACGATAATGAGGTGGGAGGTATACTATATCGCCATATGTAATGGATCTACGCTAATAAATGATGCGAAACGATGGCAGCTTAATGAATTTTGAACGCTAGGTAATACGAATCTAAGGTAAATTACGCGTCTACTACTCATGGGCTAATATTGACTTACACGCCAGACTTGTGTAATTAAAAACTTTAGTTTCTCTAATTACATTTTGAAATGTTGACTGCCTGCTTTTATAAATCGATCAGGGGGTTCTGTTAAAATAATTCGGCCGCTTCAGGCCTACTGTGTCTATACACGCATTGAAAAATTGATGTTAATTATAATAATTTATTTAGTACATGTTTGGCCTAGTGTTTGGCAGACGCTTTACGAATTTGATATTACCCGAACGTTGGTCAACAAGGCACAAGACATATTCCAAAGGGCATGAGATAATTTACAGTCGCTAGCTCGGTAGGGCATATAGATTATTCGTACAGTTCACCGCAACTTAGCACTTAAATTGAGCGCCACCCAGTTTCTTGAAAATTCTTAACCTCATTCGTATGAAGTATTGCAGGAAGACGATAAAATAAAAAAGTTGCAATTTCTCGCAACGAAATATTCCAAGTTCACTTTCGGTTGATGAGTATTGACCGAAATTTAATCACTTGGTCCCTTGACCATTGTCTACCTATTACTCAAAACAGAATTGGAAAATTCGAAACCGTTAGAGAGTTATCATGTACACAGACGGATGGACGGACAGAAAGTTCAAAATCATAAACTCGATTTTTGTCGTTCGTTAATAAACAGGATAAGAGTTTAATAATTATCTCTTTTACAAGAATTCCGAAAAATGTAAAGTTATCCCTAAAGTCGGCACCGATAATGAAGTTACAAGTATCCCACAAAAGTAATAATTTCGCCTTTATTGACCAGCATAGGAAAGCTCTGTTGCTATGACTGCAGCAATTCACCTTAACGCAAAAGAAAGAAACCAAGAGAACAAACCCGAGAAAATCGACTCGATAATTAAAGTGACGCATTCTTGTGATGAATTGAAAATTAACATTACTAATTTACGAGTATACCTTGAGTTCTAAGTAATTTCTAAGCTTGACAAATTTAATAATTTAATTTACAAGGAAGAATATTAAGCAGTTAAATAACAAACAGCGATTTTGTTTTTATGGCATTAAATATTCAATTTGCTGCGAATGGAGGGGCGGTTTTAGTCGTTTTGTGAGAGTTTATAAAAATCAATGCAATCCACATTTGATATCCATTAAGCCGCCTATGAGACCCAGCGGGGCACGTCACATGCCAAATGCTTCTTGCATTCATTTCAACAGGCATCGATTTAACGTAATGTCAAAGCAAAGTTTAGTGCTATAGGTATTTGGTATTGGCAGTCAGTTCCACCCGATTACTTCATTGAAAGCGTTAAAACTTTTCCTATACGCTACCTTGTAAATAGCTCTAATGGAGTTACGAATTTAAAAAATGTCACGAATTATATTCTAAAGGCGAATCTGTCTTGGGGCAAAACGTTTTGTCCACAAAGCTGCAACTATAATCATTCGAAGGCTGTTCTGTAATATAAACGTAAATCATTCTTTCCAATTATATACAAAAAATCTTGATGTAAGTCTGAATTGAAGACATAGCTACAAGCAGCCCACCCCCACCCTTTCTGGAAACAATCCGTCTCAATATTAATACGGTACTTATGTCACGCACAAACTACGTCAATTTTGGTCTGATCACAACCTATCCAATTTATTGTTCAGAAAGAAAACAGTTTTTCTATTGATTTGGATGTAACAGAATATTCCAGAGTCGGAGATTGGAAACTATTTCGGATATCAACTTCAGATTTTCACTAGATTAGTATGCCGTCTAGTTGTGAAAAGTACAACAAAAAAATATTCGCACGGATTGTCGACGTTCATAAAATAATTGAAAGTAATGAAGAAGATTGCGTTAAAAATGCCAACAAATCTTTCTTTATTGTCGTCACGTCTTATAATTAATAATGAATTTTGGAATATTAACTACAACACCTCTTAACATTGGTCTTGCTTTGGTGATCTCTATAATTTCACAAGGAATACCCTGCTCCACGATACGTGTATCGTACGTGCCCTGCTCAAGGTTTCGGTTCACAATAATCGTGCGAGACACGCTGTAACCTCCGAACTCGTTGGCTCCAATCTGTCCGCCTGTCAGCATAGATAAGTTTACTTAATTAGGGTTATGTGATTAAAAAACCAAAATCACGATTAGATCATTCTCTGGCAGTGGAAATGCAGCGGAAGTCAGTTTCGAGTTTTGTTCATTCCGATAACGTTTTGTATTTGGTGAAAGAAATTGTGTTTTTGATGCAGGTAGTTTGCCCGGAGAGAGAGAAGACCTTTCCCTTTCGAAAGTTATATGTTTTGGGCCTCTGGAAGTAGTGACCGTAAATTGGATTACGCAATAAATAAGGAAACACATGTCTTCCCGACGTTAGACAATAAAGAGAAGAAAACCATAGCTAGTTAATACTCAAAAAACTCGCATCACACGCTATTTGGGGGGGGGGGGGGGGCGAACTGACCCAAACGCAGTCCTTAGATTATCCTGCGAAAATGTTATTATATAAGAAGGATACACAATATGCGGACCTTCTCTGTCACTCATCACGCTACAAACTGTATGCAAAATCTCCCAAATACATGTGCATCAAGCTGTTCAACCATCTGCCTCGCGATATACGAAGACGTAACACACATATACACTTTAAATCAGCTGCTCGAGGAATGTTTCTCAACCACCCATACTATATACATGTAGTATCGAAAAAGGGTACGCCCAAGAGGTCATCGGTCTAGTGTAACCTCCTTTTTTTGATACTTACAATTATTCCTGCCACTACGTGCAACCCAAGGTGACAGGGCGATATAATATTTCCCGGACCAGCTCTCTCCCAAAGTTAACAAAGTATGGGGAGTTATTTAATACCTCATGCTTAGCAGATCTGATTGCAAAAGCTACCTTTTGTAATAAAGAGCTCCAATTCTTTTGGTTATCCTCTACAAATGAAGATAGGACCGTCTTCAAAACTTTTTTTACCCTTTCAGTGGGATTAGCTTGTGCATGATAGTAGGGTGTGTAGCGTATGCTAACGTTGTAAGTTGACATTAGTTTTTGGAATTCTTTAGACCTAAATTGTACTCCGTTGTCTACTATAATTGAGGTGGGGACACCGAAAAACAAGATCACATTTTCCTCGATAAGCTTTACAATAGTAGTAGTCGATTACTTTTCCAAGTTTTCCTTTGCGGAAAGCAACAGCTACTCCTTACCTTACTTAAAGACGTAGAAGGTTCATTGGAGAAATTCAGTGGGGACGATTCGATAACTGAATCGATGGATCAGACATTTCGAAGAAATGGCGGAAGTGTGTAGGTGAACCGATATTCACAAAGTCGCGTTCGCGAAGAAGCTACTAACAGGCTCAGCCCTGACGTTCGTGAGGCAAGAAAGGTGTACGAAGACGTGGTTGAAGTCTAAAAACGCCTTGAAAGACGAGTTCGAGCATGTGGTGAGCGATCAACAAATTCACCGCGAGCTGGGGCCAAGGAGGAAGAAATCCGACGAGACCTTGCAGCAATACATGTACAATATGCGCGAGATTGAGGCACAAGGAATAGTAGATACGAAATCTTTGAGTAATTCAGGGTATTCCCGACGGAGTTTGGAACAAGGCTGCGTTATATGGGGCTAGGACCATGCATTGAAAGAGCGGTTCAAGCAGTATGAGGCGATAAGAGATATGAAGACGAAAACAAAAATCGTGGAACGAAAGGATGATAAAGAAAGACGACCGGAAGAAAAGAATAGTCCAAAGCGGAAGCCGACGGATAGTGAAAAGCGGAAGTGTTATACTGCCGTGTTAATCCAAAAGGGCGTATCTGCAATTTTATCAGAAAGTGAGTTAATACGTTTATATGTGTCTTCACACGCAATTCTATCATTCTATTAAGATCGTCAGGCGTATCTACATATACTTTGGATGCAAAACGTGAGTAAAAAAAGGGCGTATCTACAATTGAAGATGTTTTGTTAAACAGAAAAGTCGTATGTGATGTTGTTATGTAGAATGGGCGTATCTACATAATTTTTCGTTAGTTACGCCTTTTTCTCTTAACATAACCCTGCAATTTTACCGCCAATTTATATGCAATGTATTCTAACCTATATTTTTTGTGTTGGGTGTGTGTGTAAGCTACTCCGGGTTTAAATAGTTTCAGTGTGGTAGCTCTTGTGAATTATGGAAAATAGAGGTAAGAAGCTAGTCAGCCTTGCATTAAATAAGGAACTTGCTAATAAAATTAGTGACTTTAAACGTAACAAAGCGCGATTTAAAGATGCAGAAGTTTGTGACCCAGATTATATACCGGATGTTGAATGTTATTCAGTAAAAGAACAAAGTAACAGTGAAACAATTAGTAACGCAGCAAGTACTGCTGGGTTAAAAAGTGGTACGGGAGTATCAGTATCGTTAGCACCAAAAGTAAACAAAATAAACGTTTTAAGTCATGTAATCATCAACCCATCCATTCATCAGTTTCCAATTTATGCTGGCAATGTTAATGAAGTTCCTACAGTTAATGAAGGACTTGTTAATAGTGATAGTCAATTCATTTCCTCCTTGTTAGATGAAATGTTGGATAACGTAATCCGGCAAGTATGCAACAAAAAAGGTGAAGTCCGAAAGCGAAAAACCTATGCACAATCAGTAAAAGAAAGAATGCAAATAAAATCGCAGAATATTAAACAAAAACACAATCTGCAAGGATCTTGTAAAGCACAATGTAAAAAGAAGTGCGGAAAGATAATTGATAACAACCATCGACGTATCATAAATACGCAATATTGGGACATGTCTAAACATGAACAAAAGAATTTTATTTTACATAGTGCAACCATAATGGGCATTAAAAGAAACACTACTGGAAGATCCGATTCAAGAAGGTCGAGAACCTTTAATTATTTTTTCAAGGATGCCAAGGGTGAGCCACAAAATGTTTGTAAAACATTTTTCCTTGGCACTTTAGGATATGCAGCTAGCAACGATAAAGTTGTAAGAAATGTTTTATCAAAAGCACAAAGCACATCACTGTCAGCAAAAGCCGATGGACGTGGCAAACACAACTCAAAGAAAATTGATCGAAAGATTATAGTTGAGCATATCGAATCATTTGGTCCAACCATTTCCCATTACCGAAGGGAGCATGCACCACAAACAAGATACCTTCCAAGCGACATAAGTATCAAGTTGATGTATGATGATTTTAAGAAAAAACACCCAAACGTTGTATTTTCGTATTATCTATATCGAGAAGTTGTAAGCAGTATGAGTATCAGCTTTGCCAAGTTAGGGCATGAAGAATGCTGGACGTGTGAAAAGATGGAGCAACACGGAAAGAATACTGGACACACGAAGAATAATTTGAACTTTGAATGTGAGGAGTGTACACGATGGAATACACATCATAATAAGTATACAGAATCTCGCAAACGATACGAAATTGATTCATCATCGATTCAAGACCGAAACAAATTAATAATTACGGTAGATTTACAAAAGGTAGTTCATCCAGTTTTATTATTCTTTATTAATTATTGTATTTTTAAGGTGATCATGCTTCCGAGATGCGATACATTTAAGGAAATTCTCTTCACTCCGAGAATCATTGCATTTAATGAGAGTTTCGTGGTTGCTGGTAAAAATAAAGTAATTGCTCCCGTCGCAGTAGTTTGGCACGAGGCCATTGCAGGACGGTCCAAAGAAGACATTATTAGTAGCTTTTATGCGTACCTCTTGTCAATCCGAGATATAGAACACCTTGTTATATGGCTGGACAATTGTTCAGCCCAAAACAAAAATTGGTGTCTGTATTCTTTTCTTGTTTACATTGTAAATTCCGATGAGGTACGCCTTCAATCCCTGGAATTGCGATACTTTGAACCTGGTCATACATTCATGGCGGCTGACTCGTTCCATCACCGTGTTGAAGTTGCTCTTAAACGAAAGGGTAAAATATATGACTTTTTAGACTACGTAGACGCTATAAAGAGTGTGCCAGCAAAAGTTATAGAAATGAGTATCGAAAATTTTTATCTCTGGAAAGATAATTGTTCACAATTTAAACTTAACAAAATTACCCCACGCCCATACATCTCTGAAATGGTAGAAGTTAGTTTTGCGAGAGGAGACAGAACAATAAGTTATAAAACAGATTTCAATCAGCCTGCTGTGAAACTCAATTTTTTAAAAGCGGCGTGCCAGAAAAGCGGAATTATTAAACCAGACTGCAAAACTGCTCCCAGAGGAATTTCGAAGGACAGAAAAGACTTAATCATTAGTAAATTAGGCAGCATTATGCCTACAAATCGATTAAATTTTTGGAAAAATATACCCGTACATCAAATACCACCTACCGATCTTGATGAGGACTAGTTAAGAATTTTTTTTTCTTTTATGTACTTTTTATTAGTCAATTTACTCTTTAAATTGTTGTCTTCGTTCAAATTCTCAGAAATAAAATTGTACAAAAGCCAAGAAACTTTTTTTTTTATAGTTACGCCCTATTCGGTAATGAAAATCAGTACATTTGTTAGGTTAAAAAGTCGTATCTATCAAAAGTCATATATTTAGCAAAAATTATAAACCGTGGTTAATATTGTTAGAAACTTAACCTAATTTGTCGTGACATTAGCAAATAACGATACCTGTAACTTAAAACCACTTGTTGGCAATATAAAAATTGTAAAACAACAAATATCTCAAAAGTAAAATTTTGTCAGTTACGCCCTTTTGGATTAACACGGCAGTATAATTGTGGTAGTGTGACGCATTTAAGTGTTAAGTGTCCGGAAAAAGAAAGGGGGACTAAGTGTTTCAGGTGCAACGAGTTCGGCCATATTGCAGCACGGTGTTCAAAAGAAACGAAGGAGGCCTACGTAGGGTTTGGGTCCACTGGCAATGAAACTTGGGGCGAATTTACGAAAGTAATGACTGTAGATGGGCATGAATTTCCGGTAACTTTGCATGTAGTATCTAATCAGGTTTTATCAAAACACAGCTTATTGTTGGGTACTGATTTCTTGGATCAGGTAGAGTTGTGAGTCAAACGGGGGAAGCGACTTTATTTCGACTAAACGAACAGACTGATTACCACAAGGACAGTCGGATATTTTTAAAATAAATATAATAGAAGCAGCTAAAGAGGTAGATTATTATACAAACTGTGGACCATTGTCCGTAACAATAACTCTAGGTAATCCAAAACGTGAAAAACATTCTCTAAATTTCTCTATGGTAGCGAGTGATTCGGCAGATGACATGACAAATGCTTCCGGTCATTTAGAATAAGTATCAATACTCAATAATATCATCTTGCCTTTAATCGGTCCCATAAAGTCTGCATGCAACCTCTCATAAAAATAGTTGGAAATTTTTGTTGAAATTTGTGTCGCTTTAGTTGGTTCTGGTTTATTGATCGCTATCTTTTTTCGTACCGGAATTCAGTTCATGCAACTACGGGTGTAGCACCGAGTAGTCTTATTTTTAAACATAAAATTAAAACTAGATTGGATTTGCTTTGTCCAAACTTAAATTAATTAAATAAGCCGGAGAAAAGAGTAGAGAACTGTAAAGGAAAAAGGGACGAAAGGTAGAGTATAAACCGGAGAAAACGCGAAGGTTAGCACCTTGTGAGAGAAAAGAAGGTTGAAGATGTAATGAAACTATGGACAAAGGAAGGGGTTATAAGAACTTCAAATTCTGAGTATGCAAGTCCCATTGTTGTAGTAAGAAAGAAAGATGGTTCCATCAGAGTTGGCGTTGATTTTCGCGAACTAAATACGAATTTTTAAAACCGCCGTTTGGGTTGAAAATTTCTCCCAATGTATTTCAAAAGTATATTACTATGAGTTTTAAGGGTTTTATAGATAGAGGTATTCTCATAGTATATATGGACGATATCGTTATTCTTGCAAAGAATTTACAAGAGACCTGGGAGCGTCTGTCAATGGTCATAAAATTAGCCGAACAGCATGGGTTGGATATTAACTGGAACAAATGTCGGTTTATGTTAAGGGTAATTGAATATTTGGAACACGTGGTTTCAAAGGACACCGTAAAACCGTCCACTTCTAAAACGAGGGCCGTTGCAAACTTTTCCAAGCCGACATCTGTTAAAAAGGTTCAAAGCTTCCTGGGGCTTACGGGATATTTTAGAAAATTTATTACGGGTTAACGCGAAGATTGCTAAACCATTAACAGGTTTGTTAAAAAAAGAGGCCAAGTTTCTGTTTGGAGATCGCGAAACCGAAGCGTTTGAGGCATTAAGACAGTACTTACAAATGGGCCCGTGTTAAAATTATATAGGACAGGGGCTAAGACGGAATTACATACAGACGCGTCCATAGACGGATACGGGGCGATTTTAATGCAATTGGACCCAGATGACGAGAATTTCCAGCCAGTTTATTTTGCCAGTGGAAAAACATCACCTGCAGAGGCGAAGTACACTAGTTACGAGCTAGAGGTACTGGCAACAACACCTAAAATACAAAGACGAAGTAATGGCGTTAAAACTGCTGTGACGTCACGCCTTGTAGGCCTGCGTATACTCAGCTTGCGCGCGCTGCTAAGTACTCGTTACGGCGTGTTAATGACTCAAGTCAATCACTAAGTGATCTAAATTTTACCCATTATTTATCGTTTGAACGTTTTATTTGATATTTTTTGTAGTTTCAACAAACCTCAATAGTGTAGTAATAAGTGTACTTGATCGTAACGCCTCTGAAGTGTTTCGGTTTCCTGTAGTTGATGAACGTTGTATAAAATGGCTAACAGCAGAGTCTGTGAATGTCACTTTGTAAAGGAGGATTTCATCTACAAGATTTCCCAACAGGATACAAAAAACGGGCGAGATCGCTTCAATTACTTTAACGTTGCCACGATTAAAAGAAACTAGTGTACCAAGTAAATTTCGGAATTTGCCAAAATACTTGTCGAAAAACTATCACATCGAAATAGCAAAGACGAAAAACTTAAGGAATTAGGTGAAATACGTTTTCAACAAGCGATTAAAGAAAGCAAGCGAGACTATAAAACACATAAGAAACTTACTGCTTATACAACAACAGGAACTCACCCAATTATTTCAATCTTTTAATTTGAGCGAGGGATGGTTTTCAATTACTGATCGCAATGGATTAACCATATTCAAATTAGAACACACCCCCGGGCCTTCAATTACTTGGGCCGTTGTCATTGCGAATAACTTACAAGTAAATACATATTTGTATGGGCAATTATTAAATGTACAAGTAAATGATCAAAAAACATCTTTCTTGTCAAGTAATTTAGACGAAATAAGAAATTTACTGGATACGATTGACACTTCGATGACTCTTCCGTTAGACACCAATGATCAGAATACTAAACGAGACAATTCCCATCTCGATTATGATAATCTTGATAATTATGAAGATAATAATGAAGACAGGTCAAAGCTTAACCTTCGAATAGTCGCGCCAAGTTTTAAACCGTGCTTAGTCGCGCCGGTCTCAGAGACCGACCTAACGTAATTAGTGCCAAATAAGTAGCGCAATGTAACATGCATATGGGGAACGGTTCAACAACACAATAAATAACGAAGAAAAAGAAAATGAAGAACATTTGGTGAATTTCTCCAAATATACATCTTTGAAAATTGTGTTTGTATTGCTGCAGTTTATTCATATGTAAACAATAAAAACCTTAAAATAATAAGTAGAGTAAAATATGACACTATAACCTAATTTTCTCGACACTCCTGACAAACGCCAATAATATGTTCTAAGCACATATATTTATTGCACCTATGGCATTGAAACCGAGTCTTCCGATTTTTTTTCGAAGTACAGTATGCACATCTTCCAGGTAGAACAGGCTGTGGAACTTCAGGTTCGATATTCATCCCAGTGATTTCCTGCAGTCTCAGCTTTAGAGTTCGAGGAATATTGATCATTGCAGATCGTACTTGCAAATGGGGCTTGACCAAATCGTTGCCCAATTGCCTTAAAAAACGCCTTCTCAAAATTTTCTTGTCAGGGTTGTTGGAAACATAGACCACCTGCGAATTGATGCCAGCTACGTTCAACAAATTGTAGAAAACCACCATGGGCCATCTGCGCGTGTTTCTAGAACAGTTGTAGCTTGCAGTAAGTTTATCTACAGTGTCTACACCTCCCTTCGTTCTGTTATAGTCTGTAATCATCACGGGTTTATTTACATAGGTTTCTGAATCTATTTCATCTCTATCATGCATACTAGAAAGCAAGAGTACATTTTTTTTCTTTTTGGGTATATAGGAGACAAGCGTGCACCCTTGCGAAAACCCAAACATGCTGGTATGTTGCGGCCGCTCAGCAGGTTGAGAAAATTCTAATGGTAATTCTCTTTTATTCTTGCGTATGGTTCCAATTACTGTAAGGTTGTGATCAAGTAACTTTTTTACAAGTGGTATAGAGGTAAACCAATTGTCCATTGTGATATTGCGACCAGATCCAAAAATGTGTTTGCAAAGCCGTAGAACGACATCAAAGGGACTATTTGAAACTTTGTATGCCCCGTCAGGTTGTGTTCCGACGTAAATTTCCATCTTGCTTGTGTAGAAGAGTTTGGCATCACACAATGCTAGAATTTTTAACCCGTATTTATTGGGCTTCGATGGAATGTACTGACGAAAACTGCATTTTCCTCGAAATCCGGCCAGCATCTCGTCCACGGTCACAAATTCGGAGTGGTGGAATCCGTTCTGACAGTTAGCAACAAAACGGTCAAAAACATTGCGTATAGGAGCCAATTTATCTGTTTCTCTTCTCATTGCTCGAGTCTCTTTACTGTCAAATCTTAGGCAACGAATTAGAAATCTAAACCTTTGCAAACTCATGGCGAGGCGAAAAATTTCTACACCAGACCCATCATTACTCCATAAATCTTCGGCATTGAGACGATTTGCGTGATACACACCAGCCATATAAATGACTCCAATGAATGCACGAATTTCAATTAGATTAGTCGGGGTTGCGTCTCTTTTTCGCATAAAATTATTACGAACAGATTCAATACAGGGTGTTTTTTTGGGAGCTTTAGTTAAAAGTTTCTGGGAAAGTAAAATAGGTAGGTTTTTGAAAATTTGTACTTAGGAGTTACTCTGAAGGCCGAACCGATGTAAAATATTTTCAAAATGGCCGCACTTCCGGAAACACCGGAAGTAGATAGTAACTTCGTTATTTTAAATGGCAACCCCTATTTTTTATTGCTTTTTTGGATTCTACGTGAAATTTCACTTCTTTTGATACCCATATGTCGATATCTACCATTTATGGTTTTTAAGTTATTTTGACTTTAAGAAAAAAAATGGCGGATGCAGATGGTACCTTGATAATTGATTACTTGCAAACGGTTGTAGTCATGGCAACCTATTTTTATCAGTGCATAGAGAATGAATAGGGCTTTCTTTTAGTGCACTTAAAAAAAAGTTAAGTTGCGTACGACCGCCCCTATGGATATCCAAATTTATGAAACTTCAAAGACTAAAAACTCAGTTTTTTTTAATGGAATGACCATGTTCTTACTATTCCATGAGATAGAGAATCGAAATGGGCATATTTTGACAATACATGTTCCTATAGCTATCTTTAACAGTTTCTGACTTATTCCCATTTTATTGAATTGACACTATTTTTTTAGGATTTTCTTTTTAGTAGTCGGCCATGATTCTATAACAATTGAATTTTAAACAAATCTAGTGACACTAATCCATCACCCACTGTTATAGGTTAACATAAGTTTTTCAAAAATCGAAAAATGACTCGCAGTGGTTTCACCTATTTTGGAATTTAATTGTTATTTATGGTGAAATGGGCAGAATCGCGGCGCGTGCTTTCCGTACATTCATTCGAAAACTAGAACGAAATTATATGAATTTTTGAAATTTTGTACCCCTAATGCACTACAAACCGTTGAAGCACAAGTTATACAAAGCTCTACAAGAGAATATTTAAGAAAATGAATTGAATTGCAAATGCAAGATTAACAAAATAAATTCAATGCAAAATATAAAAAACTTTGTTGAAACATTTTTGGTATGGAATTGTTGCTAGAACAGATATCGCATTACCTCTCTTAATTTCCAGACTTATACGTTGTTTAAGAAATTCAGTTGAACGACTCTGTTTAGATTTTTCAAAAATTTTCTGTCCTATATCCTTATTAAATGAGTTATTTATTAATGAATTATTTAGACTAGAACTAGAATCAGTGGTATTAAAGAATCCATTCCTTGATTTGTTTAAAATTCGATTGTTATAAAATCATGGCCAACTACTAAAAAGAAAATGCGAAAAAAAATGGCATCAATTCCGAGATCAATTCAATGAAATGGGAATAAATCAGAAACTGTTAAAGATAGCTATAGGAACATGTAATATCAAAATATGCCAATTTCGATTCTCTATCTCATGCAATATTAAGAACATGGTCATTCCATTTAAAAAAACTGAGTTTATAGACTTTGAAGTTTCTTAAATTTGGATCTCCATAGGTGCGGTTGTACGCAACTTAACTTTGTTTTAAGTACAGTAAAAGAAAGCCCTATTCATTCTCTATGCACTGATAAAAATGGGTTGCCATGACTATAACCTTTTTCAAGTAATCAATTATCAAGGTACCATCTGCATCCGCCATTTTTTTTCTTAAAGTCAAAATAACTTAAAAACCATAAATGGCAGATATGACATATGGGTATCAAAAGAACTGAAATTTCACGTAGAATCCAAAAATGCAATAAAAAATAGGGGTTGCCATTTAAAATAACGAAGTTACTATCTACTTCCGGTGTTTCCGGAAGTGCGGCCATTTTGAAAATATTTTACATCGATTCGGCCTTCAGAGTAACACCTAAGTACAATTTTCAAAATCCTACCTATTTTACTTTCCCAGAAACTTTTAACTAAAGCTCCCAAAAAAACACCCTGTATATTCGTTGGTGCACTCGACAATAATGTCGAGTATCTCGTCGTTGAAAAAATACTCCCATATTTCCAGTGGTTCTCTCAAGTTTCGTGTTGTCAATGAGGAGCCTGGTAGACGTTTCACAATATTCATTTGACGTGTTTTGCGTGTTTTGGGATGTGAAACCACTTTTCTCCAACGCGTGACCTTATCCTTTCCATAAAACGATAATCGACTGTTGGGACTTTCTTCTCCCATTTCCTCGTCATCGGAAATATCCTGCTCGGTGTCGCTGTTCTCATTTTGCTGCTCTACACGATCCTCTTCTTCATCAGACTGATCCGTATCAGAGTGATCGTCGTATGCAATTCCTTGTCCTTCGTCGTTCAAAATTTCTAATTCTAAGAGTTCTTGCAGTCGAGCCTGTTCGCTTTCGTAAGACCACATGGCTAAGTAATAAACAATGATGTCACATTGAGAAAACATAAAAAAGGCGAAAGACTTTACCTGACAATAAAATAACCCGATTAGTCGCGCCGGTCTCTCACACCGTAGGGCACAATATTTTTGTCAAACGGTCACTTACAACACTCACATTAACACTGCTGCACCACGGCACATCATAGAAAAGATACATGGAATGGGAGGGACCTCCCACCATTATTTTCAGAATACCACTAAATAAAGTTTGTGGTCGGTCTCACAGACCGTGCGCGACTAACGGAAGGTTAACCATGTTTTGAACAGTATGTCCAATGTACTTAAAAACTTAGAAATAGGGGACGAAAGTTTGTCACAAGGAATTCAATTTATGTCTGAGCAACTAAAATTGTGAACATTACCAAAACAACGTTATAGATATTCCACTACCACTATTGTCTTTTGTTCAATTTTATATACTATCAGTCCTCAAGGATACAGATGAGATGAGAAGAGAACGTTTTTAACATATGCACAAACAATCTTTAAATATTTAAAAGACGAAGACAAATATGTTAGTTTACTCATGGATGAAATTCACATTGATCCATATTTGGACTATAAAGGTGGTAATCTTGTAGGGTCTGCAATAAATAATAACGATTCGTTAGCGACTGCTTATACTTTTATGATTACTAGCATTTGTTCAAATTTTAAAGAAGTTATTCATATCGTTCCTGTGTATAAAATTAATCAGGAATTACTTTTTAGTTTTGTCAAAACAATTATAAATCGTTTAGAGGGCATTGGCTATAAAGTGTTTTGTGTACTTAGCGACAATAATTCAATAAATGGAAAAGCCATGTCTAATTTTTCACCAAATAGAAAACTTAGCATTGTGTATCCACATCCTGTAAATCCAGAAAGACCTCTGTTCTATTTGTTTGATTCTGTCCACCTCTTAAAGTGCATTTATACGAACTGGCTTAATTCAAAACCGAATCAGGCATTCACTTATCCGACTTTTTTACCGGGGATGAGAAATGCGCGTGGTTTTTCTACATTAAAAAAATTGCACGATTTAGAATCCGGTAAATTACTAAAATTTGGTTATTCCTTAAATTTGAAAGCTCTGTACCCATCTAATTTGGAAAGACAGAATGTTAAATTAGCATTAAAAATTTTTAATCCGTTGTGGAGGGCTTGCAAAACTTTGGAAAAGATATTCCTCATTCACTAAATACTGCAGAATTTGTAAAAATCATATTAAATTAAATTAAAATGGTGGGGTATTGTGAATGTAAAAACACCACTAAAAGGAAAACGTCTGCGTGACCTTCAAGAACCTATAGTAAGAGATAAAGTAAATGACCCAAACCTGGACTTTTTGGAAAGAATGCTCGCTTGGTTGGATACTTGGCAATCGGAAAATTTCTAATAAACTTACCAAACAAACTAATACTGATTTAGCTCACACTGTTTATGGAATGTTCGAAATTGTTGTTTCAAAGAACTAAATTTAAACTATGTTCTTCTGGGGAAACTGCAAACTGACCACTTCGAAAATCGTTTTGGAAGATATAGACAATTAGCTGGAGGGCATTATCATATCTCAATTAGGCAACTTTACGAATCCGAGAAAAGACTTCAGTCTATATTAACATTAAAATCACGTAATTTTGGAAATTTGAACAGTGAGAAATTTTATGAATCAACCCACGAATCATCAGATTTTAACGAACCGGACAGTATTAAGAATCGTAAAGAAATTGAAAAAACATTCTGCACTATTTTCATTGAAGACACGGAAATAGACGAATTAAAAGGCGATGTGTCTGTGATTACCTATTTAGCAGATTATTGTAGTCACATCGCTTTAAAGAAATTAAAATGCGAATATTGCAAACATTCCTTAATGCTTAATGAAGAACTTATTGTCGAAGATAACTTTAACCTCATAAGTAATTTAAATTGTGGTGGTCTTCATTATCCTCAAGATCCGGTAGTACAAATAGTAGTCATTTCATGTATTATATTTCAAAAGTTACTTAATGACTTTGAAAATGAATTTTTAAATGTTTTTTCTCAAAGATCATTTTTGTCCATCTTAATTTTCAAATTTCTCGTTAAACGTGAACATCTAATATATTTTGAAGGCTGTAATACACACTCCGTAAAAACCATTGTTGATATTTTACTGAGTAGTATTTCCAATACACTAATTACAAATTACTGTGGTTAAAAAAATGAACGTTTAGGTAAGGGTAATAAGAGAAAACTCAGTACTTTAAAATGAATGTAGGTATCTAATTTCGAGCTGTAGAAATATTCAATGATGATTGAATGATGCATTATACTTGATATTTATTGACGGTATGGCCATCTTGCTATCTGCACAAAATAGCAGCAGTTAATAATCTAGACTAAAAATGCATACGCATAAATGTATGCGCGAACGTGTATTTTGACAGAATCACTTATTCACCGTGGATCGAATTAACCATTTAAATTTTTTGTTTTTTTATAAAATCGTGCCGTTATTTTATGTAAAGTTGGATCTGCATATTGATCACCAAAACTACATTAAATCGATTTCAAACTAACTACACAAATCCCGTAGTACAACCTGTGATACAACGTTTCTCGTCGGCCGCCGGATGATGACGTCACGCGGTAGTACATTATCTTTGTATTTTAGGTGTTGTGTTGGCACTGGCGATTGTAAAAGCGTTAAATTAAATAAGTTTGGAGTGTATTTGTTATCTATACCATTTACCATTATATTACAACTGTTTGTCAAGCTTTTGCCGAGTATTATGTATACAGGGTGACAATTTGAAAACTTACCACCCCCATATCTTAGTAAATAAAAGATATTTTAAAAAATCAAAATCCGTTTCGGTAATTCGGAGGGGGAATCACAATGACATAGTTGGCGACGCACCCCCTCCAACCCCCTGCGCCCCAGCCACCCCAACTTTTAAATCTTAAATAGTGACCCCCCATGTGTGATATGTCGTTGGAAAGCTCTGAAAAAATGCTTTCCAACCATACCAAATAGCATTACATTTAGGTTAGTAATTATCGTGCAAATAAAAAAATAAACTAATATGATACATTTGAAATCTGTCGTATTTAAAACGCATCCGGCGAACATTAGACGAACTAAGACAGAGAATAATTCAAGAATGTCGAAATATTGCAAAACCAACATAGGAAAGGTTCGACAAGAGTTTGAGAATAGATTATAACTGGCGATCAAAAATGAGTTGCTGTCGAGTCGGCTTTGGAAGTTCAAGTTAAATACGATTTTCCATGTTTATTTTTTGATTTGCACGATAATTACTAACCTAAATGTAATGCTATTTGGTATGGTTGGAAAGCATTTTTTCAGAGCTTTCCAACGACGTATCACACATGGGGGGTCACTATTTAAGATTTAAAAGTTGGGGTGGCTGGGGCGCAGGGGGTGCGTCGCCAACTATGTCATTGTGATTCCCCCTCCGAATTACCGAAACGGATTTTGATTTTTTTAAATTCTCGTTTATTTACTAAGATATGGGGGGTGGTAAGTTTTCAAATTGTCACCCTGTATAAGTGAAAATGAAGTCGGGCTGATTGCGCGTTTAAGAAGTGCACAAAATAAGGACGATGATGTCCGTAAGCTTATAGATGCCCTTACTCGCAGCCAGACCGATGAGTATGTAATTAGAAATAATATTTGTATAAAGATTGTAAAAACGAGTTGTTAATGGTAGTACCGAAGACCATGCAGAATCAGGTGGTCAAGCAAGCACATACGCGTGGACACTTTGGGGTAACTAAAACAGAAGCTATTGTTAAACAGGATTTTTGGTATAAGGGGCTACGTGAGAAAGTCGAACAAGTGATAGCTGCATCTTAGCTGAGTGGAAATCGGGTGAACAAGAGGGATTTTTAAACCCTTTGAACAAAGGTGACACGCCGCTGGATACCTATCATATTAATTTTGGTGTCCAATCTTTGTTGAACTCGAAATGGGGTTGTATGATAATTATTAGGAACTTCCTAATAATTACCTATTATATGTTTTGGCGCGCCAATGTTACCTATTGTAATCGAATGGCTTTAAAGAGTTTATTATTAAGGAAGATTTTATTTATTTAATTCCTGTTTGTTTTTTCTTTATTCTGTGAAAATTTCTATGTCAATGGGTTCGAACTTATTAGTCGTAAGTAGTACTTTCTTGTGAGGATTGTTAAGTGTATTCCTAATTTTTTATGTTTATTCAACTAGGGGCCAAGATTTAAAATTTTCGACTATATTTCTCAGCAATAGATAATCGAGTTAAGAGTAGAAAGACAAATGTAGGTGAAGTGGAATGTTGATCTAAGTGGTTTTTTCTTTGGTAATATATTTGTATATTTATCACGTTGGAGTATTTATTAGCTATTATCGAAAAAATTAGAAATCGAATTCAAATTTTTTAGTATTTTTAGTTTTCAGTATGTTCATGAAAGGGACAAGAATTATTTCTGTGAAAGACTTATGATGAATCATCATATATAAAAGACTTATAAAGAATATTAATACACTTCACAAGCACTTTGACAGTTTAACTGACACTAATTTGCGCGCCAAATGGGTACTCTTTTTCCATTGGTCAATATCTTCGGTGAACTACGAACTGCCAGCGCGAATGCGGGCGACAAAGTTTATAAATCGGTCTTAAATCTCAAGTAAAAAGAGAAAGGAACAATTCTCATTAGAATAATGAGTAAAATACAAAATGTTTTCAGATAAGCTATCCGTGGACAAATAATTATGTCCTTGTAGGAGAAATGTTGATTTTAATTTCGTGACTGTAAATTGCGATCATTTACATTAAAAGGGGTTTACAACCCTTAACTTTGCAACGGCACTAGGCAGATAGGACGACGATACGAAAAGTGGCTACGCCAGAAGGATCAATGTAAATGGGTTCGAACGTATTAGAACGGCTACATTCCCATGACAGCCTCCCGCGATGTGACCAAGGAATGGAAGGAACGCAGAAAGTTTGAATTTGAGTTAAACAAATGAGAAAGTTGGTTCTTACGGATAGTAGGCGAAAGGTTTTCATACAATTATCGTAGTTCACTTTTGTAATCACGCCCACCGGTTGCCTTTAATAATTTAATTACACTTATTCGCAATACAAATAGCATGTATTTCCTGTGCTTTACCTTCTGTCCCTATTTCAAAACTCAGTCCGTGATTTTCGTAGCTCTTTTAACAAGTAAAAGCTTTACGATTACGTTTATAATTATTCAGTTGCACAAATTAAGTTGTACGTTGTAGATTACAACAGAGTTGGAGTAGCGTTGAATAAATAATAAAGCGCTAGAGTAAAATCACGATTACGACGTCATTATTAAAACATCTTTCAATATAATTGAAGTTTAGCCTATTTTGTGCAATTAACATTTAGCATTCCTTTTATGCCTTTATGTATGTTTATGCTTAGAACGACGCTTCCCTACTGCATACTTTAAAAATGTATTGTATTACTGTAATCTAATTCCGAAAATTCTAAAATTAATACTGCACAAATTGTTGATTGCTTGTGTTATGCTTTAGTGCGTGATACAAGGAAGTTTATGCTATTTATTAGCAATAATTTACATTCGTGAATTTTTCATAAGTAACACATTTCTCGCTCAAATTAATTAGTCATCATCTACCTTAAAGTGACCAACGTCGTATCCACTTGAACATAACATAAATAGTTTGTAAATGTAAACAGAAATCTGATGTAAGTACTACCTTGTTTACCTTTAATTAATTAAAATTTCACAAGTGGTGTATCATTTTTAATTAAGATAATTGAGGCGTGTATTTTGCTGTCACTTCAAAGGTTAACCTCTATTAATTAAACTGCAGGTAACTATAGCAAGGGAAGAGAACGGAAACTATTTAAACAGGTCTCAATAAATTCTGAATGGTGTATTAATTAAATTTAGTGCAGACAGTTTTGCAAAAGCAAACGCATTTGCTAATTTATCTGTAAACAATGAAAAAATCTATCGCACAAAACACTTTTGGTAGACTTTTCAAGTTTTAAATGTTTCTTACAAAAACACATCCCGTAAGCCCTATGTAATTCATTCAGTGTAATGAGGTCTAAACGGACGAGGAAGAAGAAACTATTTCAAGTTATTTATTAATACGAAAAAAAATTGTGGGTGGTTCTCGACAAGACGCCAACTACTTTTTCCATTCTCACATTAATTTGAGCTAATTGTAACATATACGCTTAACAATTTGTCATGTAAACGAGCTTTGTTTGAATAAGGTTGTTTAATCCATATGGCAGATTTACGATCCTGGGGCTTTGAAAGATAAACTCATTTTTTAAAATGGTTCAGTAAATTAGGTACATTTCCGTTTTCCATTAAGGTGACAATTTCGATGATGTAATGTATCTAATTTGGACGGTCGGATAACTATCAACAATTAATCAAAATAATAATTTTTAATCGACTGTTCTTGTCAATTAAAAAGAATTGGTAAAACACAAATGTGTTACATTCTGTTACGTAATATCAATAAGCGAAAAATGTAGTTTAAGGTGTATTTAATCTGTAACCAATTGCACGCTGTGGAAATTCAATGTTCCTGTGGGCTACATAAATTAACTACGTCATTTATTTTCTGTTCCTAATTCTTATGCGAATTGAGAGGCGGGATAACCTATAAAATTGGAAAAGGGAATCAATAGACCGTTTGTCTTCGCAGAAAACGGTAGGGTCTTTATTTTTTTCAGAAAAATAACTTACCGGCGATTAGAATGATTGTCAAATACTAAAATTGAAAACATTTCCCACGTATGTCATTAGTTGACATGAAGTTGGTGGAAGATGAATGAGTTCGATTTCATTTGATTGATTGAATTTATTAAATTCTATTTGCTTTCACCACATTCGTCGCCGAGCTTTCAGATTATTAAATACGCAAAGATGCGCCCCGATTTCGATTATCCAGAGGGAAAGTTACGTTGTACCTGTTTGATCTCTCCTAATTAAATTACTGAGTTACCAACCAGCGCTTTGAAATTAGAGGTTGGATTTAATTTGATGGAAATTGCACTTGCAATAAGATCTGCACGTAAACCGACGGTATTACCAATAAATTATCAAGCTTATGGTAATCTAGGAATAATTTATCACACTCACGTTTTATGCGATCAGAATGATCGCTAAATGTAGATTGAATATACACTTTGGATCGCAATGTATGTCCAATAACCTGAATAACAAAAAAAGCTTTGGTAGAGTTAAATTAATGATTTTTCGTTAGATATTTCCTTCTATAGCGTTTCTTGGTCAAAATAGTGACCACAATTCACAGCCTTCAAAATGTTTTCTATAATAGTGATGCAACTATTTAAATGAAGGTGACACAATAATAATAATAATAATAACCATTTATTTACATTCTTGTTGTAACAGAAACATATAACCTATGTATAAATGTAAATGTAAAAAATGTCCAAAATGAAAATAACTAAAATATCATTTGTAACGTCCTTAGGTGTAACGACTAAGTTAAAAACTTGTTGTCACTACACCCCAATGCGCCCCACAAACAAATGGCTTTGATGAAAGCTGATCCAGAATTAAAAAAAAACATATTTTATTATACTTGAATCCCAGTCTCCGTTTTAAACACTCAAATTCATGTGCGTTTCAAATATGACTTATGAAACTGCTAAAATAAAAATCATTAGGTCGTTTTCTGTAAATGCAGGTGTCTTTCGCGTGTACCTGTCCTTGAAGATTCCACAAATGTTTTGTTGAATGCACCAAAAGATTGATATTTCCTTCATATATGCCAGCATTATCGATGCATTTACGACTTTGTTCGTATTGATTCCATTGATCCACGAAACTAACTACATATTTCATTTTTTTTAGTCTTTACGAGATTTGGGTTTTGCACCTACCAACTTTTCTTCTGCTTTTGCCACAAGCCATTGAATCTTACGTAATTTATAATGTATTAATAGGACAAGTCAGTAATAAGAACAATGCAAATTGGATATTATCACAGTCTAAATAGGTGCAATAAGGTACGTTCTTGTGATACATACATGGAAGCGGCAGTATTTTATTTTTATAAATGCATCTACAAGAATGTGTCGGCTTAATTCTAAATATGAATATAATATTAATTACACCTCAAAAATGTACGTATTACACATGAGTACTTATGTAGGTAAATATTATACACTGTAAGTAAAAAGTGTCGGAACCGCCGATTATGTTCGTTATATTTTTAAATAATTGTTAAGCTTATATATTAATGAATTCAATAACAAGCAAGGAAGCGATCAATCTTTCTCGCCTATGGCGTCGGTAAAATGCATTTTCGAATTGTTCTACAGAGTTTCATTGTATTGTGTCACGTTCATCAGCATTTACCTACAACAGAAACAACATCAAGGATTAGTGAACCATTATACAGGGTGATTCCTATAGTACCTGCCACCGTTTGGGAGCGTGTAGGTGGTGCGTAGGGGAGTATTTTGATATAGGACACTTGGGGTCGGAAATCTAAAATAAGGGTGCCAGAGCCAAATTTACCTTCTGGAATTTCGCGCCTGTAGGTAGGCAACCCAACCGGCCGGCGGTGCACACGGAGCGATCTCAGGCGGCGATGTGTGGCTGACACTTGATCAGAATTTTGTTTAAACCCACGAAATCCCGTCTGCAACGACGCGTATCAAGTGAATAAACACTATGGCAATAGTATAATAATAGTTGGCTAGATGTAGGAAGTGCATTGAGAACAACGGTGGCCACGTTGAACACTTGTAAACGTTATTGCTTTTGACTGTCGTTTTCCCTCCTTCCCTCCCATGTCGCTTCCTCGCGCTAACTCGCTCTGCATCGCTCCGCGCGAAACGTCGGTCGGTTGGGTTGCCTACATACAGGCGTGAAATTCCAGAAGATAAATTTGGTTCTGGCGCCCTTATTTTAGATTTCCGACCCCAAGTGTCCTATATCAAAATACTCCCCTAGGCACCCCCTATACGCTCCCAAACGGTGGCAGGTACTATAGGAATCACCCTGTATAACGACATAAATTACTTGAAGTCTTTCAAATACCAGTCCACACTGCATTTCTAAACCGTAGCGATATTCTTCTGGGGTTTCCACGTCCACTCCATAATAATTATTGGTGCATCTTTTACGTTTTGGGAGAGGCAAAGGTTGAACAGTTTTCGAAGTGCTTGTAAATCTTCTCTTGCAGGCCTTGATCGTGTTTTTTTTCAATGAATTCTTTTAAATGCTTCTTCTTTGGGTCACATGTTTATAAGGGCTAGAATGCCAGCCAAAGCTTTTGTTATACCTTAGCCCTGTAAGATAAACACGACGTTCTTAAGAACCTTTTTGAAAGAGATTTCCCATGCAGGAGCGAGACCCAATGGTCTCTCGGCGCGGTTATTATTTTCATTTTGAATTAAAAGATGTCTTTTTCTAATCATCGATTCCAGCGCCCCTAAAAATATTAAATTGATTACCTAACGAAAAAAATATTAGACCAAAACATACCATGTAAGTGACAATAAATAGTAATATATTTTAATCCGGAAATATGATTATGAGAATCATCGCCTAAACTGTTGAAAGTGCCTTCCCGACATTGAGAATGGTCGCAAAATACGTGGTGTAAGCCATCTTTTAAATCTTTTCGGAGCAAATTGATGTTTTTTTGCCCTTGGAGTGTTCATCAATGGCACATTTGGTTCTTTTTTGTAAATGTTTATTTTTTTCCATGGTTACCAACTTCCCAACGTTTAACACTTACATGTTTGTCTTTTTTAATTTTATGCAAATGTTTCCCGTAATTTTTTAATGCATTATTGGTACATTCAATTTCATTTATTTCGGAGCCATAGGGCACTTTTTGTTTTAATTTTGCAAATACGCTAGAATCTCCATCTGTGACAAATTGTCTATAGCGTACTCCGTGCATCGACTCGTTGAGAGTAAAATCAGTAACTGCCATGTTCGCTTCCACTGCTGATGCAGATCCTTCCAATTTTTGTAACATTTATGTTCTGTTGGTTTGTTTTCAGCGCGAGTGCACACAGGCAATATTCGTTTTGCCCGTTTTTTTTCTTCAACACCAGATGCTTTCATGGATTGCCACAATGATACTTTCCACTCCTATTTAAAAAAAAATACTCAAAATCATTATGATTAGTTGCTTACCACATCCAAAATTGTTTCAATTTTAATGAATTCCTTTTCAAAAATGGTAGGGATATTTAATGACCTGAGGAATTCATCATTGATGTGCACGAGTACTTCATGTTGCCAATGTTCCCAATTACTTCCCATATCCATCTCGGAAACTGAAGCACTAGGCTTTTCGGTCAACTATAAAGGAATAAACAGTTTATCACATACTATATTATAACATAGCAGAATTATATATACAGTGAGTTTTTTTTAAATGCGAACATAGGAGTTTGCATGCAAAGTAATTTCTCTATGTTCGATTTAAAAAAAACACATCAATCTATGAGGTGTGCACGGTTCACATTCCCAAATCGCGCAACTTGTGTGACTATGAACAACAACTCTATAGTCTTTATGATGAAGAGCACTCGGTAAGATTTTTTAAAGAAGCCATGTGAGGCCATGGCAACTTTAGGATACATTTTTCTTAAACTTACTATAACTTGACCTCACAGGTCACGCACTGACACCACAATTCATTGTGAATCAACCTTCAATTATTTGTAGGTCATGTGCACCTGGTATTCTATTAATTTGATCTATTCAATACATAAATGAAGACAATAAGAAAAACTTTTTAAGATTTGAAGTTATTAAAATTGACCATTAGTTTTAAAACACCATGTATAAGAGCGATCAAAATTTAAATCATTTTTTACTTTTGTTTGAGGTACCCGTAGTAATTTTATTTGGGGCGCAATTGTCTCACCTTCATTAACAATAACGTCGCCATTATGAAAAACATTCTGAAGGCGCAACTGTCCCACTGACGTGGGGCACAAATGTCCTTGTCCTGACAAACTCGTACGTAATATATAGACCGGGAGGCAGCGTACATAGTAACTAAACCATAAGCGACAAAAAATTCGACAATACAGGCTGGAAAGTACGTTGAAAACTAATAATAAAATCACTCGTCTGCCAGTCGTAAGTGGCAGCATTAACTTGGGGCGGCGCTGAATAGGTGACTTCTTTAGGTGATCAACTAAATTACCAAACTATAAGGGTCACGGAAAAGATTTGTATCAAGAAGTCCCATTTTTTCCATAGTTTTCAAATATGCTATGGCAGACGATTTCAAGTGCAGCGTTGGTAGCGAAAGACGCCCTCCAATGTAGGGAAAAACACCCCTGAACTAAACCATGAGGATCGTATAAAAATTATACATAAAAAATTCCTCTTTTTGTCGCTGCTTTAAAATATATCCTGGCAGACGATATTAAGTGTGGCTTTAATAGTGGCAGACGTCTTAGAAGTTAAAAAATTTAGGTATAGTAAATCCCAGCTACGCTCGGATTTTAACCTGACATCTACGGCTGTTATGCTAGCCTTAACATACCTTGGTATGTTAATAGCTATAACACTCGTATCATAAACGATTCTTAAACAAATGCAAACTGATCGGCCACTGAAAAGCACTTATTACCACCGGCCGATTAGATTAGGTTAGGATATCTGATAACTAATAGAAAATACGATAAATTTAATTGTGAAAGTTTGAAGTTTCGCGCAATTAATTTGCCATTTCTAATTATGAACAGTAAAACAGAAATATAACTCTTTCCTCGTTTATTACTTTACTAGAATTATTGCCTTCCGTTAATTGCTTGGCTAAAATCCGAAAAGCTAATTAACAGCTATTTAGGGAGCGGCTAATTAAATTAGTAAAATTACGACGAATTTCACTTTCATTTGAAATCCTTTACTGGAAGTATGTTTTTCTCACACTCATACGAATCAAATTAACTTTTCACAAAGGTTATTAGTTCAAAATTGCTTAATCAAGAGTATATTAATTTCGGCTGTATGGAAGCAACTTTCCCTTTTCGATCAAATTGTGTTTAATTTGTATAAAGTTCACTCTTAAGAATCTATTAAAATGAACCCGCTTTTACTTCCCACGATATAGTAATTATATTACGAGCAACCAGAAAGAAAAAGAACGGTGGATGCCTTTATTTCGCTGGTAAATTATGGCCGCCGCGATTGCATTGGAGGTTAAAGATCATTAATCACTTAATTGTCATATTTATTACAACGTCCATCTCACAGCGGGCATTTCCGGAACCATTACGCTTTCTTTCATATTTTGCTTGGAAAACTCTTGCAGAAAATAAGGTAATTTGCCAGTAGATGAGCCGTTCGGAACTTTGCTCAAGCCTCGATTATTTTATTGGTTTTAATGCGACAAGATTTAAATATTCTTGTGGTGGTATCGGGCGTTCATTAATTTTTCTGGTCAAAATTTAGCAATGCTTTTCTTCGCACCTGCATGTTTTTCAGTGCACAAAAAAAATCACGTTTACGCTCCTTTTATGTCTGTCTGTATGAGTCAGAAAGGTTCTGGAACGACAACAGACTTGGTATTGGTGTCATTCGATTAGAAATTAAACATTATTTCATGTTTACATTCTCGTTAAGACATGAAATGTCCAGAAGAGTTATTAAAATCGAAAAAAAAATTTAAAGTGCACTCTTCGCCTCTTGCTCACAAGCGGCACGAATTTTTTTCTGTTTATTGACAGTTGACATCAAACGGATACGTTTATTTCAAAAAGAGAAAACCACAGTCAACCAACCACCACGCTAGAACAGTTATTGAACGTTAAGGATACGGTACATTTGTTAGAATTGTATAAGGTGTTTGTAGAAGTTTAGTTAATTTTAAGATAGTCGTTACGATAAGAGTTGCGACTATTGCTAATAGTTAATGAATTTTGTAAACAGATGTTGTCGCAGGTGCGCCTTTAGATAAGATAATTTTGATGATTTTAACCAAATGAATTAGGAAATGAAATCGAAGATGAGACAAGAGAGGGAAATGTGTTAAGTAGAAGAGAAGTTTTTTGTCGTTCGCCTTTGGCTTGTTCGTCGCCACGCTTTGGCCGTTTGGGTAGAGGGCCCATTTGTTGGAGGCGTGCTCCTACATTATCGAATGTATTAAAAAGACCGTCAGTTTGTGAAATTATAAGTTCATTGTAGAAAGTCAGTGAATGAGATTTTAAGTTAGTCAGTTTAAATTGAATAGTCGAGTTAAGGCGATTTGTGTCAGTTATAAAGTGGTATTTGTCTGGCACTGTCACCACTTTTTATTAAAGCGAGTATCAAATAAATTTGTGTTAACTTTCATGTTAATTGCTTTTGCGAGTTATTTTATTTCATTGAGAGAGATGACAGATGTTTTGTGGGTGGCTAAGTGTCCGTTTTCCATTCTAATATATAAGCAAAATAAAAGTACTGCCACAATTTGAGGGCAGCGAGGAAATTAAATGGAACAAAATACGAAGAATAGTATAAGACTTTTCAGTAAGGGAAATTGTGTAGACACTCGGCTCGCTTTCCAAAACGCGGCTTTTAATCCCACTCCTATTCAATATCACTGATCCTTAAAGAAATTGTAGAAATCGATTGGCATTGTTCATCTGCGACATGGATCAAACGAAATCTTTGATCCTAACGTCAGAAAGTGAACCTCCCCTCTCTAGGCCAAATAGCAACTCCTCTGGTGATGGAGAAAAAGGGTTGCAATTCTACTACTATACTCAGTGACATGGAAATTGCAACACCAAGAAGGAGTAGGAATTTTTTGACCAAACTTGGCAGAAACGCTCCTCGTTAGTGCTGGTTAGGACTTGTAGCACTTGTAAACGTCAGAAATAGAAACCAGAGCTAATAAAGAAATATTATTATTATTATTATTATTAAAGAAATCACTAACTTAATCGTTATATAGTCATTCACAAAGCAAACTCATATTTTCACATCTTGAGCTATTGCGCTTTGAGCACTAACTTTTTTTTGCGACACTAACAATCACTAATACTGATAGATCGATTAAAGTAGAAAATCAAACGGATTTCGTTTGTTGGTCTACCGGCGGGAAGTTGGCAGGTCCCAATAAGCCACGTTTAATTTTGAGGTGGTTTGGTACCTTTTTGTTGCAGATCCCTTGCAGCACTAACGTTCGCATGTGAAGCACTAACGAGCTGCTTCAAATTCGCATTAGGACAGGGCCAATTTGACAAATGTGGGTCTGCTGCATGAAGTTAGCAGACCCCTTTTTACAACGTTTTGAGCTATTACACTTTGAGCACTAACGTTTATATTGGCGGCACTAACGAGCACTAACGCTGCTAGTTTAACTAGTGTAAAGATTGCATCGATTTTCTTAAATGGGTCTGCTGGCATGAAGTTAGCAGGCCCACAAATATTTTTTAAAAATAGTAACTTTCCTTTTGTGTACTAACGATTTCTTCAGCGGCACTAACGGAACACTAACGATATGAGTAAGCAGAACCATGGTCTGCTGTAGTAGGCCTGCCAAGTTCATGGACATGGTGTAATTGGCTATTATCGTTTCACGTCAGTATTTATTGATTAACCTTCCGCGGGTAACGTGAACTGTTGTGACATAGTTGGTAACGTCGGTCTCTGATACCGACTTCTTTAAAAGTGTGTATTTTTACTTGTGATTATTTTTTTTAACTTCTAAAGTTGAGTAAATATTAAATTTAAAGGTAGTTTAAGAAATCCACATTCATAAATGAACAATTTTATCTTATATTTAGAACAAAAAGTGCCTTACAAACATAAATCTTTCTCTATATAAAAACCTAAATTAAAAAATAAAAAACTGAAATTATTCTCTGTGTGCATCTTCAATTTCTTCACTACTGCACACAGTACATAATCCAATTAAATGTTCCAAACATATATATTTACCTCATTCCTTACAAAGGTATCGGGTTTTCCTGTTTTTCTTGCTACTGCAGAACGCACACCTTCCATACACATCTTTTTCATTAGATTGATTTCTCGTAGAAATTCCACAAATTTCGGCCAACCTCATGCGAATTGTTCTTGGAATATTTTGTTCTAGGGCCCGTCTACGAATTTGTTGGTCAATAAGTTCAAAACCCAAGTTTTCTAAAAACTTTCGCCTAGGAATGTGACTGTTTGTGTTAGATTTATAAACGATGTACGAATTTATGCCAGCAACATTCAAGCAACTATAGAAAATGACCATGGGCCATCGACGGGTTGTCATATTCTTGCCTTTGTATTCTGGTACTTTTATCGTCGAACCGAATGTGCCTTAAAAGGAATTGGAACCTCTTCAGCGACATCACAAGACGATAAATCTCCATTGACCTGCCATCCGTTCTAAATAAATCTTCAGCATTCTGATGATTGCTTTTGTTAGAGCTAGATATGTATAGCAAACCCAATAATGCTTTCAATTCTATAAGGTCAATTGACCTAGCAGTTCTATTTCTGGTTGTGTCATATGATTTCAATGCAATAAACTTATTAGTATACATTACTATTTTTTCTAGAATGTCTGTGGTGAAAAAACATTCCCAAATCGGGTTCATTTCTAATTTTCGTCGAATTTCTCCTTTGGGTCCAGGTAAAGTAGGCACAATAATTTCAGCACGAGTTTTATTACTTCGACGAATTTCAGGATGCTTCCTCCACTTCGTTCCATCCTTCCCAATCAAACACGGTATGCGAGATGTTGCTTCTAATGGGACCCGATTTTGGATATATTCTTCATCATCGAAATCTTCTTCGGAATTGGTATCGTATTCTAACACTTCCGTATGGTCATCTTGCAGACTTGCGTCGTCGTCGTCTGGTTCTGTCGGAATTACCACAAATTTCATCAAAAAGTTGTTGCAACCTGGCTTGCTCTTTTTCGTAAGCCATGTTTGGATGCAATTGCTAAAATTAAGGCTCAGAGTTACGCAATTTACAAAACAAACACCAAAAAAACCCTTACGTTTAGTGTTACACAAATGGTAACGTCGGTCTCACACACCGTCAGGTCAAATATCCAACGAACGGTATACACTGCGCCACGGACACTACACAACTGCGAAGTGCAAACAAGGATCTAGGGGTACTAGGCCGCACAGATCGAGGGAAATGCGTTTTGGGGTTTTAGCGCGAAAAATCGAATACGTCGGTCTCAGGGACCGCACGTTGCCGATCTGGACTTCGTGGAATTTTTTGTGCGTGCATAGTCATTTTGTTTGAAGCCGTGGGACGGCGGTTTCAAGTTTGATGGGTATTACGTTAACGTAAAATAAGGATTAAACTTTACTACGATTACGTCTTTTGATTATCTTCTGTGTGTGTAAAATAAAAATTATCTGTGGAATTTCACGCAAGTTGTGTGTTAATTCGGACCCTTTATCAACGATAAAAAGAAAAGTTTCATGTTCAAAGTACGATTAATTTTATTGGATTTTCGCTCAAAGTTCATTGTAAGTATTAGTCAACATTTGTTACAGACTGGTTGGAATTTGAGGATTTTGATTTTGCCCTCTGTCTGCCGGGAATTAATAAAAATTGAGGTCAGAATTGAATCATTTTTCTCTATCGGGGTGAGGATTTGTACCGCGAAAAGGTATAATTCTGGAGCTATCTAGGTTTGAAGTGTTTTCTGTATGGCAATAAATAAATAATAATAATAATGGTCCTTTTTAACCTGGGATCAATGCACACAGCATATATTGACCCATACCTTGTAAAGATAACCAACAAGAATGGAGTTTACAGTTGATTGTAAATCCGATAACATGAGTAACTCCATATAGGCAGAAATTGGCGTTGGGATAGTTTACCTCTGCGTTACGTTCGTAATTTCTCGTTTCACATAAACTCCACTATCTTTTATCTATCGGAGCGACAAGTGATTTCAAATGAATGGATGTAATCTACAAAACGGTACGATCCTGATTGAATTTAATGATCAGCCATTATCCTGTAGTAGTAGCCATGAGAGGGTTTGACTTTCATACGTGCGTAGAATGTAGGTCATTTTTGCACCGCTTTGTTAAAGATGGACAGCCACCGGTTATGTTGTGTTGAAAAATATACTCTTTCCCAAAGGAGCTCTTTCGAGACTTAGTAAATATTCACGAAACATACGGCACAGATCAGGTTACACGCAGAAATGTAAACTGCGGTGTTGGAATTAAATTACGTTATGACTTATGAGATTGGGTAACACATTTAACTAACATTACAGTGTCATTTGTTATAAATTTGACAGTTCTCCACTATACGTAGACGAACCCCAAGTAGATAAAGCGTATAATTGCATAAAATATTCACCCTGTCGAACTGTATCAGACTGAAAAATATGCTGTATCATCTAACAAATAAACTTGGAAACAGCTGTTCTGCTTTACTTTTAAAGCAGCGTTCTCGTTTCCCTGTTACGTATTATACTTGTACAATACATCCGATAATTAAAAGGCTATTTTGAAACTCGTACATTTTGTACCACATGTAAAAGAAAGAAATGGCATGAATTTGGAAATACTAGCGCCATTTCCGCATCTAAATTAAACATGTTAAAATAAAGAACCTGGGTTTTTACCGAGCACTGAATAACCTAAACCGAAATGCTAACGGTAATTTAAACATCCACATGAACTATAGCAACAATTTATACCGGTATTTTATATTTAAAAAGGCAGCACCGCCATGCAATTTTCTCTTCAATTCGGTTATATTACACTAACGAGTACGCTGAAATAGCATGTCTTCGCTTCATGAATATGGAAAACAACCTTCTTTACTGGAATTCTGAACTTGAAGCGGTTTAATTACCGTTTTGCTTTTACATTTTGTAGTGTAAATATATCTAATATGTGTTGTGAAATTTATGATTCTCATACTGTACAGGGTGCGTCGTTAATCTTTTGCAAATGTAGATTGCAGATCCAGTCGACATTGACACGAAGAAAAAGTAACAAGTTCACAATCAAAGCCAAAATTGATTGGTAGGATACCACTTTTAGAACGGCGAAAAGGGTAAAGCTAAAAAGCAGCGCCGGATTAACAATGGGGCACTTGCCCCAGGGCGCATTTTGAAAAGGGGCGCAACATTTGGAACAAATAGTGTTACTATATTAGGTAGCTAACAAACATTTAAATATCAGTCATATCAATTCTTATTAAACATTAAACTTGAAATTTAAACCTGGCTACTGACTAGTCTCGCACGCTCAGCACACATACATGACTCATTTATAAAAAATAACACGTAGGTATTATGTATCAAATGTCGCCAAAAGCGAATGAATGCGCTTTTGTTTTGAAAATACCGACGAAATAAGCAATACATTCGACTTTCTTCTTACACAGCGAGTTAGAATTATTTTATAAGTCCTACATCACATCACTCTACATGGCAACCAATTCGTCCTTTTCGTTCTTTTAAAGTTTTAACGCGTAGGTACCGGTACAGTCGTGGAATTATAATTTGGTTCTAAAAGTTCTAAAATTTATAGACATATAGTCCGAGCTAAATCAACGGCTAGCGAAATGAGTTTGCATAATATGAGTGGTGCTAAACGGCGTAAACTTGCAAAAGACAAACGTGATAAATTAGAAAAATTTCTTGTTAAAGTGCCTACGTTAAGTTTTATTCAATGGTTAAGTGCTTTCTTTTCAAACGAGGATGCAGGGGCTCCTTCAAATTCAACATCAACAGCAGCCATCCTGGGAGATGGTGTTGCTGCTAATAATCCTGATAATGTAGTTGAAGCTGGTGTAGATCAAACTCATTTAAAAGGTATGTCTTTTTCCTATTTGTTTATTATACTTAGCATGGGTATTTCGCAGCGGATCAGGATCATACAAAAAATGAATCTGAAACTGAGAGTTCCGAAAACATATTTCCGTATGAAACCGTATTACTTTAGATACAGATGTGATAATAGAAAGATTTTTTTCTATTTCGGTGTTACAATGAGAATTTTGTGCAACTGTTTTCGGCAAAAACAGTGTTTCAATGAGTTCCATTGGTAACATTGTTTTTGGTAACTTTTCATCTCTAAGTTGGCAGTTCGCCAAGACGTCAACGTCAAATCATCAGATGCATGTGAAATCAAATTACGTAAAATTTATGTGTTTTCCTTGATTTTTGGTACACGAAGAACTTAATACATTCCAAATCAGCAGTTTACACATCCACCATAAATAAATTTATCTACGAATAAAAAATTACACATTCACGGAATTTAAAGTTTCCAAATGTCAATGTTATGTTTATCTACGCCGCCAACTTAAAATTTGTCAACGTAAATGGTGTTGCCAACTTAAGACATATTAATTCTAAAGTTTCCTGTAGTTTTTCATAATTACTTTTTAATTAAATTAAAGCCCCGAAATAGAAAAAATAGTATGAAAAACACGTGTTACAATGCTTTATTGTAATACTCCTATCTTGTGGACACTCGTGGCTCCGCTTCGCTACGCCACTCGTGCCACAAAATAGTCGTATTACAATAGGTCGCATTGTAACACTTGTCTTTCAATATACTATTTTCTATTTCGATGTTACAATGAGAATTTTGTGCAACTGTTTTCGGCAAAAACAGTGTTTCAATGAGTTCCATTGTAACATTGTTTTTGGTAACTTTTCATCTCTAAGTTGGCAGTTCGCCAAGACGTCAACGTCAAATCATCAGATGTGAAATCAAATTACGTAAAATGTATGTGTTTTCCTTGATTTTTGGTACACGAAGAACTTAATACATTCCAAATCAGCAGTTTACACATCCACCATAAATAAATTTATCTACGAATAAAAAATTACACATTCACGGAATTTAAAGTTTCCAAATGTCAGTGTTGTGTTTATCTACGCTGCCAACTTAAAATTTGTCAACGTAAATGGTGTTGCCAACTTAAGACATATTAATTCTAAAGTTTCCTGTAGTTTTTCATAATTACTTTTTAATTAAATTAAAGCCCCGAAATAGAAAAAATAGTATGAAAAACACGTGTTACAATGCTTTATTGTAATACTCCTATCTTGTGGACACTCGTGGCTCCGCTTCGCTACGCCCCTCGTGCCACAAGATAGTCGTATTACAATAGGTCGCATTGTAAAACACTTGTCTTTCAATATACTATTGTCAAACAAGAGAAAAGTAGTTTAATGTATGATTTTGAATGATTTGTGATGTTTTCAATAAAAATTTACGATCTTGTGATTGTGTAATTGATAACTTGTTTATTACTCCCCTATCACAATAAATGTGCAAAAAAATATAAATTTAAATATTTTCGCTGTATTAATTTTTTTGTAAAGGTACTATGCATGGTTAGGTGAGTTGGGAGATGGGTGTGCTTGTGGGGCGCGTCTATGAAAATGCCCCTGGGCGCATTTTAGCTTAATCCGGCGCTGCTAAAAAGAAAGAAGCCTTTTCTAAATTAAGCGTTTACACCTCTACGAAATGGGGAAATGGTTCACGGGAAACCCGACATATACAAAAATTTGGTATGAATAGTATATTCGCGAAGGTCACTCTTAATATATTTTTCTTTATGAGTTAAAAGTGCTTTTTAAGGCAAGATTTGTGGTTTGTCCTATAATTACATTTATTGCAACAAAATGAGTTTCCATATGAATTTTAAGAGTTTTTTTTAAATTTGTTTTATATTCACATGTTCCGCATTTGAACTTCTTTGACTGTCCATGTTTCCTTGTATGGGCCTTCAAATTAAGTTTAACTGGCGCATTTAAACTCGTTAGAGGTATTGTGAAACCGGTGTAACGGTTTATTGCCTTCATTCGCAAAAAAAAAACAGATCAACGTATCTACGGACCCAGTCCTTTTAGCGGAAAATGTCTTCTACTGTCTCGGAACGGCTGGACTTCGAGCACTCCGCACACCCTCCCCAAAATGCGGAACGGGAACAAAATAATCGTCATTTGAGTGCGGGGCAGGCCCTCGACCCACCCACACTTTCTTATTCGGTGGTCGAGCATTATTTACTTAGTATCCGTTTTGGCTCACATTTTAAAGCGAAGTCTTTTTTCTTTTAAGCTTTACCCTCCAAAATGCAATTAAATTAACACAGTTCGTAAATAACATGCACCAAATTGCATGTCTGTAAGCATGACTAATTAATACCGAAATCTTATCAAGAAATTCATGTACACGTACGACAAGGGTTAATATATCAAGCTAAAATTATATGCAAAATGACTGCGAAGTTCCCTTTTAGGTGCTACCTTGGGTATTATGCGATGGAACACCATTATAATTAAATCTAATTACGCGCCGATGACTTTCAATGTGTAATAAAAAGTAATTTAATAACATTAAGTGGATAATTTAATAACTACGAGCCTAATGCATGAGTAGCTGCGATATTTTTCGACTTTTAAAAATTATATGATACACCCTGAGCCTGAGATGTTAAAATTCTGTTCTTGAAACTTGATAGATAATAGACATTGTTAGACAAGATTTCGTCTGTTATCCTCATGAGCCATTGACATTGAGTTTTTGAAATTTTTCAGTATGTTTTTGAAAATAAACGCCGTTGTATGGTTCAATCAATTAAGGAAGGTTGATACGTCATAGCATAAACTTATATATGGTGCCTATTCGAGTGATTGAGTTTGAGTTACGTCACGAAAACATGAATAACTGTCATTTTACGGTAGTACCTACATATTTCATTTTATTTATTGGTAAAACTTGGTAAATGAAAGTGATGTGTAGCATTACGTTATCTAATAACTGATTTCCAATTTACTTAGGGAATTCGATTTTCGTAAATGCACTCGCATGCTACCCTAAAGGAGCAAGAATATTTATTCTCTGTTTTCTAGTTGCTATTTTATTTTACCTCCAGAAGTAGAAAAAGGATTATTATTTGACTTTCGCTTCTACCCCGAATATTATATGTTTTTATTGTGAACTGAGTGTGGGTATTGTTATTCCGTAAAAGGGTAGCATGTGCGTGAAAGAGCAGCAGTTAAATTTGTCGATGAATCACTAATTCTTTCCCCTTTCCATAAATAGTTTTTTCATTCGCTCAAGTTTAATTAAATAAGTTGGAAGAGGTTTCTATCGATAAGGTGGTGGCGGTATAGAAATTTCAAAAATATCAATCTAGGCAAGCTGCAAATAGAGGAAGTTACAGTCTTAATGAAACTCTGAAAACACTCATAAATTTCAAGAGAAATTATGTTGTCATAAAACTAGAGCTGTATTGTTCTTGAGCATTACCTTTTAAATTCTAAAATATTGCTTTGAGGCACCTGTATTTCTACACGACTTTGAATAAATTTCACCATTTATATAATGGTTTGTGAAAAATAAAGGTATCGTTTACTTTAAAGACACAGAGTTTATCATCATTATCTATCTTAAAGAATTTTGAAAGGTCGAATAAACTATTTCATCCATTGTTTTAGTATTTTATAATCCAATAAATTACTCTCAACTTAAACCAAAAAAACCCTTTCTTTTATGAATATATTAGAAATCTCGGTAATAAGTAAAAGCATTTTCTTATTTTAGAACATAAATAAAACGTAGCTCCTTAAGGCACTTGAATCGAGCCTTAGTATAGAATTTATAGCCGTATCGGTTATTTATTAGTATTAAATAATGAAAATCACTCAAATCTCAAACAACGACGAATTTCGTGGTTTTCATTCACATGGTTTTGCAATATACACTTTTCATTGTAATTATATTTTTCAGTGAATATGAAATGACATTCAATATTAAATTATTGTTTGAAATCACCACTCCACGTGTCGACAGGTTGCCTGTAATAGTTTTTTCTATGATGCTTTCACTAGCCCATAAGTCAACCACGTAGTTAGTCGAGCACTGCTTTTTAATTCATGAATTTGTGGACCTTTAAGTGAAAGCGAAAGCCAGCAATGAAGACTACTTTACAGGCTAGAACGGTGGGAGATTCCAGATGATTTTAGAGGTCTCATAGAGACATTTTCTTTGTTTGCTCCAATAATTTTGACTAACAGTGATCAGATGTAACTGGCTAGTTCTACGCTTTACTGTAACAATTAATCTTTTGCAATGAATTAATTAATACCACGGCTAGCTCAGTAATAAATAAACTTTTAATTACTCCACCTTCCGCAACGTTTGTTCTGTATCTCCTCGTATAACCTCAAACTTAAAAACCCGATGTTCATCAGCATTGTTTATATTCTTAATTAATCAAAAGTTTGGTACAGATTCCTATTTGAAAACAAATTTATACACCTGGATGCTAAATAAAAAATTTAAAACCAACACCAAAGATTGGCATTAGAAAGTCTAAATTGACTAAGAAAAATTAAAGAAAAAATAAAATTACCACAATCTTTGACCAGAGTATACGATCTCGACCTCTTCAGGAATATAAATAAAATGACTTCAAATGCAAGTTCCTTATGCAAATTCCCGAAAAACGGCCAAGTGTAATAAACTCCTTTCTTCTCATACTAAAATTTTATTACTCTATTTTCTAATTATTTATTAGACTACCTACATCGGACGCTAAATCATTACTATTTTACTTAACCTAATTATTATCGGTTAAAAGACGTGCATTGGACTTTGGATATAAAAGTGCACAAATGCTGAATGACAATTTCGACATAATTAATAGCAATTTAAACGAGTCATTAATTTCTGAATTTCTCAATCCCAAATTACAAAATGTAAATCTCGTGTCCATCACATAAGTCCTATTTTTATACAATAGAACAATTAAACAGAACTTACTTTTATTGATAGTGTCATACGGATTTCTCCTTTGGAAGGCAGCAGCAATTTAGAAATCGGATAGTGGAACGTCTTTGGCAATACGAATGAACCTTCCGTATTAACTTCGAAATATTGTCGACGCAATTTGATTCAGGAATAAACCTTGCTTTCATGGTTACGATTATTTCATTAGTCATCCACGATAATAAATGACCGATGCTCCACAATCTGTAAATGTCAAAATGTTTTTAATGCAAACAAAAACTTGAAATAATTGTCATTGACCTTTTTACCGGTAGCCGTGCCACTACAAATATGACGCAACGGAATGTTCATTGCACCTTAGATTCTCTTTGAATCAGTCAGTCAGAATGCCTCTCTCCCACCAGATTTTTACTTAAGTCTGCGACCAATGAAAGTTATGAAACGGAACCACCGCAACCAACGCGGTTTTTATTGAAATTAAGATGTCAGTTTGTGTCAAATTTGTTACTCTACCATTCAAATTTGAACGTGAAAATCTATCAGAAAACGCATGTTTTACGTTGTTTCGTATAGGCAAAGTAACGTTTTCTGAAGATAACCTGCACGTTAAGTTTAACGTTCGTGATACATCATACGTCTGATATCGAGCAAACTGTTTAACTGAATAAATAGTATGGCATACTCCCACTCGTGTCTGTATAGTATTTCTACTTTACTACAATTAATTCAACACTGTATGACTGTGACCTAATTTAGTTTCGAAACCAATTCAACCACTAACACTCCTTATAACAGGGCTTTGTGTCTTTCTCGCATACTTCGATAATTCACAGACTTGTGTAACCGAGCCAATATAAGAAGGCCCATGCCATCAAGGATATCAAGTAATAACTGCTACTTTAACCCAATAATGTTTTATGAAAGTTTTATACAGCCGAAAGAGGGTAGCTTTAAGTATCCTCCAACTTTATAAAAAATTTCTCAATATAAATACTGCATAGTTCCAGAGCATGTTCTACATTCAAGAAATATATTACTCTTTGAGTTTTATAACTTGTATTGTTACACGAAAGCTTAAGCTCTTACCAAACTTTACCAAGTACAGCAGTTACTTAAATCTTCATTTTGTTCTAATTGGGTATTACTTTCGCATTACTGAGAAAACTGTCTTTTTATAGAGAAACTCAATTTCCTTCGAATTTCCTCTGAAATATACCCGATATTAGTGAACCAATTTAATCTGTAAAGGAATTAATTTGAAACTGGGAAAGAGGTTCTTATTCTTACTTTTTATTGTTTTAGCCACACTTGAAAGTAGGTATGTTACTCGAGAAGTCATAAAGTAGGTAGTGCGGAAGGAAAATTAATATAAAATTCTCAGTGAAATCTTTTCGAAAACTTTTAGGAATGTTTTATTCCTTAGAGGATATTCTAAACTGTCACGATGCATTACAATCTCAGAATATTAATACTAAACGGAAAACTTCTCGAGTTGCTTTGTCGGGTTTCATTCATGACAACTGTTTGTTTCTTAATTTGTACTTGGACCCGAAAGTTTGAATCCATTTCGAATAGATGTTATTGGGAAGAGGAATAAATTCATAAAGGAATACTATTGAACGAAATTCTCGAATTAATTTTAGTCGGTAATTCTGATAATTCAGCTGGAAGCCCATTCTTCAGTTAAACGAGGAAATTCAATTATTTTGAATAAAAGAGATATATAGTTCACGCAGGAATGAACTCGGAAGAATATTTTTATTTTTATCGAATGCAATTGAAGTGCGGTGCATTATTTCCATGTAATCGATTTCGCGTAAGCAAGTCTCACGGGTAACAGAACAATAAGTGAACTCAATTTGTGTGGCAACCTGTTACGTAATAATCTTCCGACATCGTAACGACGCACCACAAAAGGTAATGTTACGTTTGTCTAGCAACGCGAAGGTAAATTTGCAAATTATTTCATCTTTTACTAAATCGACACTACAAAATTAAACTTATTATGATGACTAAAGACATACGTTCTAAAGCTTAATGTTGTTTGAACTGACCATGCCTTACCACACAAGTTTATTTAGTCGATGTACTAAATATGTTGTGGTTGCATAAGAATAAAAAATGCTCTTTGAGATCTACCTTGACATTTGCACAAGGCAAGCACATTGGTAAGTGGGTGTTCAAGTCCTCCATATTACATCAAACATGTACAGTGGGAGACAAAACGTTTGCTTTCACAGGATATACGACCGAGTGGACGCCTAAACTAACTGTCAAAGGAAAAACATTAAAGTTTGGATAATTGAGCGCTCAATAAGCGCATTCGATATTACACCTCTCTACAAAATAAATAGTATTGCACCTGGTCATTTACTGCGAACTAACCGGATATTGTCATATAAAACTTGAAGTTCCAGTTCAGTTGTAGTTGACATTCGCGGTTGATAAGTCTGTTAATTATAAAAGCATGATCGTGATTCATGAACCCCATTTCAGAATTGGCAAATGGAATTAACTACTAAGTCGATAACCTACATATTAACATAGTTTACAAATTTCGAGTTCACTTCCCTACAATCTTTGTATAAAACTAATGTGCGGTCAATATTTATTATTAGGATTACCATTTATAAATTTAATTTTTGTTTAATAAGGCTATAGTTATTAACACGTAGTTGAATAAATCAACAAAGTCCGATATTTTTATATCGGTCGAATTACGTTGAGTAGTTTTCATAATACCTACGGAAAGAACCGAATTTCAAATTTAGTAAAAAATAAAATTCTAAATAAAAATGTACCTACATATAGATCTAGTTGCAGTCGTTTCCCGTTGCGATTTTTTATAAACGTTATGGAATTTAACATACCAAGGCCGTTATAAGTAACTTATCATCACTTTAATAGATAGGTATTATGAAAAAGGAATTTTAATTGTTTAGTTTGATATGTTGGTATTTATACAGGGTCCTGCAACAGTACATCGGTCTTTCCTAGCTCATAGCTGGAAAAAATATCAAAGGGCCTTTGTTGCCTTTTATCTGAATTCACATTATTTCTTAACTTTAAAATAAAGGTTGCTACGATTTATCAAAATGGCTTATAGAGAATTATTCGGAAAAAAATTAATAATTTAGCAACATTGACAAAAAACCAAATAGGTTTCCATGCAGAGGTTAAAAAATGACATCGAATCAGGTAAATAGACAGGGTGTTCCATTAAAAAAATCCGCTGTGTATTGACACCGTAAAAATGGGATAATTTCTGTAGATGCTCAACCATCTACAGTTGACATTTGCACAAAACGTTTTTTGATATTTTTACCAGGTATGAGCTAGGAAAGGACCCTGTATATGTTTCATACTCGCTTATAAGGAGATTTGAAGTGATCAACAATACCAAAAGTCTCGTCTTATATGATACAAATATCCTCGCCTTCACTTTCAGACTCATCATGGCTTTCAACTTCATGTTCTATCGATAAATCGGAAGAGTTAGTCTTTAAATATCACTTTAGATCAAGTTGGCTTCGTTTTATTGGTTTCTCTTTTCGTTTTCTACTTCTTTCTTTTCATTATTCTGTATAAAAAATTCTTATTCTAAGGTTACGTACTTGCTAACGTTAAATGTAATTGTGTAATTTTGACGATTAGGGTAAAGGTACACAAGAGTGCGCATCTAAACGTCCCAATGTCTTGCGGCCTAATGCCCGGCCACCCTGTTTTTTCTCCACCATCAAAAGTATCCGACCTATGAAAACACGCCAAAAATTATGGTTAACTTCAAAGCAACAGATCTACCTTCAGATGTTTAATGTGAAGTAACGGCAACATGAACTAATCTCAGACATCCCGGGAGAAATAATTCGCGCCATTTTTAAGAATTACAATTTTACACAAGAATTGAACTCACAATAGTGTATACGCTTCATTAGTGATGACGTCAATCAGGCTCCGGTTCCAAACAAAGCATTTTTAGCATAATAGTAATAATTACTATTATGCTAAAAATGCTTTATTAATTATTATTATTATTTATTGAAATTTAAGTGCAATTCGAAGTATTAAATATTTACATACAATCATGCATGCAGTCAGAGCTTTCATCAATTACATTTGCATGTTAACTTAAAAAATTTAAACTATTGACTTTTGAAAGTTTTGTACTTAACCTCAATGCTGAGAAAATGTTATTAAATTATTGAAGGGTTTGTGCATTTATTTATTTAGACTTGAAATGTATTTTGAAGCTCTTTTCTCTTCAAAGCCTTCCATACCAACATTTAAATGATAGAGAAAAATGAAGACGTTTTTATTCTCAGAGCGCTCCAGATTGAATTCTGAAGGCAGCTACTACAGATGAGTATCATTTCATTATAAACCATGGTAATGTGTTGGGATGTAAACACTACATTGTTCGAGAAACTAATGCTAATCATTGTTTGTAGACGAGATGTACCACCTGGTCCATCAGCAGCTGTATGTAGTTGTCATTTTAAAGATGGCAACAAAGAAACCCAAATTCGAAGGAGGTTGAAAGGGGATGCATCGGATCTGATTCTTACGTGAGCTGGAGTCGTATTTTACCAAGCTGAATATTCGAGAAGCAGAGCAATTAAATGAAAGTATAAGTTGCCTAGAAGGGGATGTGCGCATCTGGGCGGAAACCCAACTGGGAACCTGGAATCGGTTTGTAGATTTCAAGATGGAGTTTTTGAACCACTTTTGGTCAGAAGAACAGGCTAGGATACGTGCATCTATCTACGAACCGCGTACCTATAACCGAAACAGAGGGATCATTCACTCACCACGTTTGGTACTGGGTTGATCGTACCCAATATTTGAATCCTAAAATTCCTAAAATCCTAGCGTCACAAACCAGACCGGTTAAGGGATTGTTAGAAATTCTGAAAGGACTGGAAGAGAGAAATGGACGGAGAAATAACAACGAGAGTACTGAAGAGAGAAGGAACGAAAGAAGAGACCGTCGACCTGTGAATCGAGTTCATTGGAGAGGGGTTTTTTCGAATGATCAGCGTGGGAGAGTCGACAACGACCCAA
Organism: Photinus pyralis; assembly: GCF_008802855.1. Taxonomy (NCBI): domain Eukaryota; kingdom Metazoa; phylum Arthropoda; class Insecta; order Coleoptera; family Lampyridae; genus Photinus; species Photinus pyralis. Next base: position 55,829,838 of record NW_022170249.1, read on the forward strand.
ACAGAGATATTCGTTCGCCTCTACGCAGAACTGATTCGGAAAACTAAGAGCCCCTCGGCGGAAGCTCCAGCCTGTCGAGAAAGGGTCATCGAGGAGCAGATCCAACACATAAATTTCGTAAAACTTTTTTTTGAAACAAACCAACAAATCAATCAAGTAGTACCAGCAGTCAGCGACGAAGAAGTCGAAGTTGATGAAAATCTGGACATCAACCCCCAAATAAAAGTCAAACTAGGCGATTATGAACAGATCGCATTAGTGGATACAGGTAGCTCGGTCAGTATAATTTCCGAACAGGTATTCGACCGATAGTGACAGGCAAAGAGGATTTACCAGTGATCCCGGTCGGTGGATTGTCAATTCAAGGGGTAACTGGCAAAACTTGCAAGATTAAAAAACAAGTTCTATTGAATACGACCGTTGGAGATCGAACCCATCAGGTGATATTTCTGATAGCGAACTATTTAAACATCCCCTGTATACTGGGTATGGATTGGTTGGCAAAACAGCAAGCCATATTGAATTGTAAAGAAAAGTACCCCATCTTAGAGGATGCCGATGGAAAATATGAAGTGCCATTCGAGGAAAGTAACACCGAAGTGAGCTCCGCACAGCTGACACTACGGGAAGAAGAAGTAAACGTCAAGGTTGAAGATATTGAATCAAAAGAGGACAAACCCCAGGAAGATTTTGATGACGAGCTGTTGGCAGTTTTGAATGCATTAGCACAACAGAAAGAGGAAGATAGGAAAGAAGCATGTGTCAGTCACCAATTATCATTGTGAAAAATGTCCGGCCGTTCTCCCGTTCCATGAAGCATACTTGCAGCATCAAAGACGGCACACAGAACTTACAATTAGCGCAACGAGACCCGGGCTGCTGACTGGTAAAAGGATGATGGAAGAAGTACTTCAGCAGCACCAAACCACGTTTTCCAAAACCCCAGGAGTATGCAACAATTTCGTGTGCACCATCAAGGTTTCTGATGAAACACCCTTTGTTAAGAGATCTTATCCGATTCCTTTTTCCAAAAGGGATGAAGTTGAAAAGGAAATACAACGTATGTTAAGATGAGGGGTAATAGAGAGGTCAAGCTCTCCGTTCTCAAACCCCATAGTTGTCGTCCCAAGAAGAATGAGTCCATTCGATTATGCTTAGACGCGAGGGCCTTAAACAGAATAATAATTCCGGACCGTGAATCCCCACCAGCTATGCAGGAACTGCAAAAATTTTATGGGACATCCCTGGATTGGACCTGCGGCTGCTGGCACAGGTGCCTTTAGATCAAGAATTGAGGAAATACACGGCTTTTCTGGTTGGAGGAAGGAGTTACCAATTTTGCGTACTTCCATTCGGTTTGAATATTTCGGTGGCTGTGTTTAACAAGTACCTGGAGCCAGTGTTAGGACCAGAAGTGATGGCGATCGCAACAGTATATGCCGATGACATCCTCATTACTTCCAAAACAGTAGAAGAACATGCCCAACATCTAAATAGGATACTGGATAGATTAAAAATGGCCAACATGACTGTCAATTTCGAGAAATCGGAGTTTTTGAAGGAAAGCATCAAGTTTTTGGGTCATACGAGGTATATCCAGAAAGTAAGTTCCGTTTGGTGATAAAAATAATTTGTCTACAGATACAGAAAAAATATTTATTGCACTAAAATTTACAACTCTTAAGCTACTTTTCTACATAACTGCCGAAATTTTGCAGGCATTTGTCATAGCGTGGCACAAGTTTTTCTATGCCTTCTTCATAGAAGGTTACCGCCTGTGTCTTCAACCATTCGGAAACATTTTCTTTCAGCTCTTCGTCATCGTTGAAGTGTTGACCGCCAAGGAAAGACTTCAGATGTAAGAACAGATGATAGTCGCTAGGAGCGAGGTCAGGGCTGTACGGAGGATGGTCAAACACGTCCCAGCCAAATCCCTGTATGAGGTTTTTCGTCACATTTGCAGTGTGTGGTCGTGCATTGTCGTGAAGAAAAACAACACCTTTGGACAGAAATCCTCGGCGCTTATTCTGTATTGCGCGGCGCAATTTCCTCAGTGTCTCGCAGTAAACTTCTGCATTGATTGTTTGACCTCGCGGTAAGAAATCAATCAGTAAGATGCCTTTCCTGTCCCAAAACACTGTGCACATGATTTTTCGAGGTGTCAAGATTTGTTTCGGCTTAACCTTTGCTGGAGATGAAGTGTGCCTCCATTCCATTGATTGCCGCTTAGTTTCTGGGGTGTCATAAGAAACCCAAGTTTCATCTCCTGTGACTATCTGTGACTGTGACAGAAAATCTTCACCGCCTTCATCATAACGGTTCAAAAACTGAAGTGCACTACCCATCCGTTGTGTTTTGTGTTGCTCAGTAAGAATTTTCGGTACAAAACGTGAGCAAAGTTTACGAAATTTCAGTTTTTCGGTAACAATTTCATGAATTAATGATCGTGAGATTTGGGGGAATTCCATAGCGAGAGCACTCATTGTAAACTTACGGTTTTCCTTGATCTTCTCATCAATCGTGTGAACCAGTTCTTCTGTAATCAAAGATGGACGCCCACTTCGTTCTTCATCATGCACGTCATTACGTCCTTCATTAAACTGTCGGGCCCATCTTCTCACCATTGAATCACTCATCGCATTTTGTCCGTAAACCTCGCAAATTTGCCGATAAATGTCAATCGGTTTCACTTTCTTAGCATTCAGAAAACGTATCACAGATCTGATTTCACAAGCGGCGGGATTTTCGATCAACACCGACATTTTAAACAAGCACAACAAAGCGTACGAGACTGACAGCGATCTCAAAATGGCGCACGTTTCTTCTCCTTGATACAGAGCGTCTGCCGCGCATGCGCGGAACTGCGATCGCATCGCTGCAGCGGATATAAATGGAAACGGAACTTACTTTCTGGATATACCTCGTATTATTACACCGTTAGGCATTGAAGTGGATCCAGAAAAAATCAGCACCATCAAACATTTTCGACCTCCAAAGAACCAAAAGGAATTACAATCGTTTCTTGGGTTTTGTAATTTACGGGAGATTCGTGGAACATCATTCGATAGCGGTCAGCGAATTATCCGCATTATTGAAAAAAGGGACTAAGTGGTGCTGGGAACCAAATCATCAAGCCGCTTTTGACCAGATCAAGGATAATTTCATGAAAACAACTCAACTAGCACACCCTGATTTCACTAAACCGTTTTTTATCTCTAGAGATGTATTAATTACGGCGTTGGGAGCACAATTATTTCAGATTGACGAAGAAGGCGAAGTAAGAACTATTACTTTTGCGAGCCGAACTCTACTCAAAGCAGAACAATCCTACATGATAACCGAACTATTAGCGATTGTGTTTGCATGCCGAAAATTCCGAACCTACATTTTAGGTTACCCTACCGTGGTGCTAACAGACCACAAAGCATTGGAACTTCTGTTTACCTGTAAAGCGTTACGCGCTAAATTGATGCGTTGGTGCATATATCTGGAAGAATACCAACTACAGATTGAATACTGTAAAGGGAAAGATAATGTAGTCGCGGATTTTTTATCCCGATATCTGTACGACGTTGAGCATCGAAGCAAAGCACTTATCATCGGTAGAGTTCAAAGTAAGGAAGTGAAAGAACTGACCGCCCTACTGAAAGAATTACCCACGGAGCAAGGAGAAGACGAACAACTGAAGTGGATTCCCAGCGTTGCTCAAATCATTTTTGAACTTCTCAATCTGTTCCATAGTGATGGGTTCTACTAATGGAAGATAAGTATGCTTTTGAGGGAACAGTGTTTTCAATTTCTGAACTTCTTCCGATTGTGGAGATTTTTTGGGCGCACTCCATGCACATGCTCTATCAGTTACACTAACATTATGATGTGCAAATATGCATAATGCTGCCATATGATGGCATACTTCACCCCTAGGGCACGAACATTTACCACCAATAACTCCATCTTCAGAATAATAATAATAATAATAGAGATTTATTAAATAGAATATAAAACAAAAAACAAAAAAGAGAGCTTCCAAACTAAAATAATCACTAAAATACAATATTCTATTTAAAAGGGACAAGATATCGGCAAGCCGGTTTGCAATCTCGCCCTAAGAGGTCGAAAAAGTGTAAATTAATTAGAGTGCTATAATTATACAATGTTCTTAAAAATAAATAAATATTTCTTTATACAGACATTTGTTGTGACTGCAAACATAACAGCTTCTTCTTCATAGTTCTCCTAAATGAATTAATGTTATTGGACGTTGTAAAATCAATCATATTAGTATTCAGTATGTTTGATGCTATGTATTCAAATGAACTTTCAAATTTTTGGCTTACATGAGCTGGTATATTGTAGCGTTGAACATGTCTTAGATCGCGTGTGTGTAATTCTTGTCTAGTTTGCAGTAATTCGAATAGATAAGTTGGTCTTCGAATAGATAAGTTGGTCTATACTCATCTGTAATTTATGTTAAAATAAATAATAATAATTGGTAATGGTAACATTTTCTACAAACCTCCACATTATATGAACGTTTTTTCATGCTGGCAATTACAATGCCTTTTAGTACGGCATGCTGGACTTCCGAGTCAATCGTATGAATTTTCTCCACGTTGTAACTGCGAAGGGTTGTCTAAAAAAGCTGCTGACCTTTGCAAAAGTAATTATATGTTTCGAGGTCACTATAAACAACAAAATTCAATTATAATCGGAGTTGAAACATTTAGGTGGTTTTTTCGATTCATCTCATGGATACCAGTGATACCATCGTAATAATAAAATTAATCAGGTACCTAGTTTACTTTATTCCGAGGTAAAAGACTGACCTGTAACGTTATTCGCTCACCATTTTAATTCAAAATACTAAAATTTCAAATTATAGAAAGGTTGAGGTTAGGTACTCTTAGACTTTAAAATGTACCAATTTAAATTTGGTAAGAAAGAATTGAAAAACTCATGGCTAAATTTGAATAAAAATTTATGCATGTATACACTTACTTATTAACTCTATTTCTTTACCAATATTCTTACAATTTAAACAACTTACTTAATTACTATATAATAAATACTTTGTTTGGAACGCAAGCTTGATTTACATCAACGTAATTGTTAGTGTGACGTCACACTAATAGCACGTATTGTAAGCTACCAAAAATTCGAGACCTTAATACACGTTTTTATTTTCAGAAAGTAAAAACAACAACGAGTCTAGAAGAATGGTTGACATAACTAGGGATAAACCAATTAAAGTTGCTGTGAGAGTTGTAGTTCCTGTTCGTGACCATCCTAAGGTAAGACCTTTGTGTTATTCTTCTGTGTAGTTATTCAGTGCCTTTTTATATTGGTTGATAATTCCATATACAGCGAGGGATATTGCAAACGAAGCAGAATCATTTTCGGTTGATATGATTTTCGAAAATCACGTAAATTTTACGTTCGAGAGGGACACTTAACAATAAGACTCTCTCACTAACCTCTTTGTTCCATAGCTCTGTGACCGAAAACACCATAATGGTGTGCCTTTTCAGAATTGATGATACCATTTTAGATTTGGTCGTTTCGTTTTCAAAATATTACCCATTAAATGTACACGAGTAAATTAGACGGCCCAGGGGAGAAAGATGGAGAGGGAGAGAAAATAAATATGATGATCTCTCCAAAACGGAACGTGTTGAAAATCTCTTAACGTTGTCTTGTAGACCTCAAAAAGTGGCGATGAGAAATACCGGAGTAGTATAAGTTAAGACCTTCTGCAGGGACACCTCTATAAAACATTAAGCGGGGTCACTCTGTAATTGGGCGCAAGCCTGTTGAGGGCCCAGAACAAGAGAGGGAAAATAAATAAATAACAAATCTATTGCACACGAAATTTAATTGACGTTTGTTTAATTTCACGTCGGTCGTGGTGATTTAAACTAATATACAACCCGTATTCGTGCAAAATTGATGTCGTCAAAAGGAATGCCTGTAAACGTGGTCGCGGTTCATCTAAATTAAGTGTTTTAAAAATGGAAAACAAAGCCCCTATACTTTAATGAAGCTTGCGTTAACTTCGGTTACTTCGTTTTCATTAATTTAGAATCAAACAGTTTTAGTTTGAAATTACATTTGCAAGGGCACATTGATAGACCTAACCAGTTAAAACGTAAACTATTTTTTCGGCTATAGAAAACGGCTGATAAAGTATGTCAATAACAAGAAACAATTTATTGGCATCGTTCTGTTCATATCAAATTCTAAAAGAAGGAATTCTCAGCTATATAGATTGCAGAATATTTAGGTAACTTATAAATCTTTCCACGTCAATGCTATATGACCCAATAATTCAGTACTAAATTGACTATATCCAATTTTGTCAACAATATCTGTCACTAGACCAGGAAACTGAAATTGATATTCTACGACTATGGTAGCGTTAAATGCACGGCATAAGGAAGTTCTATAAACAAGCGTACAGGAAAAGGTAGCGATGTTTCTTATACCACCTAGTAAGTTCGGAAGCTGCGTGGGCTACGTAAGACGCAATATTTATTTCATTATTAATGGGTTTTTTTCTTACACTACAGTTCTAGTATCGTTATAGTTTTTACTTGTTTTATGAGTGGAGTAGACTTTACTAACTAACACAAATTTTTCTACATATACATAGCACACGCTTTCTAATCAACTACAGTAAAAGTACAAATTTCATATAATTAATAAAAACTGAACGATTTAAAAAGTTTTGTGTCACTAAACGATTTTTAGGTAGGCTAACTGCAACAAGAATTTAGAACAACTTTCGGTACAGAATACACTAAACTTTTACCAAAGTTAATCAACTGAAATATATGCATCTCGTTTAGTTTTTTTGTCTTTTCGTTAAAAAGTTAGAAGTAAGTTAAAAAAATAATTAATGCACAAGCTGTTGGGAAGTAAAATAAAGTGTGCGCTACCGCATTACGTTGGTAAAAATAACAAAATGAGAGAGCCCTTTAAAAATTAATTTTGTTCTTCATTCACATGTTCGCTGATTAATTTCTTTACCGTTAAAGAAGTTAAACGTAACGCGCCAAGATTACTGTTTTAAATTGCAACGCTTTTAAGCGTCATGTATTTTATCCAACCCGAGAGATAAATTTATTTAAACGATTTTTCTAGTTATATGCGGTTTCCTTACTTCTACACTAATTACCGTTTAAAGCATTTTTAGCACACTGTTCACGATGCACAGCTGGTAATCGTGGGCATCAATGAAAATTCGAACGATGCAGAGATTCAACGAAAAACTATAGGTAAATGAGATACTCATCTGACTAATGCACTTCTGACTAAATGAATGTTATAAATTGAAGTAACTACGTGAAGGTAACAAAAAATTATACATATATAATTAAAATATTAACCGCAAGAATTTTTCATCTGTGACAAAGATGGGAATTTCCTTAGATCAATTTCGAGCATTCTGTCGCCTACTCCAAATTAGGTTTCCACCTAATTTGTAAGGTAAATATGAGTAGTATAGAACAAAATAAAAGACCAGCAGGTTGGATGAAATTCAATATTTATTTTCTGTTATTCGCAATCGATTTCGGCCTAACTGGCCATCATCAGGCGTAACTTCATATGATAAAAAAAAATATAAATATTGAATTTCATCCAACCTGCTGGTCTTTTATTTTAAATAATGAAATTCAAAATAGAAGAGTTCATCGACAAAAAAAAAGTATAGAACAATTTAAGATCTTCTGCAGGGGTACCTCTAAAAGCATTTTGCGGAGCACTCTAACTGGGCGCAAGCCTGTTGACTGTTGAGAACCCAGAACCAGAAATGGATAATAAATAAATTACAATTGTGAAAAAATGGTGAAATACATTTTTTTGGGATATTTTCAACGTAATTCACTTAGCAAAAAGTAAAAAAAATATTTCAGAATTTCAACAATATTCAAATACGTAAAAAAGCACATTGTAGATTTTGGGGCTCCCAATATGAAACAGTATGGGTTCTTAATATGAGATGGTCTCATATTAGGAACTCATTAAAAAAAAATTTAAGTATATTTTATCCAAAAAAAATTGTTTATCCCTACCCTACCAAATAAATTTAAAAAAATTAAAAATCGATCTAAGCGATAAAATAAACTTAAATTTTATGTTTAACACAAAACACTAAAGACAAAAAAAATAAGCATAGGATGTATATTTAATAATATAAAACCTGTTGGAACATGAAATACTTGCGTAGACTTGAGGTACCCCATCTCCTTGTTTGTAACTGCTTCAACATCTCTAACTATGGCTTCCTTGCCCTTTTTTTTACGTTTGGTTTATGTTTAGGCATCTAAATATTATCTTAGTTCTTTAGTTCGCCGCTAGAGGCCATCCGTGTGTTATAGGTTTCATTTACAGTAGTTCTGTGTTTCGTCGCCAGAGGTCGTGCAGATGTTTTTCCCGATAATTCTAATTCTCTCCCTTCTTTAATTTGGTCTTGCGTACAGTTTTATTTTTTCCGCGCAGAGAAGATATGCCATCCACAGTGGTAACGTGCAAATCTGTCTTGATAGAGCATTTTTTTCCGACTTCAAAAATATAAACATCACTGTTTTGAAAATATCTTCTTTTTTGCCTTGGGTAGTGTATGTTCGTAGTTTTTTCCGATTTTACGAATTAATAGCACCGTTTCTTATTAAAAAATAGTAATATTTACATTTTTGAAATCGGAAAGAAATGCGTTTTATCAAATAACACAAAATTTAAAAAGAACTTCCATAAGAAAACAAAGTTGATGATGGTTAACCAGAGACGAAACTCATAAGGGGACTTCTCAGCTATCACAGCTTCAATTTCTATTTTGTTTTTCAATAGATATCGGAGAATACGAATAGGAATAACACTTGTAGTAATGCAGTTTCGACCTTTTAGAAAATTTACTTGTTGAAGGCTCTGCCTCTAATTTAAATATTTTTCTGTTGTCGACGAAATTTCAAATGAACCCGCGACGTCTCTGATTTCATTGTCTCCTGTAATGTGGCAAGTAAATATCACTACTACGAAGTATCTTTATTATAGCTGTCAAAGCATCTTCGTCTATATATTCCTCGTCCGTTAACTCGATCACAATCAGGTGAAATAATTGCAATTTGCAAGGTTAATTACCTAGATAGTACGTAGGTGGGTCTCTAGTATTATCAATCCGAAGAAAAATTTCTGATGCTTAGTAGGCACTGGAAATTTATACCTGTCATGTTTCAGATTAATAAAACTTTCCACAATGCCAAAGTCTAAAAACAAACAAAAGAAGAAGAGAAAAGGTTTTCTCTAAAACATTAATTATTTATTTTTGGCCTCTATTTTAGTGTGGGCGGGGTTTCAGATAAGGCTGCTCTACCAACCCAACCCACTATACATTATTTACAAATATCCATATCCGGATTTTCAGTCAAGACCAGTTCTGTTCGCGGATGTTATAGAAATATACACACAATATATTATGCTTTATTTATAAACAAAAAAATTCTAAAAACGAAAATAAAAGTTCCTTGTAGGCTTGAATTAAAATACAGTTTTAAGTAATATTGACAAAATGTATCGCAAAATGGTTATTTATAGAACAAGAGCGCGAAGTTCAATTTCGCGCATAGAGACTGAAGGTATTTTGACGAGGTGAAGCGGAATCAAAATATCAGTCAAATGCGCGAAATAACTTCGCGCTAGCGTTATACACAATATTTTTTCTACAACTGAACCGATTGTTAATTAAATTTGCTGTTTAAGTTCAACTTTGTCATGTGTGCGAAATACTTTTTTTCATTGTTGACGGTTTCGCGCACGCTGTCAAGAGCTTACTTATTAATTATCCGTTTAAAAATCTAGTACTTTGCGTTTAGAAATCCGTCAGAAAATGACAGGTTTTTTTGACAGTTGTAGAAAAAAGTCATTCGTTGGCATTTGCATTTAAGAACGTAAGTTCTGTTAATTTTTTGGAACTCGCCGTTCAGATAAAATATAATCGCACTTCATTGTCCTTCCACCACTTGAGGAAACTGCTTCATCGGTCCAAAATTTCAGATTGAGGTAGCTCTGGATTTCCACTAAGGTTTGAGAATAACACATTTTGTAGCTTCTTCAAAATGCTTTTGTTCCTTAACTACTTTTGATGTCAAGATTTCGGGATATATCAAATGATATCCTTTTTATTGCAGTATAATATTACATTTCTTAGCTCATCGCGGTAAAAAAACCGCTGGCGTGGAAACTGCGGAATGTGCATTTTTTTGAATGCGTGGGAGTTAAAAGCCATCTGGGATTGGTAGTAACAAAAGACAGTAACCAATAAACAATTAGGCATCGCCATTTTAAAAGATTTTTCGCTATTGTGGGCTCAGTTACTAAGAGGAGAATTATTTTTTTTAGAACTTGAAGGACCAGTCCGGTCTGTAAAAGATTCGCGTTTTTGGCATTCACGGTGACCGGCTTTGGTCCCGATAATTAAGAGATTCGCGTGTTGATCGTTAGGGTGACAAGAGAATGAATTTTTTCCGTTGTATCAAAAGTGACCAACATCTAAGGCCCATCTTTAAAAAAAAAACTGTTTTGACCGATCGTAGTTTCCGATATTTACGAAAGTTTGTAAAGGAAGTTAGTGTCTTTTTTAGTGGAAATGAAAAAAGGAAATGTTTCGGATTACACGTTGCACTTTTGCATTAAAAGTGCGTAACATAGTTTACTTAAATTCGTGTCTTAAGGTAACTGCGGGTAATAAACCCCGCCATAAAATAAGGCCCACCTTTTGATATTACTCGAAATTATAGTTCTGATAATGCAGCGATATCTGTAATCATGTTTGGGATTTTAATATTCCTAGCCTTCGGACTGTTCCCTTCACTGATGGGGTTGGTTATCGACTTCTTTCTAAGTTATCCGAGTATTGCCAAATATAACGGGTTTGGCCGTTGAGGTGTAAACGCAGATCCCATCTAAAAGCAGATTCCGCAACGTGTTACCTAAAACAAAAATCTAATGTTTAAAATCTGCATATAACGCATAAGAATGTTTCATTCTCTTCAAGCACCAAAAACTTTAAATATAAATTCGCTTCATAAGACGATATTGCTCTCGTAAATATTCAAACTTGGGTTTGAGTGTCTTCAGACACGAATTTATCATTTAATGTGCTCAAGTAAAGGTCCAAAAAATATATATATCAGAAATAAAACCAATTAGACGTAATATATTCTACGCCACATAGATTAAATTTTACAACGAGAAAAAGGGAGTTAAAGAGAGAAGTAAAATGAAACGTTTTAATACTCTAGAACAAATTAGATTTTACTTAAAAACTGCACCAAAATAAGATATCTCGTCTGGAGGTTCAATTTATTATAGTGCCATTAATCCTATTTCAACATTGAACACACCAATCAGAAATGTCATTAGAAAATATACGTTCTGAAGACGTAAAGTTTGAAATGAGAAGTGCTTAAGACCAAATCGTATAAGCTTAAAAGTTTCATTGTAATAAGTTAAAATGAATGCGATATATATAACTCAAACATAAAGTCTTTTGAAAGTCGAGAACGTTTTATAACAAAGTTAACAACCACTAAGCTCCCCATCTAAAATGTAAATGCAAAACTTGTTATATTTGCAGTTTGGAAATTACGTTCGTGTTGACGGATTTGTGGACAAACATATTACTTGAGTACACGGAAGAAATGTGACTTGTTTTCAAATGCTCGGGCAATATTAGTATTCATTTTGTGTAGGCTTTTATTAAAGTTCCACATTTTAAGAAATTACTTATTCGTAATCATACGCTAGATGCAATTATACGAAATATGAAAAACACTGCCTTTGGAACACATTAACCAATTCTTTGAACCATTCCCTATGATAAAGACAAATAAATTCTGAAAATGGTACTACGTATATATAATGAGTTATCATGGCAAGATTTTGAAAATTAAACTTAAACTTTGCTGTTTTCGGCGAATTTCGGCAATTATAATATTTGTAAACATTTTAAAAACTCTCGCCGGAAGTCTGCCACATAAAATTCTCGTATTGCATTTCTCTTATTTTTAAATTATATTGCAGATATAATAAAAAATACTATAAGAAACACGTGTATAATTTGTCTTTAAAGCACTTGCAACGTTTAAAGGCTTGATTATACACTTGTCTCTTAATGGGATTGGATTCTGTAGTCATTTTGTTGTCATCTTTTAGCTCCATAGTGATACATTTCGGAAAATTTGTACATTTGAATTATTCAATAAGCTCGTTTTAAAACAATATCTGCACATCTGCTTCTACAAAAGCCGCTCATTTCCATATGACGATGTTTTTCATGTGGTCATATGATAACTTATATTTATTCAGTGCCAGTTTAGCGAGGATAAAGCAATAAAAAGTAAGACAACTCATCTAAAATAACCCGTGAGTGTGTGAAATATTTTAAAAAGTAAGACAATCATCTAAAATAACCCGTGAGTGTGTGAAATATTTTAGCTGAAACGATAATAATAAACCTTATTGTCGTATTTGGAAACGCCGCTAAATCCCATTTAAAAGTTGGATTCAGCTATCTTAAAAATAATTCGGACATCAAGCGGAGCATTTAGGACCTCTCCCGAAAACAGTATATATCGCGATACAGGCTTCCTACCTCCTAGTTATAGAAGGAGGAAGATCATGTTGAAATATGTCATAAAAATAATGCACCAAGAACAGCACCATTTACATAAAGACATAACAGAACCTAACATCTTAGACTGCTATTACTGGGCGCAAACAAGGAACAAACCATGCACATTTGTTATGAATAAGCTTGTAAAGGAGAGCAACTTACCTTTCATACATTTAGCTGGAAAACGATGCTTGCTCAATGAAGACAATGTAAGAAATTGCATGAACTTCATAACTTCACATATTGGGGACTTATGGCTGCGAGAATGGCAAGAGTCGCGCACTTGGCACTCCCAAACTCGCCCATCTCTTGCTTTAACAAGAATTTTTTAAAATAACCAATCTATACAACGAACTGTGACACTGGATTACACCAAATTTTTAATACTCACCCATAATTCATCATGACTGCTTAGTACCTAAAAAGAGAAATACATTAAAAATAAATAGTATCCCAGATAAATACTCACCATCATAGGTCAATAAAAACATCTTTTTTTCCGGCAGAGGTAGCTAATAATCTTAGCAATTGATGCTTCCTCTATCGTTGATCTATATCGAGATTAATTTAAAAAAAATAAACCTTATCTAGCTACACATTTTCATAAATCTATTCGTATTCCCATATAACATGGCAAGGCTATTCCTTGTACACCGCGTATATCTTAAGATAGTTTAGATACAAATAAATTACTTAATAATAAATGCTAAGGCACCACACGGATATTTATAATCTGCAATGAAGTGTATACAGCGGTTAGGATTACACTACCATTACAATTTGTTGGGCGTTCAATAAATTAAGCGGTATAATGTATGACGTTTGGTAAAGGAATGTTAAATTGATCGTGTAACATAAATATTTGCGACGAATTTCTAAGTGTACCTATGAAAATGGTGTCGAGTATTTGATACAACTAACTTATACGAGTGTAACACATCGTGATGTTCATAGAAATTACCCCATTTCACGCTAGAAGCGTATAGAATTTGTCAACGCCAAAATAATTTGGGGGAATCTCTTGATTCATTTACATATGGTTAGTACATAGAATGAAATTTTATTTCAGGTATTGCGAGTTAATTGAGAGGTCAGTAATTTTTCCGTCATATACGAGTAAAGTTAAATTGCAATTTTGCCGGGTTTCGGGCGGTATAACATGTCCGTTCTAGTTTATAATGAATCAAGGAATTTCCTTTTATTATTCTAAAGCAGACCGGAACACAATGTGAAAACTTTTAATTTGAATTTCCTTTGGGATGTACCGGTAACTAATATTGTGCCTGTTTGCTTGTTGCAATTACACAATTTCTCTACCTCATTGTTAGCGGGGGATAACTTCAATTAGTTTACTTAAAAGGTGAAAGAGGTAATCAGTATTTATAGTTACAACATTTTCAAATACTTTTATAACTCAATAAATCACTGTCAAACATTTTTAGATACCTTCAATGCCCTCTTTTAAATCAAACGACACAGATCATAGTGCCTGGAGACATAATTTCATGCCAAGGGGCCTTTCTTGGTACCTTCAAACAATGCACACATGTAGACCTCGGAAAACACAGGGTACCAAACATTAGGAGTTACTCGCAAATCTATACTACGAATATCAGTACACAACAGATTCTACCAATTAGCCCAGGCAAATTAGTGGTTTAGCCCCTAAAATATCATCATATTAGCGGGGTACATAATCGAGTTTGGAGGTTTGAAGAGGGAGGGGTCGTCTGTCGATTCATGACAGCTTCTAAAGGCCGCCGAAAATCGAGGAACATAGGACATTGAACGAAGTCGTTAGCGGACCCGCTCAAGATAACGTTTCTGAGCTTATAAAAATAATCTTAGCCTTTACAAATGGCGCAATAAGCAAAGCGCATAACAGATCAGTACCTAGAGGATTGTTTTAACAACGGTATCCATGGCATGTATCCTAAGGGCAATAAAAGAAAAGAGCGAACAATTTAAGGTTAAGTTTACGTTATTAACCTCTGGTTTATTTGGCTAAATTATTCAGTCTAAAAAATAATTTTCTTTAAATTAATGATTTATTGGAATAAATAAGCTTTGCTTTGGCGAAAAGACGCGCGACGGGAAATTAATGTTTTCACCAAAAAAAGTGTTGGTATTCGACGGTTCATTTCGTATTCAAATTACATATAATCTTTCATTTATCTTCCTCTGTAGCCTAATCAATCGACTTTAGACGATATTATGTCGTAAATGGCAAAGCCGTTTCATTAAATGAGAAAATTCAGTTTCCAAGTTCTAACCGTTTTAGAGAGCAATAATTTTACTTTATGTACTTTCTGTTGTTTTGGTATTATCTTTCTTGCATTTTCCCGAGAAACATTGTATCCATTTGCACAATGTCTGATATCGAAATGTCTTTATTACCTTAACCTCGGAACTTAATTTAACAAACTGTACGAGAGTTTGAGGGAAAGGTAGATTGTGCGGACATTTATACATTTATGACTTGCATTGACAAAGAAAAGTGTCAACGTATTAACTGATCATTCCATATTTTAATAGCTTTTTTAATGAAATAAATTGTAGGTGATTTATAATTCTGTTAACCACAGCCATGTGAATTAAACTAAAATTATTTCATTGCTAATGTCAACACGGTGCAGCGTCAGAATTACATCAACATAACTAATAATGACAAATGGCAGTTATATTGGACAAAATGTTGTAAATGTTAACGTTCGTTGTAATGTTTCGAACTTGATTTTTAATTGGCTTTTAACGAAGTGAATTATAAAATATACGCTATAGTATACTATACAGAGTGACTTATTTTCCACGCGCATTGTTGGGACTCGGAATCCTTTAGAGTTACAGCATTAGCTAGATGGAAAAAATTTGACTATTCTTGATACTTCAAAGAAAAACCAGCGCCTTTTCACGTAGAAATAGTGGTATAGAAATGATTTTTGCGGACAAATAATCTCAAACGATGTTCTCCAAAAAATAAAATTTGCATAAAAAATTTTGAGTGCCACCAAATACTGATACTACAGAAAATGAGAACAGCATCAGTAAAATATCAAAGTTACGTATTCTTTTACTGTTAACAGCATTTTAAATTCTATTTGCCTACCGATTTTATTAAATGTTCACCAAATGTAGAACGCTCAAGTTACACAACTATACTGAAAATATGAATATTTGTGCTGTCCATTTAAGGACGATTCTCACTTTGCAACGCGGCATCGCGTCCCGTCGCCGAGTGCAGCGCAAGTGAGAATCAACCACTTAAAAAAAAACTATTTGGACGTCAAAGTATTATACAATAAGTTATGTAACTGTTTGTTTCTTCTTATTTCGTATAATGTAACCTTGAAATGTGCCCGCGTACTTCGCTTTATCGTTTGCAAACAAGTTTCTAGTAATCTTGCGATTTCTCGACCCGATGGCCTATGAACGTTCACCGGGCCGGCTCTACCATTCTTCAGAATCGGATGCAGAAGCTGAGGCTGACACAACACAGCCCAAAAAGTGGTGCAAACAACGTAAAATTTCACAATTGCCATTGCATCGAAGCAGGTACAAAGCGATCATCAGTCCAATTCTGTAACTAACAAGTTTGCAATATTGCTAATCACACAACATTCTAGCAATATTCTGAGCAATGATAATTTGTCATTTTCTAAATACCAACAATATTGCTAATATATCTACACTTCGGCAAATTGCTACGAACTAGTGAGAATTTAGTAACGGAGTGTTGTCATTGGACCTCAAATTAGGTCTACTGAACTCTCACACCTAAATTCACAACTTACTGTTTCTACTGTCAATAGTAAAGTTAGGTATATTTTTGATTTGTGAGTTCAACCGATTAGACCCGTTGCAATATAGAGTAACGTGCGACTTGTAATTTGTGTTCACTCGCCATGGCAAGTACGGATACCAAAAAGCGTGGCGCTAGAACAACACAGGAGCAAATTAAACAACAGTGGCGGCCCTAAGAAGACAAGGAAGCAATGGAAAAAAGTAAATGTGATCATACCAGAGTTACTCTTCTACCTCCAATTAATAAACAAGTTAGTATTAAATTAATTAATTAATTCTAGGCAATTGTAGAGTGAAAATGTAAAGTAAAAGCCAGGGCTCGAGAACTCAGAGTTGAACAGCAACGAACTGGAGGAGGAGAAGCACAAGTAAAACTTCTTACAGACTTGGAATTGCGGGTTATGGGCATTATTGGCTGGGTGACTACAGATGGAAATCCTAATCTAAATGAAGTTGGATTGCCACCACCTGTATCCGAAGTCATTGAAGATGTTAGCTTCCAGGAGCAACATATCGAAACTCCAAAAGCTCCCGTCGAAAATAAAACAAATCTAGGTACTTGAGACTTAAATGAGCACTTAAATATTTTTAAGATTTATTTTACAGCTCCAAAAAAACGGAAATTCAGACAAACGGCGTCATCAAAAGGTCGGGGGAAAGGATTAACACGTTCCCCCCAAAAAAATTAGAAGAGAGTGCTGCAATGTATGCAGAGACAACAATGTTTTACGTACTGTTCATTTAGTTTAATAATTCGTATTCAAACCATCCCCACCTGCCATATTTGACTCATGAAATACACTTGCTAAGAGTTAACAACAGCACTTTACCTATTGCTAGGGTCAAGCAATTGAATTGTTAAAAATTTAAGCAACATTGCTAAGTTTGTCAATACAGAATACCACTTTTAACAAATATTGCTCATCTAGCAATTACCTTCACTATTAGCAAGTTACTAAAGTTATTAAAAGTTACAGAATTGGACTAATTATCGCTGTAATAAAGTCAAGAGTCGGTCAATTCAATGTTCAGCTGCACTTTATTTATTGCTTAGTGCAGTGGTTCCCAAACTTGTTTCCATGGTGCCCCCTTCCTTAAAAGTAAGATTTCTCACGTCCACCCCCACCCCCTTTCTATTACCATACGAGGTTGCTTAAATGGGCAAAGTTATGCAGAATGTTAAATGTCCCTTTCAAAGTTCATTGTAGGTCTACAAATACCGAAGATATGGCTAAAAAATCGAAAAATGTCATTTTCGACCATGCGTTGTAGTCCAGTCAAATAAGAAAAAATAAAAACATTAATCGGTAAAAATCTGAATTTTGGTATACACGTTTATTAGGGCTTTCTATTGAACATACTAAAAGTCCCCGTCAAAATCTGTTGCGCTCGAGCCGCCATCTTTGAAAGAAGTTGCACTTTTTCATTTTTTTGCCTATATCTCGGCAACCACTACTGACACGAAAAAATAGTTTAGATAAAAAATATAGCTCATTAAATTGCCCATATAAAAGCATATTAACATTTTTCTTGTATGTCCAATATTTTAGCTATAATCCGACATCGAAGAGGGAATGAAGTATCCTAACCTCTCGAAATTGTCGCGCAGATAGTTTTTTATATCTTTATGACCTGTAAAGATGAACGAATGACAAAACATTAAATTTATTCAAAAATGTGGTAGTATTTTTTATATATATGACTATTCAATTCATCTAACATTTGTCACATTTCGACCAGTGAAATGTCGAGATTTCAAATTGTTGAGCCAATGGGAACGAATTATAGTGATAATTTCACGTGTGGTATTTCAGCGACAATTCAATGCGATTATTCAATGACATTTGTCAAACTTCCACCAGTGAAATGACGCGAAATTTTGTCGTATTAACCGGAACATTCTTCTTAGTTTGTTAATCAATTTCGACAACCGACTTATCACCACATCTTTTAATTTAATCACTCATAACGAATTAGCTTGGAGCACAAAAGTTCGAATAGAATCAATAGCAAAATGAAAAGCAACTTCCATAATTTATTTTGACGTTTATTGTTGTCATGGAAATACATTCGCGTGGGTAATTATGCTTAATTTTTCTTTTGATTCATTGAATAGTCCTCCGAATACCATTCGTAGTCGAAGTATTTGTAGATTATTTTTGAGCTGCTGCTCCACTCATGCTAGTTACGCTTTTTAATACCACTCGCGCAAGCGCTCGTGGTATTAATCAGCGTAACTAGCATTCGTGACAGCACCTCAAAAATATTCGACAATACTTCGACTACTTATGGTATTATATATGAAAATTTATCTATTCTTGCCAATTAAAGTCGTTGCATGCCACATGTACTAGGTGTAGCATTGTCTGCAACCCAATTATCTGATTGAAGTGGTTCATCTGGGTTGGCATTGTCGAAGTCGTCGTACTCAAGCTGGCTGTGAGGCACGTTTAAGGCTTTCTCATAAAGCTCTCTTTCAACAGAGCTTTCATCTTCAATGTCGAGATTTCTGTTTGAGTTTAAACATCCGATACCTTGGCAATGTCCACAAATCGTTGCGCATTTTAGTCCCGCTTTCCGACATCCACAAGATGAGGTACATCCTTTTTTACAATTGCAGGATAATAATGAGAGCACGGAATCTGGAGCGGGAGCCTTCAGTGTTCGAACAGGTTCAAGATAATCGTGAACTCTCCTCCAACCCCACAGTTCGGGAGATTTTTCATATCCACGCCATTTCTGAATTTGCTGATATACACGAAACGAGTGTTGCTGCGCCGCTGCAGCCGTAGGAGGTAACAGTGCTAGATTCGGCTGACCCTTGTACGCGAATTTTCTGAAGGTCTGATAACGATGTCGGTTTATAGATCGCTCACTAGCAGGTGCGTTATATGCTGATAAAAAAAAGCGTTCTCCAGCTTCAGAAATTTCATCGTGAGTGGCATTAGCGTTATTGAAAATTCCTACGATATCTTGCAAATCATTTCGTTGCTCCAACAATTTTAAACATTTTCTTTTACCTTTTTGGAAAAGACATGATGTCGTGTCACACCCAGTGAAGGCATGTGCAAACAAAATGTAATCCTGAATCCCTTCATGTGATTGCAAGACACTCGACGAGTACATTTTTCGCTCAGTTCTTCCCTTTCCTGGTTTCATGAAAAAAATATTATTTTCCTGCGGGGCCAACGCGGTTAGTAAAACAAGGAGGTCAATATCTTCGCCAACAATGACAACATTTGCAGACAGAGATAATTCTATTGCGGTTTTGACGATAAGAGTATCCGCATCATCTTGAGCTTGTCTGACTTCAAACCCTTCATTGCGAAATCTCTCCGATATCATTGAAATCAATCGAGATTTGTTTTTATCGTTGCCCAAAAGCTTGTCTTGAGTTACTGTAGGGATCATAGTAACATCGAACATTATGTCAGCGCTAGAATGCTTTATAGCACGACGACGCTGTTCATTTTTTTTGTGCTGTTGCAGCTATCAGTGTAGCCATCAAAAACGATTACAGATCTAGCTCCGAAATTTTTGTTTATGTAATTTACATATACTGCGCAGATAGAGTCGTATGTCTGATTTTGGTGCCATACCACGCGATGTAGAAGATATCCACCATCAATGACATGTGTGCAATCCATGTGATTTATATTTTCGCGTGATTCTTCGAAAATGTCGTACAAAGCAGATTTTTGGGTTTTTCGCATACCAGCCTCATTAAAAAGGGCAAGAGGAAATGGAGCCAACTCGTACTCCAGGTATTGAAGGAGTTCAGCGTCATCTTTTTTTGCAATAGCAATTCTTTGGAATAATATTAACGGGTCAACAGGCACCTCCACATCGTTCACCTTGATCGCAGAATTAATTGTGGCCAGAGATCGAACTCGAGTATCGCGTTTCATTTTTACCTCCTTGAAATTTTGTCCAATGATAGCCTCGATTGCATTCGTTGCAATTTGTACTGCATTGTGGCAATTTATTTTATCATCCCCAACTACTCCTGTGCTAATCGACATGATTCTTTCGCAAATTTGAAATGGATCATGACAGACAAGCCAGTTTTCCAATCGTTTCACGTCCCGGTCATCTCTTTCTATTCGCGATTCCCTCGAATCGACGTGTTGTTCTCCGCTGACAAAGGCTGTCCCAGCATATTGCTCCAAAGATTCGCAGATTTGATGAAGAGCAGGCATTGCTAAAATCCATTTAGAGAGAACACTATCAGTGAACACTCGAGTTGTAATACCACCTACTACCTTCATGCTCCGCATAAGATTTTGTTCTATCACCATATCCGACCAAGTTCCCGACCAATATTTGTCTGTCCTTCTTATTGTAAAGTATCCATCTTCCACGAATTTACGGTATTCGTTGATCTCCATGTGAGACTGTAGAAGTAGCATATCTTGAAGATACATATGACATGCTTTAGCGTATAGGAAGTGGCCACTCGCGTGAAAGAATGGAAGCATTTTTTGTATAACTGTTAGGTGATTGCTCCAGTTACTTTCCCTTTCTGCTTGTATGAATTTTTTCACCAACGTAACCATGTAGAAGTATTGCATCCACAATTTCGCCGTCGGACCATTTTTTTCCACCTCCTGTAACTGGGTGTTTATTTTTTCGCAGATCTCTTTAAGCACCGTATTTTCACCAATAGTTTCCACAGTCGGTGGATCGTGTATAAATTCGTGTAATATACTCTCGACGGCTCCACGTTCTGCGATTTCAAAGTCTATATGTTTGAAAATCGTTTTTGCCAGAGCCAATTGAGTTAAAAGATGTCCTCTAATAGCTCGTGCATAAGCATGACCCGTTAAAATTTTCTCAACTGACAAAGGAGCATAAATAACACTTAACAACTCCTTCAAGCCACTTCCCGCCATGATAAACCCGATGCAGCCAAGGAACGACATAAGAAGATGAAAACCTCCGAGTCTTACGACAATATTAGACAAATTTGAATCTCGACCCATTCCAGATACTATATCTCGTGCCTTCACGTATAGAGGTTGATCAAATGTGACAAAAGTTGTCTTCAAACCTAACTTCCGAGTTTCCTCAACAGCTTTGCATAACACGGTGTAAATAGTATCGTAATAAGTCGGTGGTGAATTCACGAAAGGCAAACAAAGTACTTTAGTTTGCTCAAATTTTTGTCTGGCAGTTAAAACCTCCATAAACCCCCTCCATCCAGGGATGTTTGCAATGTCGAAGAACTTTCCACACATCCAAAGTACATCGGACGTTGACAGCGTTTGCATATTTTCTCCCAACGATTCCAAGCACGGTAGGGCCTCAATCATAATATTTTTCAGTCCTCTTCCATTGAGATTTTCAAATGCTTTCAATGACAGAATACCTCGTTTTTCTATACTTTGGTCTTTTGGTGCCACCATGATTTTCGCAATTGGCTTGGCTGGAACAATTGCGGTAGCTGGCGTCAAGCACTCAATCCCGCCCATACTATGGAATGTATCCAGGCCATCCAGTGTACTAATGTTAAAATCGGCATTATCGAATACGAATTGACAAAATGCTCCTGGTGTAATTTGTAACTCAGGTTGGAGAGTTGTTGATGCTTCAAAAAGTTGTGCTTCGTTGTACGATGCACTGAAGCCCAAATTTGATAGTAGAGTTAACAAATTTTTGGACCCGAATTTCCGGTATAAAAATATTGCGAGGCTAATTGTCAGAGGCGACAAGAAGGACCGTGGTCTGGTCGCCGATATAATGGCATGGCCTATAGCACAGCATTTCCGTTCCAGTGGTTGAATCTCACATTTTCTACCTTTTGTAATAACATTTTTCAGGAGGGCATCAAGAGACTCTGGAATGCAGTTATTCACGTCTTTTAAAAAATTATCGCTGGGAGGATATACTGAAGTGTCATAAACCTGTGTTCTTATGTCCTCCCGAATTATCGCTGCAGCTGATTCAATTATTCGGAGCCGTTCCTCCCTGTTGTCCATTTTTTTCTGTTTGTACCAGTGATCTGACAAAATTTTATAACCGGTATTTCGGAAACAAACAATGCCAATTTTTTTTTTATTTTTCGTAATAATAATATCGTCCCCGTCCTTTTCTTCAAGTTTCTTTTTAATTGTGCGTTCGTCAGGGACGTACCCTTCGAGTAAGCCCAATAATTCAGGCAATGAAAATTGGCACTCATCGCTATTTTCAATAAAATCATAAATTACCTCCATTGCAGACTGTACATCGTCGACTAGTGGACGTCCACTTTTTCTGCCTGTTGCTGATTTCTTAAAGAAGTTAATGGAGCATCTTTCATGGTAAATCGCTTCAACCGCGACCAAGTCCAAAGCACTTTCTAGCCGTTGAATTACTTCTAAACCCCATTTGTCATTTCGTTTCCTACCGGCTTGAAGTACGCTTTCTTTCACCAATAAACTGCAAACACTGTGCACTTTCGTACGTTTATGGGCATGCTTCTTTTTCTCACTCTCATAAAAGTTTGAATCGATTGATTTTGCACAGTAAAAACAGGCATTTTTAAATTGAAAACTTTGAGTAGATGACCTAAGCTTAGATTTTTTCGGTGAACTAGCACGTTCTGCTTCAGCGGTACTTTGTCTTTTTAATGCAGCAATAATGCTCTTTTCACGAGTGTATTCTTTTCTGCACCAAATAGGCACAGTCACTGGATGCAATCCTTCCAATTTTTCTTTTTTATTGTCTCCTCTCCTGTCACTGGCGTTTTTTAAAGTGGCGAGTCCTTTATCTTTAACATTCACTGTCTCCCTAATACAAAGGCTTTTCTCACAAATAAAACAATTTACGTCACTTGCCATGCTTTTATAAACTGAACTGACACGCAGAGAATTTGTACAGTTATATCACACAAACTTTTCTCACTAGTGAGAGCGAACAACTGTCACTAGTGGCTCGGCCTACTTCTTAAAAACAATAAAACGGACCTTAAAAACGCGTTCTGATGTATTTAACGTCACATTACATCTAAAGTATTGCAAATACATAAAAATGTTAAAATTATTTTTTATAGGGAATTTTGTAAACTATATTTTTTATCTAAACTATTTGTTCGTATTGGTAATAGTTGCCGAGATATGGTAAAAAACTGAAAAAGTGTATCTTTTTTTCAAGATGGCGGCTCGAGCGCAACAGATTTTGACGGGGACTTTTAGTATGTTCAATAGAAAGCCCTAATAAACGTGTATACCAAAATTCAGATCTTTACCGATTAATGTTTTTATTTGTCCAAAATTGCGCTAATTTGACTGGACTATTGGCGTCCATTTATTTTCAAAGATATCAAAAAATAATTTTAACAACACCGTGGTGAATTTTTCTCAACTTTGTGACGATATGTATAAAATATTATGTTTTACAATAAGTCGGATATTGCAACCATAGGTAACATCAACGGCTTTTGAGGTCATTTTTAGTTCATTCTTTTATAGCACCAGCATAAATCGTACATCCACTATCATCTGGCAACAATTTACCGAATTGTAGATACCTTCTTATTTGTGTAAGAATTGGCCAAATACAATTTTATATAGGAATACCTAATATAAGTATTTTAAAGGTAAATATTACCCTCAAACACATCAGGGATCTCGCGCCCCCTTTAACAGCGCTCCCAGTTTGGAAAACACTGGCATAGTGCATCCAGCGACGACAGTATTGTTTCGAACTAAAAAAGGTCATAATCATGAAAATTTGGAGTCTCAGTCGAAATATGGATTGAGTAATGAGACGAAAAAAGAACTAGACAAATTGTTTGAATTACGTTTAAATCAAAATCGATTACACTGGGAAATAGTCATTTCGAATACTGGAAAAATATGATTTGTCAAATTGGCTTTTGAGATAAAAACTATTAACTAAAATAATATATCTATGCTGTTCATTGAAGAAATTAAAAAAAAAGTTTTTCTGTAGGCTTTTCTACCATGGTTTTGCTCAAGACTCACTAA
The DNA here is from genome assembly GCF_008802855.1 of Photinus pyralis. NCBI lineage: Eukaryota > Metazoa > Arthropoda > Insecta > Coleoptera > Lampyridae > Photinus > Photinus pyralis. The sequence goes on from NW_022170249.1 coordinate 55,854,276, forward strand.
GGTCCAACAGTAGGCTGCCATCATGTGGCGGTCTCATCGACCCTATCTTTCTATCGCCCACATTATCCGGGAATCGGTCTAAATGGCAATGCAAAACGTGCACTTTAATGCTCGTATTAGCTCCTATTCTGTTAAAATTTCGAAGCATTTTAGTGACTAGTTTTGCATAGTCTGGAGCTGTATGATTTCTTAATAAATGTTTAACTACTAAAACAAAGCTTAGCCATGGCTCAGATTCAGTTTATGTCATATAGTTCACGAATTCAGTGTCTTTTATAAGTGTACGGATTTGAGGTACATCGAAGATGCCCGCTTTCAATTTTTCCATACTCACCGCTGGAAATTTTTCACACACATATTTAAAACAGTCACCAGTCTTATCAAGGGCTTTGATGAACTGTTTCATTAGTGCGAGTTTGATGTGAAGTGGTGAAAGAAGGATATTTTCTCGGTTTAGCACTTTATAGTCGAATCTGCTAAACAAATCTGCCGAATACGTATCGAAAATAACTTTCTTTTGTTTACACTTCTGTCAAATTGGTGTGTAAAGTGGGTTACATATGTATATTTAAGAATTGATTAAGATTTGTGTGTTCAGAGTTAAAATACACGCATTGTATGAATGTAAACGTTACAACTACGAAAACCTTTTGGACTATTCCGTGTTGTTATTTAATAAAGCACGCAGAAATTTACCTTTTTCTATTCAAGAGACTATTTCGCGTCCACGAGAGGAATTATAACTTTAATTTTCGCTTTCAAAATCTTATGAAATAATCACCAGGAATTTAATTTATATATTTCTAGCTACCCCCATTGTTATTTCGTAATAATTTTATTCTCGACTGAAAAACGGGCATTGCTCCGCAAAATACCTACTCGCCTAAAGTAAAAATTGCCGAAAATTCCTGTTGATCCTCATTAAAGAATTTAATCCAAGCCACTCACATTTTTATATGTTTAGCCATTCAGGCACACATTCCACGTGACATGGATTACGTGCGATTATATTTTAAATATTCAAGTTTTGTGAGATTGTGAAGGGAAAGTTTGACCTTACAGATACGAACAATATGTTTAGTTTCGAAAGGTATTCACATTTTATTAATCACTATCGAACCAGAAACAAATATGAAACACTTAATGACATGGGGTAGCAATAGTCTAGGGAACACCTTTAAGCTTGTTGTTATCAAGGTTCAATCACGTTAGTAGAATATCGCCCCTTTCCAAATATCGAACTTTTATATATTTGAAATAGATAATTACGATACAGGATACATTACCACTTTTACAGTGGGCACGTAACTAACTAAAAGATTTATTTTCTATAACAGGAATGTGGAAACATTCTCTAGTAATGAACCGTTGGTATTAGAAGCATGTAAAATATCGCAGCACAGTATTTGACTTCATCGTTTCTATACATCGCGACATGCCTTTGTGTTCATTCCAACTATTGTATGTATGTGAAGGATAAAACATATGTTAGCAACAGAATCGTCGGGAGAATAACATTGTTAATTGTCATAACAAGGCTGTTGTTTACATTATTAAACAATGTAATAAATTGCTCATATGTACAAACCTACAAACTAATACGTGCTTTCAAAGTAATTTTTATCAAACGCTTCTATTAAAAATGAATTACATCTGTTGCTATTAATACACAAATAAAAAGAGAATTCATGTACTTGCACGATTTACCATTTATGTACGGAATGTATGTTCTTTTTCTGTATTGTTAAGACTATTTTGCGTAATTGTACAATATTCCATATCGTCGTCTTACTTAAAAGCCATGCAAATATTATGATCTGGTTCGGGGGTAGAATTGACCCCAGTTCCGCGTTCAACTAAAACCATCATAGCTGCTTTCTAATCCCCTGCAAGTTCGTCCTTACATTCCCAATCCCCTCAGATGTTTTAACCGTCAAATGTTTGGACATGTTTAATTATTTTAGAGATGTTTTAGGTGTGACAATTCTTTATATAACATTAACAGAATTGAGGGGGGATGTTGAAAATAATTTTGGCAATTCTGCAAATCTGTCATAATGACACCGTCGTAAATTAAATTTGTTACTTGTTACGTTTACTATTACTTTATTACCACTCGAAATCTTGAATTCAACACTCCGGACCTCTACCAGAATGTGCGTAATGCATTTCCCCACCTGTAAAAAAAGTGACTAGAAGAAAGAAGCTACATAATATAAAATGCAAAACATTAATATTAGGATCTTATTATGTTGGTTACGATTGGCGAAACTAATTAAATTAATGTTTTATCAAAAACTTCACTACAATATCATACCTATAGTTTTATTATGAACATTTTATTAATTTTAGACTATTTACAGTATAGAAATAAATCGCATATTGTGAACGAGTGGGGTCGTTATAAGTATCCAACTTCTTCAGTAAACAAGTTATAACACTTTATGTGGTATAAAGACTGTAATAGTCCATACCAGCACATGTTATCGAGAAATGCTTATTCTTGAGATAAAGTTTATCAAATAAACACGATAGTACAAATCAGATATCGTCTAACAGTATTAGGTCTTAAACGAGAAAAGAAAATTTTACGGGCAAATTTTGATTACAGATACTTCAGTTTTATGCGAACAGTAATCGTAATATGGATGCATTAAAAAGCTTTCAACACCTTTACACATAAAAATAGTCGGTTATTACAACCATGAATCTTTGTGATATGAAGAGCTGAGACGATTTTGTGATTTAAAAAGGAATCGCCATTCTCTGCGGCGGCGACAGCTTAGATATGATCCACATATATAAACTCTTCAACTCTTTGTATACAACTTACATGCCAAAAGCAACAGACTTGTTCCAGATGGATTGCATTAAGTAATTATATTACATACATAAAATAAAATAAATAACAATTAATGCGCAACTTATCGCAGATTGATTAAGATGCTTTGTCCTACTAACGTAGGAACGCGTGAAGCGCATATTCATTTAACTCTTGTAATATCCACTGTGTCCAAGAACTACAAGATAAGGATGTCTATCACGGGGATATCGGAAACGATATAAGATACGAAGATCGTCAAATTATGGAAAAGTTGCGCTATTAAAGAGTTATTATCATGCTTTAAAGAAAACCAGAAAATTCCAATTACTTCCGAAGATATGCCGGAAAAACCGAAATTTACCGATTTCGTTTTTATATATCTTACCACTGCCGAGCCGATCGCAAACCACTGCAATTCACTTTCACGAACTGTGGCTGTCGCATTTCAAATCTGCTCTCGCTTTCCTACCTCAGCTTTTTAACACTTGAGCGTTTCATGATTTCGTTATATATAAACTTCAAAACTAGCATCCTATAAGTGTTTTCAACACTAAAAAGACGATGTTGGGTGGATGAAATTAATACGAAGAGGGGATTAGGGGAATACCACCGCGTATCTATAGAGCTAGAGTCACATGAAGGCAGATTTTTCAAGTATTTCCGTATATCGTGAGAGCGTTTCTAGGAATTGCATTTTTTGATTTCCTCTTTCTCTTCAGTTAAATACATGACAAACAATTTTATGATTAACTAATTTATAAAGAAGTATAAATTTAATATACGTCAAAGGCAAATAATGAAAAGTTATCGCTGTTTTTTCAGGTAATTCCAAGGCATATCTGATTTATTGTAAAATGAACCTTTTTATTTTGTGGATTTCTACGGTTTTGAAACACGGAAAATTATGAGTAATAGTATGAACAGATGCAGTATTTTTTTCTCTAAAAAAAAACCTATTTAGACTTTTGCTCTAAAATAATTAGGCGAGCTAGTAATTGACTATAAAGAAATTACCATTGAAATCCCTATGCTGCGTCGCGCTAGGCACCACCCGGTATAGTAGCGACTAATTCGTACCATAACTGAAACTGACTTGTGACATACGTGCATCGACATAACGGTCAAAAAATGTTACTTTTCCAACATTTAGTTGGTGTGAATTGTGAATGTGAATTATGTCCTCCTGCTATGTCGCGTTAACATTATCAAAATTATAAATACCTCTGCATCCATGGCAAAGTAAGCAGCCAGAACTTTTGCTTCTTCACGGGCTCGTGGAACTGAGGCGAGAATCACGGCATTGGATGGCAGCTTACGCTTTGTCCTGTATTCCCTTAGTTTGGTTGACTCCATATCCTTCTTAAAGGGTCTACAAATTATCGAAAAAATACTTAAAAGTTTAGTAAATTGTAGAAAAATTCTCAACGGAAAGGTATCACTCATTGCTTTGGTCTCAATTATAATAAATTCTATTAATAGAATTCTAGAATTTACTCTAGTATTTACCGCCAAGTAAACCAAAGTTTATTTTTGCCAGAACCTCTATGACGTGATAAGTCGACTTCCGGTGTATTTTTCAAAGGGATAAACATTAAAAATCAGCCGACTATCCTGCTATTGTAAACATTTCGTGGTAGACTTACCGTGGAAAAACAAAATCTTTTAAGGTGTTTATAATGTGCCCTTGAAGCTCTATACGACGTAGCCGATCCAACAGTTGCTGCATATCAAAGTTAATGGCAGTAGCAAAAACTGTCGTTAGTGACCTTACGGCACGGAACAGTCTCGCAGGGTTGACTAGAGAAGAAGGCCACAATAAAAAGTTCTTCATGTTTCACTTCCCCGGAAGCGTCTGATGAGCTGGATGATGCATTGAGTTCTATGCAATTGAAACAAGCTGAGCTAATAAAATTCTCCTCAAGCTTGTGACCATCATCGGGATGCCCTTGGAGAAGCCATTGACGCCAGAGTCTAAAGGAAAAGGTGGCTCTCCAAATCATGAATACTCTTGTCTTCGGCTGCAACATCAGGGTCTAGGAAAGCCATAAGAACGTCTCGCAACATCAAAAGAAACGTTTCAGTTGTTTTAGTTGATAGAGAATCAATAAAAAAAGCCTTGGTTTGAACAATACGTATATTAAATACAAAACACAAAACCATCCTCCATGACACTACATCAGTATATGCCTATATCTATTCCTTTGAGGGCGCCACCTTCTCACACGTGCTTGGCGTGCTCTGAAGGTTGCCATTCCTCAGGCGCACAAAACATTAACTAAAAGTACATAATATAATACATCAGTAGCATCGGAATCTTTCTACTGCCGGACCACTCCCAGAAACCGAGGTCAATAATTTTTAGAACTTCATCCGACCATCAAGATCGGATTTCGTCAAGCCATGAACGATCTTCTCTTGTTCTAAAACACTGTGTAAATGAGTGACGCTCACAACGTGCGTGCCCATCAATAAGGCAGTAGACATCTTGCACAGTCGTGTCTTCATTTTTGTGCCGATATGGACGGTGTCCTGATAAAAAAATCACAATGTTTAAAGACCTGAAAATGGTTCCGATGTCTCGCTCCGTCTGTGGTTTCTCGGTCTCATTTGCCCATATTTCTTGGGCTCACTCTAAAGATTAAAGTTTACCCCGATTGTACCCGTGACTGTACGGACCTGAACATACACAAATCGAGGGTCCGAATTTTGATTAAACCAGCCGTTCCATTCTCCTTTGTTGTGGGCGTGGAAAGCTGTTCTGTGTTTCATGGCCCGTAAAAGTTTTGGATGTAAAAGAACAGACCAATAAAAGCGTTAATGAAAGATAACCTCGTGCACCCGGTAAGGTGTGCCATGGGGACAGGGCCGTAATCCGGGGGGGGGGGGCTGGCAAGAGAATAGCGATGATATTGTAAACAAGGATAAATGGGGTCATCCCGCCTTCATTTTTTATTTCTGATCCACAAAGTACATTAAAAATAAAAAGACCCGTGTGTCCTCAATTTTTATTTGCGAGTAAAATAAACCCAAAATAAATTATTGAAAAGCTACGTCACAAACCTAAAATCAATCACGTAGAAGTGAGCTGGCAACCTTACGCGAGGGTCTGACGTTAGTCACATTTGACGTTTTGAGAGGGATGTTTAACTGCATCTAGCACGAAAGTGACAAGTGCCTGTGACAGATGACGCAAGTTCTAAATGCTGTTTAATAGACTGCTTACTATACCACTCAACAAAGAACAATACGATGCAGAACTAAATACAATCTTTCAAATAGGCATTAATAACCAATACTCTTCACAATACATACACAATATATATCATAAAAATAAACAAAAACACATCACCAATACAATATACCCACATTACAAAACCAACAATAAATATATATCAATAGAATACCATCAACACATACATTACAAACTAAAAAACGCATTAAAGTCACACAATTTAAACCTCACAACAAGATCGCACCCTACGTTACAAAAAATACTCAAAAACACAATGACACAAGAACCACACCATCAACAATCAGGCATATATCAAATAAATTGTTCACAATGCAACCGCATATACATTGGCATGACCACGCGTAATATACAAATCAGATTCAATGAACACAAGAAAAATAAACCTCACTCCGCTATAGGCACACACATACAAAATACAAATCACGACATCAACATTAACAACACTAAATTATTACACAAATGCAACAATTACCATAAACTCACCATACTAGAACACTTCGAAATACAAAAAGCACTCAGAAACACCCACACAATCACCACCAACGAAATCACAGAATTCAACACATCACACATATATAATTTAATACCCCCATTCAATAACCTACACATACACGCCACTGCAAACAACATAACCACACTTTAACACTTTATAACCACACTTTACACAACGTTGCTACTAGTTTATCTTCTATGTAAGTTGGATAATTTAATTATTTATTTATATAATATTGGTTGTTTGTGATGTTTCAATTCTACTAATGTTTTATCATTCAATAGAGTCATTCCATTTCCACTTTCGTCAGTAACACGCAACGCACTTCATGACATGTATAAATACGCTGCCTTTTAAACCTTGACGGTAAGCACAAGTATAAGATTATGTTGTTTATATAATACAGAATATATTTATAGCTAGGCCTGATGATGGCAATGTTGCCGAAATCGATAGCCATAGAGAAAAAATTATAATATAAACGTTACTAAACTTCATTATATTTTATTCTAAATGCCATTCTCCTGCAATATTGCCAAGTCGTTATGTCATCTGAATGGTTCTAGGAGCTGATTGGTCGGGCTAATTACGTCACAGAGCCCGCCACAATCATATCGTTTTGAATAAACCTTTAAAACCGCACGTTCATTATTTTTTTGCTAATCAGCCTCTATTTTTAAATAAACTTTTATTGTCCAAAAAAATGTTTTATGGTTTTAGGTACACGCTTATTAAATTAGAACTGTACTATACTGTAAACCCCCATTGTGCCTCTTGTGCATAATATAGCGCATTTTTTTTAAACATTTCATTTGTCTTTGTAAGTACCTTCCTCCCACAATCCACTCTTGAGATATAAGGAAGGTGAAGGATTGCGCATGCGCGAAAGAAATTTTTTGCTTCCGCATTCGTTTTACTTTTATTCGAAGTGCTTACATACAAAATTTCCTTTAAATATCTTCACAAATAAAACAATCAGATTGCGCATGCGCAAAACAACTTTTTATTCGAGGTGCCTACATACAAAATATAATGTAATTCAGTTCATAAATAACGGAGATGTCAAAAAATCGGATTGCGCGTGCGCAAAACAACTTGTTTGATTCGACATTAATCTTACTTTTATTCGAGGTGCGTACATACATTTCATGTAATTCGGTTCATAACTAACGGAGATAAAAAATCGGATCGGCATGCGCAAAACAAATTTTTTAGTTTGAAATTAATGTATATTAATGTGAACTAATTTGAATTCACGTGAATTAATTTGAATTAACTTGAATTAACGTGAATTAATTTGAATTGAATTGACGTGAATTATTTTGAATTAACGAATTAATTTGAATTAGCGTGAATTAATTTAAATTAGCGTGAATTAATTTGAATTAACGTGAATTAATTTGAATTCGAATTTTTGCTGTACACCAAAAATGGAACTTGTTTCCCCCTAGAACACGCAAGTTATCTTTGGATGGATTTTCTATCATGGATGCCATTTTCAAACGCAGTCCCAACACTTAGAAAAGAGCAAACTGCAAATAGTTTTGACAGACGAACCCAGTCTCGTCTAAATCTAAATTTAAGTGCAATCAAAGAATTGAGGTTTCAGAAACTGCATCATTTGGTTTTTGTGTTTAATTGTCCGTTCTATTTATTAATATCGCATTTAACACCGGAGATTTTGGATTATTAACACTAAATATTTCTTTAATTAATCGTTTATAGCAATCTTTTGTTACGTGATATTTGTACTCTGGTCCTGAGTGCCTATTTATATTTCAGACTTATTTGGTTGATTTTTTCAAATAAATTTGTTTTGTCTGTAAATGATTAGCTTTGTGTTTGATCGAGTCCAAATTACGACATCTCATGTTAAATTTTCTATTTGATTATGACAAGTGTTAATTAAAATTTTGGTTAAAGAATTCTTTGGAATTGTCGGGAATTGATCAAGGCCGCCGAATTCTCAAATGAATAAAATAAAAGTCTTATCGAGATTGTTAGTGGTAGCAGATAACGGTTTATATTTTTTAGCAGGTTATTTAGCAGCATATTTAAAGATATGCCAAAAACCTGACGATTTCGGAAAAATATTATTTTAAAGATTTTAAAAAAGAAAAAAAAGGGTATAAATGAGCTACAATACAATGTTACAGTTTTGCAATGTTGAAGCATTGTTTGGATTTAACTTCATCTTTGAATGTCCCGTTTAACAAAACGTTAGCGTACAAGCACCGACTTCTTAGACGTAATTGATTAATTTGCAAAATAGACGGTTAATATTAAATCACTTTCTTATTACAAATAAGCGAAAACGTGTATGCAGGGTTGTCAATATGGAGTAATGGCGTGGCATCAATAACGCTTAACAGAAAAACTAGTTTTAACTCGGCAACTTATATGCCAAATCCATTTGATAAAAAGCTTTTCTAAAGCGTATTCATATAACAAAACGAACGAATTTTAGGATATTTCAAGTCGAAGCACTTACATTTCACTGGCAGCCATTGTTCAAGACATTCAAAACAAATTTTCTGTAACTTAGTTTTCAAATTATACCAATTTTAGAAAAGCGTAGAGATATAAACGGAATATTTTCTTGGCAAATTTGTTTACGTAACGTAACCGGCTGACCTGGCGTAGAACTTAGTTTCTAAGTAAATAATGAAAAATATCACGATTGATACCCACCACAAAATATGTAAAATTAGGTTTTCATTATTTAATCGTTTGCCTTTATTTAATCAAGCTTACATTTACGAGCAAACAATCACCACATGTACTCGGCCAGTATTAGGGTAATGCACTAATTAATTTACCACTTATCTTCACCCAGACTACTAGGACATACTAGCTAGGTGATAGCGTTAGGCCCCTTCTTACGTCGTTTACCAGTTCTTTTATTGTAAGTAGCACACAAGGCAAATTAAAGGCATCATTGGTGTTAATTAGGTGTATTCCTTACAATTTTGGAAATTAACCCTTTTAGAGAAATTTTTTGAAAGAAAAAATTTCCGTTATGTGATGGTTTTGCCCGTCTGCCTGTCTGTTTCTCGTTTAACTCGAGAACGAAAAGAGACGGCGATGTCAAACCTTCGCCAATCGATTTCTACGAATTCAAGAATCAGCCCTATTGAATATGAGCCAGTAGGGATGAGTGGCAACAAATTCCCTATCACTAACAATACCTAACATGAAAGTTTGTTTTGTTCTTAAAGTATTGTACATAATATGCACCTAAATTATTATAAATTACAACTTGCGCACGTAATATCCAGTTTCTTTGCATAAATTAGGCATTAGAACAGTTATTTTATTAAGGAAACTGATTTTGTCTTTTAGATCCCAAACTTCAAAACCCCGCCCTCACCGACCTACCTTACTTTAGTGTACATAAAAATATTCAGACTGCAATGCGTCAAGAAACTCTCGAAATTGTCTATAATTGAGTGCTCGTGAAGGAATGCTATTAATAACCTGAATAACAAAATCAAGCACTTGTTTCATTTCTTGATCAGATTTACACAAAGCTTCTTGATACATAACACGAACTTCGCTCCGAGAAAATGGTTACCTTGAATACGCCTACAAAGCCAGTCTTTGTCATATTCGATGTTCCATCAGTAGTAATATTACAAATATTGAAATTCTTGACAAATATCTGATCCTTTTGTCGTTCCCTTTAATTCGAACGCATGGAAACTAATTGTTCAGTAACACAAAAGTTGTCATCAATATCTTCTATAAATAACGCAGCTGTGTCAGTTATACATAACCACTTCTAAACAAAGAAAACTTAAATTATAATAAAACGTGTCTAATGAAATACGTTATACCTTTATGCCAACTGTAAAGGGTTCAGAACTTAGTTGAGATAACAAAAATGATAATTATATACTATTTTTGTATTGTACAAGCTGAAACAGCTTTTAAACCATTGTTGTAATAATAATAATGTTATTAATCCAATTTCTGGATATAGGACAAGTCAAATTTAAACATGCTTTGTAACCAATAAAACAAGAACATAAAACTGTAAAAGACAACAATATTGTAAATATGTTATAGAACGTTCGTACTACCAATCAAACACAACGCATATAACTTGACCAGTCCTCTTTTATTTACAGCCAAAAATGGTTGTAAGAAAGATATAAATGTTAATAAATCTATTTGTATAGATAAGAAATATAGCAATAAACAATGAATGAACCAGAAATGGTGAAATTTGCTTCCTCTTTAATTTTTTTCTCAGCAACCATAAGAGGTTGAAGCAAGACTTCTGGCATATCTTTGAATAGGTTTTCGAGTATGCTTTGTGACCCGAAGACGCATTAAGTATGTACAGGGTGGCCAAATAAGAATGCGAGGTACTGTATCCGGGAACCTGTTCATCGTAGAGGCTTGCGGTAAAAAAATTATTACTAAAACGGCTATGAGAAAAACCTGGAAAATATTTTTTAAGTTTCTGCAATGGCCGCTAGGGGGCGTAACTGCAATCTGGAATCTAAAAAAGTGATTTTTCTGTGAATTCCGCCATATTAACCTAACAAAAAAACTTTGATGCTGACGATAATCTGAACCTTTTTTGTTTGACAATTTTTCCTCTAAAAATGAAGTGGTGGGGGGGTATTCAAAGGTTTCCGTAAAGAACACCCAGTATCTTCGAAACGACTGAGCCGATTTTAACAAACTCGGGTTAATTGAAAAGAGTTATTCTTCAGCTACAAATATTATAATATTTGAAGTTTTGTTAGTTTCACATACTGCCGCTTGAGGGCTTTTTTTGACATTCCGACAGAAATGGTTAATTCTCTCAAAAAAATTAAATGCGTTGGTTTGATTTTTTTATGGAAAAGTAGCTAAATGATGCCTAAACACGCTCCCGAAAAACGGTGAACCAGAAAAGCTTTTAATGAATTAAAATTGTCTTATAACTTTTATCCAAATCGGAGCTTTGACCTAATAGAAATATTTCAATTAACGATGTCGTGTAAATAAAACCCCCACTCTAAATCAAAAGTATTACTATCAAATTAAACAGACTAACGAGTCTTTTTTGCTCGTTTGGAAAATTTAATTAAATTTAACCCGAGTTTTAGTATGGGCTTTGAAGTTATTTTTTTACAGCTACATTATGTCATTTACTTCGCTTAGATCGCTTAATTGTGTCTTAAATATTTAATTTTAATTAACTAGTTTCGGAATTTAGGTACATATTTGTCATCGCGAAGTTTAATTAATATATTCTATCATAGTTTAATTGAAAGGAGATTAAATGAATTAAACGTTGAAATCTTACGCGTTTCGGAAGTAGTACGGGTTTTAGATTAAGGTTGGCTAAGGTTATATGTTTGCAAGGTAGGTAATTCAATTATCCTTGAAAGAGGGAACGGGAATATAAATAAAAGAGGAAGGTAACAAAATGTGTTTGGTAGCAAAGTCGCTATTAGTTGCGTAGGATGCCTAATCCAATTACTTATTTATAAAGAAGTGGTTCTGATAGAACGGATTACTCCGCGTCAAATGACCTAATCAGAGTAGTGATACTTAGGGCAGTTTGTGCGAAGATTCTAGAGATTTAACACGTATTCTTATTTCCCTCGTACATTATGTAACAATAAAGGCGGCCTGTTGCGCATCGATATGTAATCATACAAACATTTGCAAGGACTCTGAACACATAAAACCGTTGTTTTAGTTACTTAGGGATTGCCCTAAAAACCACTGCGCTCATGTCATCAAACGGATACGAGCTTACATTATTTTGCTTTCGAGTTGATTATATGAACCGAAAACGGACTACGAAAACGTAATAGTTCAGAGTAGTCTCACAAAAACTTTTTAATTGAAACTCGTCTTCGGGGTTAATTAAATATAATTATTTTCAGAACTGAGTCGCGCATTCAAATTTAAGTATAAACAGAAATAGAACAATTAAGCTTGTATTTTAAATCCTCTTAGCAAAATTTCAATTAACTTTCTCTTTACTGCCGCGCTTCTTTTAGAAAATTTGATCAATTCTTTCTTGGTTTGAGGTTGACGTCAAAAGTTTCTTTTCAGGGATTACTGTTCCAATTGTAAGATTATTTATTGATTCCTTGTCATTCTGTATTATACTTAAAATGGTCCGCGTCTTACAAGCTCTGTTCATTACACTCTACTTCTACTATACTTTTTATAAGCTCGTAGATTTGTTAAAACTAACAATAAGAATAGATTTTAAGATGAATCGTCATTTGTTTTCTATGGGGAACAGCAGTTGCGGTTTTACCGGATGTAAAATAGTGTCATATAAACAATAAAATTATAGTTGATTATAAAACATTTTTATTTGAAAAGTGACCAGAAATAAGTTTCATACTTACTTGTACCTTGTACATATGTGGTGCACGTTTCGTGCCACCATTTATCACACTCAGAACACATTATCGAATCTTCAGGTGGAGATTCAGGGTATTCTATGTTGCACCCTGGACACCGCACAATATCCTTAACGAGTAGTTACTTTCTGGTTGCTTTTCTTTTTAGTCAAATTTCTTTTTATCTTCTTAAGAGTTCTTATTTTTTTTTGTAGAAGACTCGTTTCAAGTTCTTCTTCGAAGGGCGTGCTTGATAATATTTCCAATCTTTGGGTTCTAGTTTTGCAACGATTTTGATCGCCTTGCCTGTAGGGCAGTGAAATTACTTGAGCCGCTTTTAGAACGTTTTCTTCGCGAGGAGACTCGGATGGTATAATGATCCCATTTTCACAAACAATTTCCATCTCAAAGACGTCAATATTTACATCCTTTGAGCAACCAGGAGGTGGTGTAACATGAGAAAGTTTCTATCGACATCCGGTGAAACCGGAAGTGAAACGATATTTTGCTTTGATGTATCATAAAAAATGATGTTGGTATGCAAATTTTCAGATTTAAATGATTAATGAATCTGAATACTTATAGGTAACGGTTTACGTGAAACAGCCGTCAAAGTCCCTAAATTTGCAAAACATGATGTCCCTCTGATTTTTCAGTATGCTGTTTGGAACCACTAGGGTAGTGTAATATAGAATAATAATAGAAGATCAGCGTACGTACGCATAGTTAGCTAATGCCTCTTTGTTGTATTCTTTGATGACATCAGCAGAAGTCGCTTCGAACTGTGAAACACTCGGCAAGCCGTCTTTTCCAAGATAAGGAACAAATCCTATGATATGATTCGCCCACAGTGCCACTGCTAATGGATACTAGTTTATCTATTCATGGGAACGGTGGATGGTTGTTGAACCAGGCGTTCAGTTTTTTCACGTCAGAGGTATCTCGTGCAATTTGTGTAGGTGGCATATCACCATCCCGCCCGTCCAGTGAGAAGGCCCACGTGTAGATAGATATACCTCTGCCATGGGTTAGGTCACCCTGGCTCTTCATTGAACGCATCAACGCCTGTTCATATATCATACTCTTACTTCCGTCAATTTCAAATGCAATGTCCTTATCGCATCCGAGTAGATAGGACTTAAATGCACCCCCCAGATCTTCCTTAAACAACGCAATTTTCACATCTTACAAATTTACACGAATGACAAAATTATGCAATTAAAAACAATTCTAAAATAGAAAACTAGATTTAAAATAAGAAATTCAGATGACGTAAACCAATTCTGTGCTATTCGTAATGAAATCCTCCAGATTTAAATTAAATGAAACCATTGGCACATACAGAATGAGAACTTAAATGTACACGTAAATTTTGTAAAGGAAACGTCGGTCACGCGTACCGTCTCTATTCCTTAGTACAGCGTTATTCTAAAAACAAGTTTATTTTACTTATAAAGTTCACCATTATTGTGGACGATTGAAAAGCTACAATCCACAACAGACATGATAGGAGATAATTAGGTTTATTCCTTAATTAACATTTTGGAAATGAATTCCTTTTCATTTACAATCCACAACAAACGTCTAACAAGAAAAGCGCCGTCAAAGATACTTTCTCCTTGGCAATTAGAATACGTACGAGCGTTCCAGAAATCGCAGTTTATAGAAGAAATAGGTTCTCAATAAATTAAAAAATGAAAAGCTTTTGTAATTTGCCTACGTACTCAAAGATATGACTCAAAATCGTGATTCAGGTAATGTAAGAACCAATTTATTCGTGATCGTTTCAGTTAAACAAAAGTGCGAGTTGGCGTAAGTAAGGATACCCGAGTTAAAATTGTTTCGTTCACTTTGGGCAGTAACAAAATTACCTTATATACAGTGATATTCAGATAGAAGTAGACAGGGATTTCCTGTAGAAATTTCCTATGTCTACTTTTACATGATAAAAAGTTTCCTGAAAGACGCCCTATTCTAATTTCGGTTCGTGTGCGATGTATTCAACTAAAGAAAAAGTTGTTATTTCCAATTGGTATAGTGCCGATAACAGTCAAAGGGAGCTTAAGAGATTTATTTTCTGTGAAGCTAAGGCAACAATATTCAAATTAATAATTAATATGACAGCCAGATCTTTATTTGTTTTAAGAATTTTGGTTGCATAAAATTAAGCGTCTTTCAGGACACTTTTTATCATGTAAAAGTAGACATAGGAAATTCCTATAGGAAATCCGTGTCTACTTCTCACTGTATGTTCGAATGACGAAATTACAATCGGTACCTATTTACTATTTATAATGGTAATACGGTGTCAGTTGAAGAAAATTCAGCTAAGAAAAAAAAGGAGCAAATAACGAATTTTTAATACATCCTTTTGATAAAAATGGTTGACGTTTTCGAAACGTTGACATCTAAGTTAAATTACATGTCTAAACAGTTAATTGAATAAATTAATAAATTAGATTTGACATTTGAGATTGTGGTGTTTTATCTTTTAATTTACTAAACAAATGTTTACCTATTAGTGTAATAACGGGCGATCAAAAATGAGTTGCTGTCGAGTTGGCTTTGGAAGTTCAAGATAAGTACGATTTCCCATGTAAACAAAAATTCCAAAGGTGACTTGACAGCAACTCATTTTTGATCACATAGTATATAGAAGATGTCGGGTACAAGTAAAAATGCGATGGCGTACTGCGTAGGTAATATCCAAGTAGATCATAACGTAAAAGGCAATCCAAAAGAAAGAACTCTGTGAACTTAAGAGAAAAGGTTAAGGACACTTGAGGGAAGAATAAAGCCCTAAAAACGTATTAAGAGAAATCCTGAGTAATAATCTTAACATACCTCCTAATGTATAAACATTTTTGATTTTTGAACGCAACCGCAAACACTGATGTAAATGATGATTAAAATTAGTGATTGGTGTACTGGATTTTTATTTATCATTTTATGTGGTTCATTGCATATGTAATTCAGTTCAGTAATCTTTTTTTAATAAAATATGGTTTTAATTCTCGTTATTTAGAAATAACGATAAAATAATAAAAAATAAACAGCACGATTTTGTTTGATTTCAATCTGACTGGGTAAACCAAAAGAATAAATAATCTAATTGACATACAAACACGAAACATCGTAAAGTGTTAAAAACAAAGCGGATACAGTATTCGTCGAATGTCAAATATTTCCCCTCATAGCAGATTTTTATCACTAAATGCGCAAAACGGAGTTAGCGGTTTAATGAAAAACGTTGTTTACTCCATTTAGACGTATTTTTAACTAATGTTCATTTGAAAGCGAATTTGGAGTAATGAAGCGATTTTATAAAATGTGTCATTGTAAGCTTAAACCCCTACATCGAGATTTTTCTTTACACCTCTCGCACTTTGAATAAATTGTATTCCTGTTTACTGAATGCGAATAAACGAGTTCATTTGTACGTACCATAATCTGATTCCAGTATTTGTTTCAGTTTAATTTTGTTGGAAAACTACTCGGTCCAAAGGGGAATTCGCTCAAAAGGTTGCAAGAGGATACAATGTGCAAAATGGCTGTGTTAGGAAGAGGATCAATGAAGGACAGGCATAAGGTAAGGCTATTTGGTTATAACCAAGCAAACTAAAGATCACTATATCTTTTGTCCGTCCGTCGGTCCGGACGAACTTCTGCATGCCTTTAGTGCTACCAAGTAAAATTTTTGAAAATGGGGAAGGGGGTCGGGGGGTGAACACACGTTCTACCCTTCATGGTATTCTAATGAAAGGTCTCACTAAAAACAATCGGTCTGTGCAAACTATAACTTTCCTGCGCGACTTCTTTTCGAGATCAGTAGCTACCCGGGCGGAGGAGGAAGGGCGTAGAAATTAATTAAAGAAACTGTTTTCTACCAACTACCGCCCTTATTTCTGACTCCTTATCCAAAGAGCGAGTTTGAGGGTGGGGGGATGGAACTGGTTATATTCTTCATGGTACTCTAATGGAAGGTCTTAACGAAAGCAATTCATTTCTACCAACCATAGTACTCCTCCTCGACTCCTTATCGTGATCGGATATAAATAATTCGTTATATCTGAAGAACAGATTGTAGAAGAAGGATACTCACAATGGGCGATTGGGACGTCTGGAAGAAATATATTGGTGATGTCAAAACTTTAAGAGCGAATATCTTGAAAACGCTTTGTCGGGGAAAACTACTCACAAAGGCCAAATGGATTATATGGACGAGACATACATAATGGGCCGTATGAATAAAAGTAAGCAAATGCTTATACTTGCAAAACTCAAAGTAAATACTCGTAACTGCCCCTTCATACTGGTCTGTTTAGCATGGTTTAGCAGCGCTGCACTGCGTCCTGTCCTTCTGCTTAGAAGCGCTGCTAAGTCGCCCAGTGCGAAGGAGCACTTACGAGTATTTGCTTTGAATTTTGCAAGTATAAGCATTTGCTTACTTTTATTCATACGACCCAATATCTATTGGTGAAGTCGAAGTGAATATCTTAAAAACGAAGTATCGGAATTGGCGATGTCAAAACTTTCAGTGCAAATATCCGCAGAACGGAGTGTCGGAGAAGAGTACTCTCAAAGGGCAGAAAGAAAGCCTAGAGAAGACACATCTACCAGGGATGTAAATACTTAATTGTGAATATCTCGAAAATGTTGGAGGAAGGTGCCTACAAAGACAAAACGCAATATTTCGGAGAATGTCTCTAAGGGCTTGATTCTTCTTGCATATTCTTGCATTGAATGTATTCCATGCGACCTTTAAATGTTTATGTGTGAAGGGCCTTCTATGCTACCCATTAATCATCTACAAAAAAAGAAAACATCGATAAATATAGCATGTTACTACCTTATAAAGTAACCATTATAACTAAGCTATTTCGGTTTTAAAAAAATGCGCTTTATCTCCACAAGACTTGTGCACAATTTATGCTTGTTTAATACTTCAGCACGTGGCGACATCTGAAGTAATATGCGCTTCTAATTTTAGCCAAAAATAAGTTGATAATGGAGGTCTTTCCGGTACCACCTGGTGCATCTAAAAAAAAGTCCTCACGAACCTTAAGGCTTTGGTTGTATACCTTGCTACAAAAGCTATTAACATCCTCTAATATACTTCTCTGGATCTGATGTTTATAATCATCCGATAATATATTTTTGAATTTATCCCAAAGTCCTAATGGACCTAATATTTTACAAAATACCAACATTATTACAAAGGAATTCAGAAATCTGGGGAGGGAGTCCAACAGTGCAGTGTCTTGTAAGGTGGCATACGGCAGGGGATTGAAAAGTAGATTGTATTTCACCATTTACAGATCTTAGAGCTTCAAATGAACTTGGCCCTTTTACCTCATAAAGCACAATTCCCAAATAAAAACACTCCATGTTGGCATGCACCATATACACTATGGCGGATCGAAAAAATGTCAAAGTTATAATTTGCCTTAGGTGTAACTAACATATAAAAAAAATTCTCACAGTCAGAAAACATCTGGTCTTGTAAAACGCCCAAAGTTTTTAAAAATGAAAACAGACGAGTAACGGACTATTTATGTGTACAAAGGAATTTAGCATTCTGCAGTCTGCGTATGCGCACACCCGATGGTTAAAACATGCGATATGCTTATATTTACTAGAATAATTTGTGGTTAAATAAATTTTCAATAAAATTTGCCCATAAATAAGAAAGTTAAGTTGCGCATGTGCACATGTAATGTTTAAAATAGCGATATTTTTCTCTTTACTTTGCTTAAAATGTCAAAAAAACATATCTATAAATAAGAATGTTGACACTGGGCAAATTAATCGCTAAGATTTTTCTTGGGTGAGGTTTCACAATTATAAGCTACAGAATGCAAAAAGAACGAACTAAATATCTTGAAAACTGTAGTAGTAGTTAAGGCCTCGGACGGACGGAGAAAGTGGCTATAATAGCACCTTCCAATATGAGCTAAAAATGGCGAATTTGACAGTTTTTGTTTTTTAATTTGAGGTTTTCATTTTTAACGCCATACTTTTGTTCGAAGAAAGGCCAGCTGAATAAAGGCTCGGTAAACAAAACTACTGCTAATGTTGTCGAACAAGAATTACTCCTTGTTGGATGTAACATGGAAGGCTGGATTTTAGATTTAGGAACAACTCAGCAGTAAACGAGAACCTTTCATACATTTTAATGGAGAGCATCGTGAAACAGTTTCAGTAGCTAAAATAACTTCTTAAAACAAATAAACATCTAGCTGTATCATATTAATTAGTTTGAATATTGTTGCTTTGACTTAAGAGAAAATAAATCTCTTACGTTCCTTAAACTGTTACCAGCACTATACCAATTGACAATATCAACTTCTTCCTCGGTTGAATACATCGCACACGAACGAATATAAAAATACAGAATAATTTGTTTTAAGAAATCATTTTGGTTGCATAAAATTAGGCGAAGAGATTTTGTCTTTTGAAGGTAGACATAGGGAAAAACGACACACATAAATCCCTATGTCTACTTCTTAATAAATAGCACTGTATATCCACTATAGTCTTGCTGACTCTGACATAATAGCTTTTTCTACTCTTAAGTTCATCTTGACGCTTCAAGAAGCCTCTGAAGGTCACCATATTTTCTCACACACGGGTTGGAGATACTTTGGTGGATGAAGTTCATGTGAGCTGACTTATTCAACTCCTCCCACTATGGACCGGTGAGGTAGGTTTCAGCTAATGCTGAGTGCTTGCACATTTTGCCTCGCTTCAGGACAGGCATTGTATCAGAGAAGCCGGCAACACAATCAGCAGAAGCTTTTATTTCACCGTGCTCTTTGAGAAACTTTACTAATCTTCATCAAAGCGGATGATATTGTGACCAACCAAGTGGACAGAGTCGCCACACTGCTGCAGAAATTGTAACAGCTGGTTCACAATATTTCTTTCGGAGGAGTTGTGGAAACCTAGGTGGAAACACAGGTGCCATGATGATAATGCTTCCCGGCGGTCATTTTGAGACCAGTAACGTCTGCTGTTTTCACATGAATGTTCTTCTTGGGGATCATATACCAGGACTTCCCCATGCTTCCACACTTGACGGCAATTTGAACAAGGATCCGGTGTGTAAGCCATCGCTGCCTATCCAGGCAGAAGTTCTTTTGCCTCAGAAGATCCTTGTAAACATAGTTGTCAGGGTCTTGTTTGACCTTGCACTAGTAACCGCATTCTTCATGCTCTCCGAAAGTTGTGATGGCAACATGAACGCCTTCGACATCACCTTTGTTCTGTTTTATGGCATATCCAAGTTGTCTCTTCAAATGGGCAATGTGAGAGGTTTGTAGCCACTTATGTGTTGTCTTCAACTGGTACAGAGCATTGTTGAAACCAGACATGTTATGGTTCAAGTCTACCACTTTCTCAATGGGTGTAGAACAGTCTCTACGAAGCGGTGCTGTGGTGGAGGGGTCTCTGTCCCTGATGAACTGGCCAACCACAGTTCCAGCTTATTTCAGGTCTGAGTTGTGTGCTATCAGCTTCACAGCAGAATGCGACTCCATGCCCTTGGCACTACGTTCATAATTTCGGGCACACTCGTGATCACCTTCCTTGGCACCAAGAGCACACCTTCGGCAGTAATTACTGACAACATAATAGTCAAGGATCTTGCTTGAGTGAAGGCCTATCATAGATCCTCGACCACTGTGACTGTTGTCAGGGCGACCATTGCCTCTCTTATCCCAACCTGTTCTGGAATATACACAAATAGATTAGACAACGAAAATATTCTTCAACATACACAATCAAAGCAGTGACCCCGGGCGCGTATTGCCAATGTATTGTACAACACAGAGCGGTCCATTTTCTGTAGTGCTCTATGCTTTGGCAATACGCAATAGGTAGTATGGCAATCCATCGTTCGCTACAGATCACATTATAATGACGTTGCTCTGAAATGCACAGTATTTTGAAGTGGATGCGAATATGTGTCCAAACTCCGTTTAGTTGTCGGCTCCAACCATCTTAAATAAAGTATTATCGTTCATAATACATAACGTAAAACTCGTGTAGGCATTTTATCAAAAATATATAGTGAACTCAAGACATTTTATATTTTTAGGATTTTAGTGATGATATACAGAGTAAATTTGTAATTTGATATATCCAGTTTTATTTTTATTTTCGTAAATCAAGTAATTTTTTTTTTCAAAAAAATGCCCAGCACGACAATATCATACATTGAGTTTTTTTTTAATGCGAACATAGGAGTTTGCATGCAATGTAATTTCCATATGTTCGATTTAAAAAAAAACACATCAATCTATGAGGTGTGCGTGGTTCACATTCCCAAATCGCGCAACTTCTGTGACTATGAACAGCAACTCTAATAGTCTATGATAAAGAGCACTCGGTAAGATTTTTTTAAAGAAGCCATGTGAGGTCATAGCAACTTTAGGATACATTTTTCTTAAACTTACGATAACTTGACATCACAGGCCACGCACTGACACCACAACTCATTGTGAACCAACCTTCAATTATTTGTAGGTCATGTGTATCTGGTATTCTACTAATTTGATCTATTCGATACATAAATGAAGAAAATAAGAAAATAAATACCGAAAACAATTACAATAAATGTTCGAAGTGTCCTCCTTGACATTCTAAGCAATAACCTAACCGATTTCGTAATTAAATTGGACGGCGGTATTTTTAAAAATGTGACAGCTGTCAATTGTATCTACTACTCATTTGAACTAATCAATAGATTGATGTGTTTTTTAAAATCGAACATAGGGACATTACATTGCATGCAAACTCCTATGTTCGCATTTAAAAAAATTCACTGTATGTATAGGATTTGTTAAAAAATCGATTCATATTAAGATATTTTTTATGACTGAAGTAAAAATTGAAAACTGTCTTGAGGAGGGTCGTCCTATTAATAGTGTAGTATTATATTCTTACACTGTGTTAATAGTAAGAGCTCATGTCTGTTAAGTACTTTCTAGAGGTGCTAGCCTAGCAGTATCAGATACTTAAATACTGCAGATTGACTGTTATAACTATAGTAATAAAAACGAGTTGATTGTGCCTACTACAAAATAATGTGCATTTCAGAGTAATGTTATTATAATGTGATTTGTAGCGAACGATGAATTGCTATACTACCTGTTTATTGCGTATACCATTGCCAAAGCATAGAGCACTGCAGAAAATTGACCGCTCTGAGTTGTACAATACATTGGCAATACGCACCCCGGACAAGCAGGGAGAAAACAAGTTAGTTCACTGCTGGAAAAACCAGCACATAGGTGAGGAAAACCAAAAGGGAATTTACGTACCTTCGTGACTGGGAGACGACCATGGCCATGTTTTTCTCCACCAGAATAGCTTCCACTTCTGCTACAACTCGGTCCTGGGTTCGGATTATAGTAGAACGATACATTGGAGGCAGATTCAACACAGAGAAGAATTTGTTCGGTACCTCAACACCCAAACCATAGTCCTGTAAACAAACCAAGATGGTGTTAGACCAACACCAACAAAAAAGGAATGTCTCCCTGCACGAAAGGGATGACAATTATGAAATAAATAGCTTGGTAGCAAGCAAACTTACCGGCAGCAGTTTTCAAGTTTACGGCGTACAGCGAATGGTAAGAGTCGTGGGGAGAAAGGACTTTCGAGTCTGTGATGATCTGGTCTGGTGCAAATTCAAACAGTTGTGGCAGCTTACATGAAAGATGGAGGCCCGGCCGTGCCGTTCCTCCTTTTCAAGAAAGCAAGTGCTTGGTCGCACAGATTACACACAATTTTCTCCTTCTTCTGCTGAACACTTTTCTTCACAAAAGGCATGGGGTCTCAGAAAGAACACCAAAACCAGCGATATTTCTAAAGGTCTGCACAAGCCAAGTCTTGTTTACACAATGACCGGTTCGAGATCAAAATGGTGGCTGGGGATCTCTGGCACCAATATCGCAAAACGAAATCCACTACACCGATTTCACGTAAATTACGCTAAATTATTTAGTTGCGACTGTGTAGTTCAGTGGTAAGAGCGTTGGGCTGAGGTAAGAATTTGCATGTGTGGCAGAGATGGGAATTTCCTTAGATCAGTTTCGCGCATTCTGTCGGCTACTCCGAATTAGGTTTTCCTAATTATTTACCACTTACTAATTTAGCCACGGTGTGTCGTCAACATTTCAGTGTGCAAAGGTTCGAAGCAGGGTCGAGGAAGTAGAGACACTAGTCAAGTTGACTACTGTATATACCTTTTTAAAAATCGTTTATGACGTTTGCATTGTGCTGAGGTACTACCACTCATACTATATTTCTATTGTTTCCTTCTGAAAAAAATATTGGCTACTTTTACCGTAAGTACTGTTCATAATTTATGAATAGCACTATACAAATTTAAAACAAAGCGAGCGTTCGTCTTAAAACTTTAATATAAAGATAAAAAGAATAGTGCCAAGTAACAGATTTTGATCACTGCCCAAACCTTAGAGATGCTTTGTTGTACTTATTTTATTTGTTAAGCTATCTAAATAATGCAGGATTTTATATCCGTTTCCCCTCCTTATCAGTGTCACGTTGTGTTCAGCGAGGCGCTACTACGTGCGTCTAATTGAGCCATATTTTAGAAAAGTTTTCATTAACTCCAGGAAACTTTGATATTTCATTAATGGTCACTGATTGTATCCATAATTTAGGCCAGACATTTCTGTGTTTGTGTTTTGGGTATTAATGTTTTCAAAGCTTACATTACGTAGGCGTTAAAGATGAAATAAAGTAATTAATTTTCTACTTAAAATGTAATTTGGGGAATAAATTTATTTTCAAAGCGTAGGTTATAATATTCGCTCATTAAATATTAAACTATTAATCAAGGAAATAATCCCACACCGGCGTTTTATTTTCCTCATTTCCGACCCTTCGAGTTTTCTGTATCCATGCCCCGACTTTATATAATTACGGTAGGTAAACGAAATTAGAATTCAGCCAGCTTCCTTCTTTCAGTGTTGCCTTAATTCATCTATCAAAGATGTTAAGCACATTCAGAATATTATTCTTAACAAACAAATACTTTGTCGCAATCGTATCGTAATGTGATTTTCTGCTCGCTTATTCGAGTGTGTAGTCTATCTCGCTCACGTTCGCTTGAACTCATTTGTTCAAACAGGAAAAGTTATTCGTAATAACTCTGTGCGTAATGTATCCTTTGCCAGATCGGTGAACCGTTCCTAATAACCTTTCAAACACGCGCGTTGGCCCGAATAAAGCATATTTGCAAATGCATTTATGTGTGCATTAAGTACACACATATTAATCAATACTTGTGTTAATGCATACCGTTCACTGTTCCACCTGGCCAACTAAATTTATTCGCCAGCAACGATTTCGGTTCCTCGTTTTAGATCATTAGCTTTTATCGTTTCAGTACCTGCTTCTACTTTAATTTGTGCACACAGTGTAACGGAGAGCTATGTTAACGAATCCCTTAAACAAAAAGCAAAAATTGCCCGTGTGTTCCACAGTCCCCGAGTCAGCCACTTCGCATACTAGGATACCTATCGATTCAAAAAGCGCTTCGGTAAGATAGCCTTAGATGTTATCCTGCAGCAGAAACTCCATTCCAACGACAAATCAAGAAGTTATGGTAACTGAATTAAAATAAGACTGTAGTAGTTTCTGAGAATAAGCAACTACCTGGTATTGTAATTTCTGCAAGTGATAATGCAACAGTAATGCAAATTTGTCAATGTACATTCGATTTATTTTTATGCAATTATTAGACGATCAAACAAACTTACCTGTGAAGTTCGATCGTAATTATATGAGACATCCAATCCGAAGACATACAGAATACCATGTAGTTGTTTAAAGATAAAAAGTTTTTCAGCGTGCATGTTTTATTCTCGAGTTGACAGGTAAATGAATATGGGCAATAATTTCCATGTTAACTGAAATTTACTGAGCATTAAGGACAGTTTCAGAAAAGGCGTTAGCCTGAGATATTGGTCTTTTATAAAAGTTGCAGAAAGCTCTTGACTTTTCCGTCCAGCCTGCCGTACATTGCGTTATTTCTACCGGTAATCCTAGCTGGAAAGCTTTTGAAGTGGAAGCATGCTGTGTGGAATGGGATTTGAAAATTTTGCTATCGATACCTGCATTTTCCAACGTAGTCTGTTTGCTTGCTACTCGATGATGCACAGGAAGTCAGTTCCAGTAGTAAATTTTTTGTGAGCGCGAGATATTGTTTAAGTGCTGAGGCCACGCAAAGGTTTGGGTTTTCTTCGAATTAAGGAAGGTGTCGCTTTCCTACGCTTGACGCCTTAATCCTGTCCTCAACCAAAATCTGGAAGCCCCCTTCTGCTTCGATAATATTTGCGATTCGGATCAGTGTTTTACGTAATTTTTTTTCTATGATTCAATACAGCAAGAAAAATTTACCTGGCTAGCTCCAGGGCAGTAAAATAAACCTCTCAAAAGAGGGCGAAAAGAGCACTTAACATTGACACAAAATAAAATATCGACAACACTTTATTTACACCTTAATTTTACACAATCTGGTTTTGATAATTGTAACCATTTAATTCAAATTCCAGGATTGACTCCCAAAAATGAGATCAGAGCAATTTTTATTTTATCCGCGCAATCAAAATATCAATTAACGTTCTTAGTAAACACGCTGATCAAAATGTGTTGGAAATTCGTATGAAAAGAACAGATTACATACGTGTTTTTACACTGTACAAGATGGAGCCTTGAACGCCTTGATGATTAGTAAATTTTCCCAAATTCTTATCTTCAACAGCTATTGTGCGAGCGGCCGTGTTACTTATTGATAAGCGGACTGCATTCCCGTAAACAGATGTACATACGTGATTAATTGATCGCAACGATTTTGCTCTGCTTGTTGAATTCTCGATGATAGACGAAATTAAATGGCCCATAAACCATTCATCCAAGATGAATTAAATTTCAAAGTATTTACACAATAAAAAAACCCTAAAAAATTTAAACTCAAAATTTGAAAGCTAATTTAAAAAACACATACCTTTAATTCAAAGGGTTATAATAAACGTCCATGGTTCTTTATTGACCTTCTAAGTTTCCGCGCTTAACTCCCAAAATTTGGATATACAAATTGTAATTATGTAGAATAGTTAACGCAAATCCTCCAACAACTTCGGAGAGACACCAATATCAATAATGCGTCTATTTTTAAAGATCAAATATTCTAGCGAAGAAAAATTTAACGGCCAGCTTTTTCGAATATTTTCACATTTATTATATTATATTATTTATATTATTTATATACATTATTTCCGAAAATTTGTTCGAGCTCACGAATATTTTCGTAAAAATATTCGTGAGCAAGAACAAATTTGTAGAATAATTCAAGCACGTGTGGTATTCGGTAAGAAAATTTCACACCATATTGACCCTCAACGACTTATTTGAAGATTTGTTCTCTTTTTGAAAGTAACTCAAGATAGCCTTTGGATGACATTTTACAGATTTGAATTGAAATTGCCGTTGACAGTAAGTTTATTGTGAGCGTGAACGAAATGATTAGATTCGGTGAAGAAAATAAGGAAGCTATTCGTAGCGAAATTCAGCACCTAACGCCCCAGAATACTAAGGAATCTAAGTCAAGTGTTTGGAAACAGTTTACTGACTTTTGCTCTAAAAAAAGTTATGTATTCGATAGGGATGACATACCTGTGGAGGAATTGGCCATGATTATGGAAGATTATGGATTTAATATCTACCCAATTGTGCTTATTTCTGCTAGAATACTTTTTTATAACGCGGGTAAGTGACGTTTTATGTCAAAACGTTCTCTTATGACGTCAAAAAATTTCCACTATAATTCGCTGTAGGTTACCCCTGCAGGCAAAAATTTCCGATAAATACCTCAGTTACCATGATAACGTGAGACGAAATCTGCATTTCATTGGTCGTGAATTTAGCCCAGTCAATAAAACTTTTTTGTCGCAACTAATTAGTGGAAAGCTCGATTTTTTATACAGGGTGACAATTTGAAAACTTACCACCCCCCATATCTTAGTAAATAAACGAGATATTAAAAAAAATCAAAATCCGTTTCGGTAATTCAGAGGTAATTCATCACAATGACATAGTTGGCGACGCACCCCCTCCAACCCCCTGCGCCCCAGCCACCTCAACTTTTAAATCTTAAATAGTGACCCCCCATGTGTGATACGTCGTTGGAAAGCTCTGAAAAAATGCTTTCCAACCATACCAAATAGCATTACATTTAGGTTAGTAATTATCGTGCAAATCAAAAAATAAACTAATATGATACATTTGAAATCTGTCGTATTTAAAACGCAACCGGCGAACATTAGACGAACTAAGACAGAGAATAATTCAAGAATGTCGAAATATTGCAAAACCAACATTGGAAAGGTTCGACAAGAGTTTGAGAATAGATTACTGGCGATCAAAAATGAGTTGCTGTCGAGTCGGCTTTGGAAGTTCAAGTTAAATACGATTTTCCATGTAAACAAAAATTTCAAAGGGCGACTCGACAGCAACTCATTTTTGATCGCATAGTAATACTGTCTTACCAAGAACGGAAACCATTATGAACATTTATTGAAATAAAAGCCAACTTTAGAAAATGTATCATATCAGCTTATTTTTTGATTTGCACGATAATTACTAACCTAAATGTAATGCTGGTATGGTTGGAAAGCATTTTTTCAGAGCTTTCCAACGACGTATCACACATGGGGGGTCACTATTTAAGATTTAAGAGTTGGGGTGGCTGGGGCGCAGGGGGTGTGAGGGGGTGCATCGCCAACTATGTAATTGTGATTCCCCCTCCGAATTACCGAAACGGATTTTGATTTTTTTAAATATCTTGTTAATTTACTAAGATATGGGGGGTGGTAAGTTTTCAAATTGTCACCCTGTATGTGATACAACCTTATGAGACATGTATTTCCCCAAAAGTCCCCGCCTCTCCCCTTTGAGCTTTCCTCCCCAGCCCCCCTCAAAGGTAGAATAAACAGAGTTTTCATATATTGATTGTAGAATGCTTATTATTTATGCCAGAGTGATAATTTTTTTTTAAATTGTTGCTAAATAGATGCTCTACAGTATTTGTTTTAAAAACATTTTTATTAAACCTTTGGATTTTCAGATATACCACTAAAAAGTGAAAAAAATGAAATTTTTAGTAAAACACTTTTGTTTTTGCTCTGTAACTTTGTAATTATAAGATTAAGTAAAAATGTAATTGTAATTATAAGATTAAGTAAAAATGTAATATATAACACATGTAGCACTCCTTTTAAGCTTTAAAAATATATAGTACATCAGTCTTATGATTGTACTGGCGTACAACAGAGCATCGCTTAAGAAAGCGCGTGCGTGCCGCTCGAACGCTTCCGCCGCACGTTATCATTTCAAAAATCCACTTAAGCTCCTACATTATATTACATTTAAAGCCACCATCTCACTTGGTTTGTTTTTTTTTATTTATTTGTCTGATTGGCATCACGGACCACCCACCCACCACACTCAAATGAACATTTGTACAGTTTTATTTACAGAGAGATTATAGTTACATATTCTTCTATTTACTTACAATATTTACAAATATTTGATTGCTCACCAAGGACACCTGTACCTTTTACAAGGTAGTAAGTCGTCTGCATCTTCTTCGAGGTTTGGAGAGTTAAGACACAGTTCGTTGCAATTCTCGCACATTGCAGAACCGTTAACTCCGGATTTTCTGCATTTGCAGTAATCTCCGCATGGTTTTTTGCAAGAGCATGAGATTAGATACAGTAAGTCATTAGGGGCAAATGGCTCTGTGTTAGGAACAGGCCTTAAAGCTTTTTTTGTCATTCCATTTTCTCTCACAGTAGCGTACTTTCAACCCCATTCCGTTGGATTAAGTTTATTTCCTATCCAAAATTGAATTTGAAGATAAACTCTCAACAAATGTTGATGAGCTGCACTCGAGGTTGGAGGTAGTTTTACTAGGTCGAAGTT
Organism: Photinus pyralis; assembly: GCF_008802855.1. NCBI lineage: Eukaryota > Metazoa > Arthropoda > Insecta > Coleoptera > Lampyridae > Photinus > Photinus pyralis. The sequence goes on from NW_022170249.1 coordinate 55,883,222, forward strand.
GGATCTGACTGAGCTGACAATCAAAAAAGGTTATAAATACTAAGCATTCTACAGTCAATATATGAAAACTCTGTTTTTTCTACCTTTGAGGGAGCTGGGGGGGAAAGCTCAAAGCGGAGAGGCGGGGACTTTTGGGAAAATACTTGTCTCTTAAGGTAGTATCACATATAAAAAATCCAGCTTTCCACTAATTAGTTGCGACAAATGGTAATTTTAGGCCTTTATTTACTGGGCTAATTGTTGGTGTGAAATTTTCGTAGTAATAATCTACGTTACCGAAAATGCATAAGAGCGAACATAATCGTTGAGGATCGTAAAGTCTTCATAATGTTGTCCTTGGTTGTAAGGCTGCTACAAGTCGGGCAAAAGAATGGTGTGACGCCAATGAATTACGCTTAAATGAAACGAACACAGTGGACATGTTGATATCGCTTAGACAGCATGACATTCCTAATCCTCCTCATGTGAAGTTCCTGGGGGTACAGATAGACCCGAAACTTACATTTAGTGAACATATAAACGAAATTGGCAAAATTATCAATCGGAACATATCGACGCGGTCAAGGCAGAACGGCGTAAGCGACAAAAAATGCGATATGGAGATATTGGTATCGGCGGAAAGCTAATTTTTTTGCGCATTTTTCTGTTGTCCTGACTTAAGCGACAAAAATCCCACGAGAAGGTATTTCGCGTAGAATCGTGTAATAAACGACAAAGGCAAAGAATCTTGTAAACCTGATTGGCATAAGCGCCAGTCGCGCCTTGCTTTACCACAGTGTGCTTGTGCTCCAGTATTTACATGAAAATTCTCAAAAGGTATGTTCACCTCGATATGTTTTGATAGTATTTGATGATTAGGTGCTTCTCAGTCATGTATCTCTCGAAATTTATTATCATTTTGGTATTTATTCATCTTAGAAAGAGGTGTCGCTTATGCCAGAACGGATTGCATCTAAACAGCTTTGGCATAAGCGCCACACGGCCATAAGAATCTCATGCCACAGAAGTTTTCTATTTTCAGACCCTATACTAATAATTTCTAACTAAATTTTCACTAAATCAAGTGGTCCATATCCTAATCTAGTAGAAAATTGTTAGTTGGCGCAATTCAATTTATTCAAAGGTGCATAAATTTGTTGTTCCGCACTTGGCGCTTATGCCATTATTTATGCTTGCTCGTTCTATTAAAGATGCATCGATCAAGAACGGAAAAAATTTTTGCACTGCTCAGAAATAATGACGAAATCAAAATTAGGGACGACCGTGCATCAGACAAAGAAAATTTCTCGAACCCAGACCAACTACCATCGGATAACTCTCCTGGTTTAGACCATTGGAATCGAGACAATCACAAACAGAGCATGATGTTATCAGACAAAGAAAATTTCTCGAACCCAGACCAACTACCATCGTTAACTGTGCTGCAACCTCTAGAAGTTTCCAATTTCTCGGATTTAACCCACGTACCTGTATTATGTCAGGAAAGTTATCTTCGGAATCGAAACGATTACAATGAGGAAATAACGTCATCATCCAAGGAAAATTCTTCGTACTCAGACCAACAGCAATCGTTAACTACATTGCAACCTCTAGAAGTTACCAATTTCGCAGATTTAACCCAAGTACCTGATTTATGTGATGAAACTTACTCCTTAGAAATAGCATTAGGTTATGACGTCATCATCGATGGTTGTCCTGGACCAGCGGATCCATCTATTGAAGAACTGAATGTGGCTAATAATCCTGCTACATTAGGAACTAGTGCCGATGAAGAAGATGCGGTTTCTAGCCAGACAATCGATAAAAGACTGACTGGTTGCAGATCTCCTGCTCATTCAGGCTCGAGTTCCGATGAAGAAGATGTGGTTGCTAGTCAAAACAGCAAGAAAACACTGACTGCAGTCAATTCTCCTGCTTCATCTCACTCGGGTTCCGATGAAGACGTTGTTTCTAGTCAGGCCACCGAGAAAAGACTGGCTGCATTCAATTCTCCTGTTCTCACAGACACAAGTTCCGATGAAGAAGTTGTTCTTTCAAGTCTGGCAACTAAAAAAAAAAAGACTGACCCCAAGAAAGAAGAGACGTCTTTTGAAAGATAGAGGAGCAGAATACGTCAATTCAGTAGGAAAAACAATTGCAGCGAAGACTGTGCTTCCACACCCTTGTAAAGAAAAATGCCAAAATAACTGCAGAAAATTCTCTGAAGAAGAGCGAAAAGCTATATTTGATTATTATTGGAAATTGTCAGATAGCAAGAAACAAAAAATGTTCCTTAATGAGTGCGTTGAGGTGATTGAAGTGAAGAGAAAGCGAAGTGACAAGGCAATCCATAACAGATCAGTTACTAACAGATACTTTTTATTGAAGAATGATCAAAAACAACAAGTCTGTTTACAATTCCTTCTGAAGACCTTGGCAATTAGCCAGCGACTGATGCGAACAGTGCTGACTAATAAAAAACCTGAAAAACGTTACGATCTTGATCTTAGAGGGAAACATGTGCCACATAATAAGACCAGCCCGGAGCAACTAAATCAATTCAAATTCTTCATCGAATCATTGCCTTTGGTTCCTTCTCATTACTGCCGTAGTACAACGGCGAAAAAGTATCTGGCATCAGATATAAAAAGCTACAATAACTTGTATCGCATGTACCTCAGAAAACAGACAGGAAATCAGTCGGCGCCGCTTAAAATAAAAAAATTCATGGAATTGCTGAAGAGCAATTACAACATTGGAATTCATGTTCCTCGCAAAGACAAATGCATCTACTGTCACAAGTTTGATAGTAATAAGAACCCCAGTGAAAAAGAAATTTCAGATCATAACCAACACAAACAAGAAAAAGAAGCTGCAAAGAAAGTTTTTCTCGAGGAACAAGCTTCTTCTTCATTTCTTGTCGCAAGCTTTGATCTCCAGAAAGTTTTGGCAACTCCCCATGGTGACAGCATGATTTTAGGATTTTATTCCAAATACGCAGTGTATAATTTCACAGTCTACGAAACCAAGTCCAGGAAAGGGTACTGTTATTTGTGGCCAGAAAAAGAAGGGAAACGGGGTAGCAATGAGATTTGCTCAAATTTATTTCATTATCTGAAAGGAGTCGATGAACAACGAATTCACAGTTATGTGTCATTATACTGTGATAACTGTAGCGGACAAAATAAAAATCGTGCTATGTTGGGAATGATCAGATTTTTCCTGGACCGGTCGGAGTTCACACAAAAAATTAAACTAACATTTCTTATTACCGGACATACTTACATGCCCGTAGACTCCATGCACGCCGTTATCGAGAACAGTTTGAAAAACAAAATTGTTGAAGCGCCTTCAGAATGGTCCACTCTACTGAGAAATGCTCGCCTTAATCCTGAACCATACAGAATCAAAGAACAAACATTTAGACATTTTTTAGATTTTAAATCCATTAATACTTCTAGAATTCCCAAAGAGGTGAAATTGACTGAAATCAAGACTGCTACTTTTATAAAAAGCTCTAAACGGGTAATTTACACAACCTCTTTTATCAATGATGAGGAATACAGCTTCGAATTTGAAGTCAAAGCCGCCAGTGTTAAACGTGCCTATAATAATGAACTTCCTATAAGTTCCAAAAAATATGCCAGTTTGAGGAAAATGTGCGACTCGGGAGCTGTATCTGCGAAATACCACTGCGAGTATTTAACTTTAAAGTCGAGCAACAACATTGGCGACGTTTTGCCTGAAACTGATATTGAAGACTTTTAAAATTTTGACTAAAATATTGAGATATTATTTTTGTATTAAAGAAAAAAGAATTTATTTTGTTTTGAATTTTATATTTTTGTATTTTTGTAAAAAAAAAATAGTTAACTTGTTAATGTTTTTGAATTAAACATTCATAAAAAATGTGTTATTTTAATGTGAAACTTAGACATAAACGCCAAAATTAATTTTTGACAATCAGCATACCGATTTGACATAACTGCGCATAAGCGCCTAAGAAAGCGACATCAGCTCACAGCATTGACGCAAACAACCGGATCAATTTGGCACGAAGTAAAATCGCTGAAACCAAATCGGCGTAAGCGACAAAAGTTTAAATTTTTGGCCAAAGCACTATGAACAGTTCAATTTTTTCAACCAAAAATACATTGCAAATTGAAAAAAAAAAAAACGTGTATACGTAGTATCGATCCTGAAAGTAATTGACCACCACGAAATATACTCTGCGGTTTTTTGTGTCTCCTGTATAATTTGTGAAATGGCGCTTACGTCGTTCTGCCTTGACCGCGTCGATATACTATGTTACGACGTCTATCTCAGAGTGTTTCAACCGACATTCTAAGGATAGTATATGCCTCTCTAATACAAGCAAATATCTATTATTGTAACATCCTTTGGGGAAACACGTCTTCAGCAAATCGCATATTTTCTCTACAACGCAGGGCTATAAGAATATTGGGAATGGTCGGTTATCCAGAGAACTGCAAACATGTGTTTATAGAACAGCGGCTATTAACACTACCATGCATATACATATTAACATGCATAATCTACGCCAAAAATAGCATCAACCAATACCACAGAAGGTCTGGGGTGCATGAACACAACACGCGACACCGAAATGATGTGAACCTACCGTTCTATAGACTAGAAAAAACTCAAAAAAGTTATGTGAATATATCTTTCAAACTCTTTAATTTGATGCCGTCGGGGGTACGTGACTTACCGATAAACACTTTAAAATATAGAGTAAAAATGTTTTTAATTAACCATGCTTTCTATAGTGTGAATGAGTTTATGTGCAGTACATCAGATTAATTTAATAATTTTTGAATATGTATTTTTATTGTGACGTCTGTAAATGCCTCTTTATAGCATATTAACAGAAATAAACTTATTATTATTATTATTATACAATCGATCGATCATTTGAAATAAATATGTAACAAGTGAAAAAGTTTGAATTCGATGTGCTGTCTCCAGAGCTAATAGGGTCATTAGCTTCTCCGACTGTGGTTGCAGGTTCGATATAGGGAGTTTTTTCAAAAAACCAAGTACAACTTGCGGGTCCCGTGTCGAGTCGTACCTCGGCTTTTGGGGTTGCAATTAGGATATACCCTTCGGCTTAAGACAGGGTGTCCGGCTAAGTCCATGGATAGAATAAGTGCTAACGCAGAGCGGTGGGAATTGAATGTGACGTATGTGTGTCGTACAACTCCTGTAAAAATTCCATCACAAGCAACGACGTATTGTCATATGGGGAGATGTTTTTCTTCGCACAAAAAGGCCACCATAGTTTGTACGTTGTTTCGTACTACTAGATGGTTGCTCCCGACAAAAAACTTAGATTGTTTGCACTATGTTTGCTGCCAGGTTTTTGAGTTTGAATGCATCCCTGATAGCCTGGCTGCCAGTAGGGTAAGCTGGTCCGTCAGGGGGGTGGTTGTAGGCTGTAAAGATTAAATGAAAGATTTTTAGACGGTCTAAATATAATTAGTCCTTTAACTATTTGGAAAAGAATGGAAACCAAGGTTGGTTCTCCCATTTAGGGACTATAATAATACCTTCCGGTTTGTCCTTAATTATTTTTTGTAAAACCCTCAATTTATGCATTGAATCGTATTTTGAACTAAACATTTTTGATTATTGAAACGTATTTACAAGTAAAAAGTTTTCAGTCATCAAAGGAGAATGACTCATCATCGATATCTAATCCTCTTGCAGTCGAGCTATAAATAGTATTTTACATTATTAGCCAGATAAGTGAGTTTTTACTGGCGATAGAAGAAGTTGACTAGCGAGCCGTTAGGCGAGCTTGTCATCTCCTAGAGCCAGTAAAAACTATTACCTGGCGTATAATGTACAATATTTTATTTGTTACTCATTTGTAAACAATAGTAAACGTAAATAATTAGTTCTTAAATTGATCTTGAAGAAATGTCTAAAATATCATGTTATCCATGTAACAGAGACTTCGCATTAATTCTGGCCAATGAAATTACTAGATTACTAACTTGTAAAATTTTTACAGGTCTGCTGTCAGTTTTACAAGTCTGCTGTCAGTTTTACAAGTCAGTAGCGTTTAAACATGACGTTTACCCGTTTGCGTTTTGTCTTGTTAATCAACGTTTACAACTGAGTAACAAATAAAAATATTTAGTTAAGATGGAATTAAAAATAAAACGCTGTCACGTTGCGGGAAACGTAGTGTAAGTAGTGATTCCCATTGGTGTTCCGTCTTGAAGCAGAGTGCACATTATATGCGTGTTTTCGACATTTTGGAGAGATTTGGAAACTCACATACAGAATACAGTGCCCATCAACTTTTGTAGAATTGGCGAAGTAACAGACAATGTTGAAAGGACGAAAACACATAAAAGTGGTGAATTTTGATTCATCAGCTGCAGTGCATGATTTGGATTGGTCCTTATGCTGCTTATATCAATCAAAAAATGTAGTGGGAAAAAAAACCAAAGTCTTAGAATAAAATAAGTAAGAAAATTTAATGGTCGGATAGGAATAATAATTAACAACATAAATAAGATACTCCTGATTGATCGGCGGTGTCGGTGGGGATCCTCGAGCGTCACCGGAGGGATGCGGAACCCTGCCTCTGGTCAGGACGGCGGTATCATAGACGATTAAAATTGCCCTAGGTCAGGGGTCGGTAACCTGTGCCTCGCGAGCCGCATGCGGCTCTTTTGATATAAAGTTGCGGCTCTCAGTATTTATCTAAAAAAAGTAGTTCATTTGTTCGAAATTCGCCTTTTTAATTAATCTTATTTGTTTACGAAATCAAAAGTACACTTGCAGTAAATAATTATCTAATTTGTGACACTTGTTTACTTTCTGGTATTCTTTTGTTTTTTATTATAGCAGCCTACTCCGATGTATAAACACGTAATTAATTAATGAGTAGGTACTTTTGTGAAAAATATTGAATTACATAAGAACTGCGGAGTTTAAGCACAGGGCCCCCTTATAAACATTGAAGAGAACACAAAAGATAATCGAATAGCGAAATAAAATAGTGGTAGTTTCATTTGAAAAAGAATAGTTATAGCACTTTGAACAAATGGCATTGAAACAAGTAAAAATATGCAGGATGTTCTATTTAAAAAGATCAGCTATTTATTGACATCGAAAAATGGGACACCCTGTAGGTACATTCAAAAATAATTTCTGTAGATCCGCAACCACCAATATTTTTTAGCAGGTATCAGCTATGTAGGAAAAACCGACGCACTGTTGCAGGACCCTGTATATAGCCAAATACTATAATATTTAATCAAAAATTTTTGTGGCTCTTTAAAAACGGAAATTTTGTAAACTGTAATTTTTGGCTCTTCCGTTTCAATAGGTTGCCGACCTCCGCCCTAGGTCATCAGCTGGAGACGGCGTATTCCAGGGGCCGGATGGGTTCCACGCGAACTACGCCTGCGCGACTGCGGAAGCTAAAACAGAATTACGGCACACGAACGATAGCGCTTTCTCAAACAAGAACGGCAACACAAATAATTCACAACGGTAGCTACGGGAAACGGTATTCAGGAAAACAAAATAAAAACCCCCCTTGATATTTAACGGATGCAAAAGCTTACCTTCGGAATTAAACGGTGCCAAACTAAATCGGCTAGGAAAATAACAAAGATTCGAGATTAATCGGTGCGGTGAAATTTAGCTAACGGAGCGAAAACTATAAAAAAATCGGACTTACGTTTTGTATGAACGCCAAAAAGCAAATAGATTCCCCCTAAAATGAGCATTTACCAACCCGCGCCAGTCTATTCTAGATAACATTGAAAATAAAATATTCGTTTTTAATTAATTCTACCCCCTACGGTCCTACAAATCTGAGCGACATCTGAATAGGTTAAGGAATTAAGCGCGCATCCAACGATATCAAACTCGATGCATTCGGCTACTGTTTTCTGCAACCCATTTAATTAGTCGCAAATTAATTACACTTATCTAAATGGTCGCGGTCGCAGTTCAGAATTCGGATTTCCAATTAACACCTATGCCTAATTGGCCTCTGGTATCTATCACGGCGAAGTGTGTTATCTCCGGCGCCACGCCGCAGAAACCGATAAGCGTGTCATTCTCGCTGCTAAAACCCGTTCTAATCCTGGTTTTACTTACTATAGGGAAACTAAAAATGCTGATTAGTTAATTAACGTTCGGAAAGGTAACAACATTATTGATCCCTCGGCTTCTTCGCAAAAAGGGCTTTCGGCTGCTACAAAAATAATTCACATATTCCCACTGGAACAGTCTCAAACAGCTAATTAATTTCGGCGGCTACTTACTTCTACTTCAAGCCGGAAACCAAACAAAAATACAATCTTCTTACACCAAATCACGGCGGTATTGTTTCAAACAGTCCGGTCCTGTGAGTAACGAAGCGTTCCAAACACAACATCTATCGCTTTCCTTTTCTTCTCTGCTGGTAAATAAATTTTTTGTTGCTGGGAGTCTAGCATAAACCCAAGAAATTTAAAGTTTTGTAGGGTACGAGGACGCTAATGTTTGAATTAATAGAAAAACCTAGATGCGAGTTTGGTGTCTCGCGAGCAACCCTCATAAGAGGGATTTACTATGATATCCAGATAACAAACACAAGTAACGCCTCTGGATCGTAGCCATTGTGTCATAGGTCTCATGAGTTTCGTAAAAACGTAAGGGGCTGAGGCCAAGCCGAAGGATAGGCAATAGAATTCATACATTTCCTGGTTAAATTCAAACCTTAGGAACTTCCTAGAATCTGGGGTGATATTAATATGAAAGTAAGCGTCCTTCAGGTCAATGGAAGAGAAGCAACAATCTTTGGTAATAAGCCTTGGAGCGGTTCGGATGTCCTCCATTTTAAAGTGTGGAACTTTCCGGAATAGTGTGCTGTCGGGTTAGAGTGTCAGCCGTATCCTTGGCTATGATGTGGTTCCAACGAGAAGCAATGGCTTCGTGGATATTGTCCGCTTGGGCATGTTTCGCCGCAAGCGCTTAAGCAAATCGCTCTTAGAAGCTACCTCATAACCTCTACTTCTGGAACGCTTTCGTTTAGAAGATTTACCCATTTCTAAACGGTAGAAAAAGAACACCTAGCAAAAAAATTATCAAAGTCCTCGTGTGAGATCGAAGGGACTTCAGCGCATTTTTGTGTGGCAGATCAGTATTCTATTAGCCACTTTCGACTCAACCATCAATAATAGATCTTGTCGAAGGCTACTACATTCACTAACCGTTTCCCACTTTCCGCGTGCACCCGCAATTCGCTTTTAAAGTTAAAATCGTGTCGGGGGCTACCACATTCCCTTTGACGGTAGTCACTTCCGACGTCCCGTTCACCCGCAATTCACTTCTATTGGCGACACGAGAAAGAGAGACAGCGATTCGAGATTTACGAAACGTTAAACCGCGTTCGCAACGGAAGGTAAAAGGCGCCCGAAGTTGACTACTTCTTGAAGACGCGCGGGCGCGCCTCGCAAAAGGTCGTTAATTTCGCCCCTAGGACAAAAAACAAAATTCCGCCACGCAGGAGTTGTGCGCGTTTACAACATCTTTCCGACGACACCAATTTGAAAAGAATCGGACCAAAACTGTAGTAGAAGATAGGAAAAAACTGAAAAACCTTCACGTTAGTATACTACGCTCGAGGATGACGCCCAGATGTCGCCAACCCCACATCATGTAGCCATGTCCCTAAGGTTGACAAATTTCACGGCCTTGTAGATACACGTACACCCGTTGCCTTTCTACAAGAGTTCTTCTACGCGCCCACATTTGCAGCCAGCCAGCCAGCCAGCTAAAGTGAGATTAAAAGCTACTTTTTACAAATAAATTTGCAAAAATGCGCTAAAAAAAGCAAAGGGTGAACAAAAACCGCTGTCAACTAATTTCGAGCCCGAGAAAACGAAGAATGAAGTAAGTAGCTTCCGGTGCACCGCGTGGTAAATAGGAAGGTGGTCCCAGTGGCGGCGACAATATGCTACACGAAATTTTTATGATTTTTATCTTTAAACACTCGTGATTGGAGTTCGAGGAGACGAACTACATGGTATTCTGTATAATGTCTTCGGATTGGATGTCTTAATATAATCGTTATTAAACTCGTTGACAGTCATACCAACTACATTGCATAAAAGTTACCATTTTCGATGTGGAAATTACTTCCATTGCATCATTGAAATACCAAAATAGAAAAAATTGTATGCCTTCAATTACATGGTTTGAAAGGTGGTAGGCGCTTGAATGAAATTTCAACTTCATTTTGGGTTATAAGCTGTGTTAAGTTTGCCACTTGTCACGTATCAAGTTAGGGTTACAGTATTGTTTTAGGTTAATTAACCTTTAGAAGAAATTTCTTGTTTACACAGGAGTTGGCTTGAATAGATTTTAACCCAGTAACCACTAAATGTCACTCCGCGGCAAACTAGAGAGAAGGAGAATTTGTTCTACATTAGGAGTTGTGGATTTGGTGCTAACTTTTATGTTGCGGGGTATGAAATGAGAGGAGGTTAGTCAGCTACAGTTTGCTTTTCACCTTCGTACCAAAATAGAGTGGCACGTTATGCTTTAATTGGATTTGCAGTGTAGTAGTCTAGACTACCCGTCATTGCTCTCGACATTAACCGCAACACATTAACGCCAGAATTGGTCCGCGGTTAGCTTAAATATATTACATCTCACGTGAAACGCTACATTTCTTTGATGGTTGACATCTAACAAGAAGGTCCTTATACATTTAAATGGTGACGATGCAAATATGAAAAGCTCGTTAATGGCGATTGTTGTGCGAATTAGTTTTAAAATACGGAAAATGTAGATTATGTCAGTACCAGTGGAGCTTGGCTGGACTAAATTTAATTAAATTTTGTTATGGTTTTTCAAACGCAAAATTACGAACATTATGCTATTTGATATCGAATAATCATAATGGCTATCTGAATCCCAGAGCCTACTCCGTTGGCCAGCAATATTTTCCTGTAATCACATCAAATTATCTTTTGATCTCTTAAGTCTGGCTTTGTACTTGTCCCCGAGATTCTGAAAGAGAAGTTTCGTTAAATAGACAATTGTATAACGCATATAATGCTAAAGCTCAGTATCTTTAATTAACAGACCTACATTTACTGAATCAATCTTCTGTGAGATCATGCGGTTCAGCATTATTTTTTTAACATGCGCCAATGACCACTACAACTTAGCTGACCGAAGCGCGCGCTTTATTACGGGGCATTGCCTTATAGATATTATTTCAAAAAATGCAAAAACAATAGACAAACAAAACTCGATTTTTCTAAATTTTTCAAGCCGCAAGCAATCATTAAAAAAATTGGAACAAACGTTGTACGGGTTGTTAGAAAAACTATATCTAATTTTTTTATCTCATTGAATAGAATAATCTGTTTTTGAAATGGATCGGCAGTCAAAAATCTAATTTTGCATAGCTTTTATAAAAAATTCTTACATATTGTTCCATATCAAAACACAGTAACTGTCTTTACTGTGTGTTGTTATAAACACGTATGATAAAAAAATTATTTTATAGGACAGTTAGTGCTGTTGCTGTGTTTTGAAAAAATTTATTAAAAATATAAGAAGTTAAAATAATGTTTACTTTAATAAAACATATAGAAAAAAATACCATGGAAAAAACTATATTACTAAACTGACATAAGGAATGAACTACACAAAGTGCAACAGTTTAATGAAAAGGAAACTAAGCTAAAGTAACAAACGAAAACAGAAAACCAATAGTAAATAAAGATACATTTTAAGTTATCTATCAAAATCTATAGCTTCCAATTGCTCATTATCCACTAAGTCCAAAGAAGTTTCTGATTCTGGTAGGGTTTCCCAAAATAATCTTCTGTTTTCGGGCATTAATGGCACTAATTCTTTCAAAATAAGTGCCTTTTTATCGCATGAGATTCCACGTATATTTAAAGTTTTGGGCGTAAACGTACTTGGACAATGTTTTTTTTGTAAAAAGTTTAACTCCTTGTATTCGTCATCAAAATCTGTTTTATATTTTATGCAATTACTTCCTCGTGTAAAGCAAACTTCAACCAGATTTCCTAATAAAACCCCCTTTAAAGGATCATCTGTTTTTGTTGTTGTCCTTTTTTTATTTTGCCACAAGTGAAATTGATTTAACTCAAGTACCTCTAAATTTTTTCTCGAGTTTTTTACAAGTTCAATTAGTTCCTTAAAGTCATAGATATTCCTATTCCTCAGTATTTTTTGTTCGATATTTCCATGAATCTTCACCCTTTGGCGATTAGAGTCAAACTGACGGAAACATGAGCGGCGGCTGCGCGCATTTGCACTGGGTCACCTGGGTCACTAAATTAAACTGGGTCGCTGGGTCACGTCATACTCTTTTCAGTTAGACCCAGTGACCCAGTTTGACCCAGTGACCCAACTTGACCCAGTTTGGCCCAGCGACGCAATTTCACCCGGGGACCCAATTCGACCCAGTCACCTAGTTTGATTGAATAACGCAGTTAAGTCAGTGCCCTCGGTTCAAGTGTACAGATTATGCAATAAATGAAATGCTGGTTTGTTGAAAATAATACTCGATTGCTTGACAACTGCCATTTCTGTGATGTTTGCTTTAATACTGCCGTAAAAAACTTTCCATGTCCCGAATTGTATTAGAATAATGTTATTTCTTTGCTTCAGGGCTTACCAGTTTGCTTACAGGTGTTCATTCACATTTAATTTTTTTCTACTAGTTAGCTTAATCCAAATAAATCTTTTCTCTAAATACTTTCATTGACTACTTGACTACAAACTATAAACAAATGCATTTGATTTTTTTAGGTATTAGTTCTCTTGAATGAAATTGGGCTACGTGCTTGTTGCCGAATATTATTGAGGAAGTTTTTTTTTAAATTAAAAGTTACTTGAAATTGTTTTGGATGATACCTAACAATAATTTAATTACTGGGCTACCGGGTCAGGACGGGTCACTGAGTAAAGCTGGGTCAAGATGGGTCAAGCTGGGTCACCGGGTCAAACTGGGTCATGGGTCAAGCTGGGTCAAACTGGGTCACCGGGTCAAGCTGGGTCACCGGGTCAAGCTGGGTCACTGGGTCACCGGGTCAAGCTGGGTCACCGGGTCAAACTGGGTCACCGGGTCACTGGGTCACTCTATGCTTGACCCAGTCCAACTCTGCTACCTATATCAAAAAAGCAAGAAAAATTAAAAGATTTAATTTCGAAAAGTGAATCTGATGCTTTAACTACAGACGCGTTACATTTGTTACACTGCCCATTTTATTTCAGAAGATTGGAGTTTGAAATCGTATTTGTTAGAATGCGCGCCGTTATTATGAAAGTCATAACGCCCAAAATTTAAAAGACTACATACTGAGAGTGGTTAATGAGTGGGATATCGTTTGCACCATTACAACCGATAACGCCGCTAATATAAAAGCAGCAACAAAACTAACGGAATGGGAGCATATTGATTGTTTTGCGCATACTATAAATTTAATAGTGCAAAGTGGATTGAACATTGAAGACGTTAAACCATTACGAAAAAATGTTAAAGCAGTTGTAAAGTTTTTTCATAGAAGTACCAAGGCTAATAATAAACGTTTGGAAATGCAAAAGCATATTAATGAAGGTTGTATTCCGTTAAAACTAAAAAAACGATGTTGCTACTAGATGGAATTCAACATGTTTGATGTCTGAAAGGTTCGTAAAAATTCATGAACCCCTCACAGCTACGTTAGGAGTATTAAATAGCCCAGTTGAATCCTTACTTGAATCAGAGTGGCAATTACTTAAAGAGCTTTGGGTTATCTTGAAGCCTTTTGAACTAATAACAACCGAAATCAGCGCAGAAAAGAATGTCGCCCTTTCAAAGGTTATTATCGTTGTAAAAGGACTTAAATCGGCCATTAGTCTAGGCGATAGAGACTGTAAAATTGGCGAACTGGACATTTGAGGTAGAAAAAAAAAATTGTTGAATATGTTCAGTTAGGTGTCAGAAACAACATATTAAAAATCCCACCCCCCAGACCCGTGCTAAAGGCTCCAGCCACCCCACCATCCCCCAAAAACCTTGTTTTCGCTCTTTATGGCTGATATCTCGCGATCTATGAGGTCTATATGAAATATTTTTAGCTGAAAATATTTCTCGGGAAATTTCATACAAGGTAGATACTCAGAAGTTAGCCTAGGTGTACCTACCTCTTAGCCTAGGAAATTCATAAAAGAGGCGAAAATCATCAATTTTCGTGGCTTTTTGCAAATATATCGCGACCTTTAGGACTAGATGAAATATTTTTAGCCGAAAATGCTCCTCGTGAAATTTCTTACAAGGTAGATACTCAGAAGTTAGCCTAGGTGTACCTCTTAGTCTAGAAAATTCATAAAAGGAGGCGAAAATCATCATTTTCGTGTTTTTTGTGCGGTTTTTTGCAAATATATCGCGACCTTCAGGGCTAGATGAAATATGTTTAGCTGAAAATGTTCTTCGTGCAATTTCATACGAGATAGGTAACTGAAGAGTTTGCGTAAAGTCACCTATCACCTTCAACTTTCATGTGTGAGGAAATATTCATTGTAAAACAAAGTATTTCTATGTACCATTTATTCACGTAAAATAGTATATTACGTAATGAGTGTTGAAAGCGATACTTTTCACACGAGTGTGAAAAGTGGCTTTCAAACGAGTCATGTACACTATTTTTCCTACGACTCTCCATACAACCAAAAATCTACTTACATAATGAAACAAAAGTTATTTTATTTCGAACCAACTACTAAAACTATCTAAAAATACGAAATAAATTCAATTTCTCTTTAACGAACTATTGTTTTAATTACTTTAGCAAAGAGGCACCTGTCGTTTGGAGCTTCTGCAAGAAATTTACTAATATTATTAGACGTACGCTACTTTTCATACCTCAGCCGCAATTTAGTTGATAGTAATTCGAGTGTAGTGGATTTTGCCTCTTCCCTGATGTTGGGTGGAGTACACTCTACATCCATGGAAGAATCACTTTTCGCCATTAAAATTAAGTAAGGAATTAAACGCGTAGCACAAGGGAATAAACTCAAGAATAAACTAATCGCAATTTTAGAGTTTGACGTACGCCTACTACGTTGATGTTACAAGAAGGTTAGACTACTACGAAAGCAAAACGTAACATGCGATTTGCTTTCTAATATATGGTAGATCTTATGAGAAAGCAAATCACACGGGTGCGTTTTGTTTTCCGTTACATTTTGCCATAAGTGAGCGAAATTGTCAATTTTCAAGTAAACATAATTGTACGACATATGTCATTTTCAATGAAAGTCGTAGGAAAACAGTATTTTCATATTAAAATATTCACACATTCATTTATACCTCAACGTAATCATTATCCTCTGCAGATTCCACTTCTTCAGGCTCTTCGACGTCCTCTAGTGGTAGTGGGTCGTCTGAAATTACCGACTCGTAGTTCTCGTCTTCCGCTTTACCTGATGCATGGGTACCCTGAAGAGACGACGTGGCATTTAGGCACGATGCTCCATGACCATAACCCATGTGTTTATCGAGTAACCCGAGGTTCTTTATTGATAGCCCTGTGGAAAAACGCGCCAGACTACGAGATGGCCTGTTGAGGACAATCTAACATCATGTTCCACCTGTACTGGGTTTGGGTGTCTTGAGTTAGTTGTTTACAGTTGCAGATTTAAGTGGAAGAGCCGGCTCTGGACCATAAAACACCTGTTTTGAGGTCAGTCTAGTCATGTGCGCCAATCGAGTCGAGCTAACTCATCGGTTTTCGCACTACCCTCCATTCCAGCATACCTTTTGACGCATGCGAGCTCAAAATTAAACTGGAGTAGAAACGTGGATAAGCTAACTTGGTGGTCGCCATCTAGGATTAGCCCCCAAGTTCCATAACATTGCCGTATTTTGTGTTTTTATGACTCTTAATGGGCCACCAGGTGGTTCACACAGCAGTATATAGTTCGCTTTGCTTCAAGGGAGGTCACCGCCCCTGTAAAATATAAGCACTTTCATTGATTAGTCTGAAATAGAAAGATATTTTCGCGTGAAAAATAAACCCATTTATAAATTAAATAAACAATACCGATTCCATTAATTTAATGAACGATTGCGATTTACCGGAACTAATAACACTATGTAGTTTTCTGCAACCGTTCCGTATTTCCCGACCATTTATTTTCTAAACGATCTCCATTTCGAGTATTCCAGCAGTTAATTTATTGATGTAGTATAGAAAGTTAGGAAGTAAATAAACTGAATTATCCTAAAAATACGCAAAATAATTTTTATTTTTTTTGTTTCACATTATTAAACAGCTGTAATTAACTGAAATTATGGCGGTATTGTTTTTAGCAGTACGGAGAAAACAATCATAAAAATTTGCACAATTCATTGTATACGAAATAAATGCGTGTGAAAATAAATGACTTCGAAATTAAAACTGCGGTTTAATTTAATGTATAGATGCAATTGTTTTTTCATTTAATTAGCACACACGGAATTGATTGGGACTTGGCATTTAAGTTTAAAACAAAAGCGTGTTTGCCACACCTCTAACCCACATTTTTATATTTTTTATGTTGCTATTAGCAGTACCAACATTATACAGGGTTTTATTGATGTATTGCTCCATATGGAAATTATTTATGATATATAAAAGCAGGTAGGTAGAGGTAAAATTTAGTTTTTATTTATTTTATTTTTATTTTTGCCTTTATTTTTGAGTGGGCGGGGTTTCAGCCAAGGCTGCTCTACCAACCCAACCCACTATACATTTACAAATATCCATTCCCGAACCCGGATTCGAACCAGGGACCCCTTAGCACCACAGTCCAGCGTTAACTGAACTGCGCCACACGGGCCGGCTTTAGTTTTAATGTTTTCTTACAGGTTATCGATTTCGAATTTTAATTTCATCATCAGACCTTGCGTCATTTAAAATATTGAATGAAAGGGGGTATGTACATCTGTATGAAGGAAATAAATAGTTAAATGCTGAGGTTTTTATATTTTGAGCGTGGTCCAGCTCACTCATACCACGCTCCCAATATAAAAACCTCAGCATTTAACTATTTATTTAATAGACTATTGAACACACCCCTCTCCCCCGAAGATTATACTTTAGAATTTTAATACCATATCACAGATTGCTAAAAATAACAACTATAATCAAAAATTCATTAACAACTTACACAAAAAGTGCAAATACAAACATATACTGCAGTACATATACCCCCATCAAAAATCCAAAAATAAATACATTTCTCTTCCTTATTACAAACACATACATACACATATTCAAAAAATACTAAAACCACATAACATCACCATATCCAATAAATCCCATCCTACGCTATATATTTACTAATAACATCCAAAAACAACCTTTTCACCAACACTCCGGTATATATCAAATAAAATGCGACAACTGTAACTGCGTTTATATAGGCCTCACTTGCCGTAAATTTCAAATAAGATTCAATGAGCATAACTCGCACACGAGAAACAAAACATACTATCTCACTTGAAAACTGTAAATTAATACACAAATAAGACAATCTTAGGAAATTAATCATCCTGGAACATTTCGAAATTCAGAAAGCACTATAAGACCCTAATATAACACTAATAAATGATATAACAGACTTTAACAACGACCACATATACAAATCCATACCCCCTTTTAAACAAAAAACGACACGCCACTGATTTCACATACATACTGATACGCCTCTGATCTCCTTTCGTTAAACATAACCTCATTTGATCATCATCGACACGCTATTTATTTCATAATTTTAATATAATTTGACATAACCCACATAGTGAACAATTTTATATATTTTTTAGATCTCGTCCACAATAACTACCAAAATTTGTATTTCATTCACAACTACCATCAAAATATAAATGTAACTCATACGTTCCTTCATACAGATCTACATGCCCCCTTTCATTCAATATTTTAAATGACGATGATGAAATTAAAATTCGAAATCGATAACCTGTAAGAAAACATAAAAACTAAATTATTTACCTCTACCTACCTGCTTATATTATACAGGGTGTTACATATAAGTATGTAAAAAAAATTGGGCGGTAGAGGGGATCAAAACAAGCACTTTTTCCAAATAAACCGAGAGTAACGTGTTTCGTTTGGGAGCAAAGTGATGAAATTTCCATTTTGTTTTGTTTGTTTTAAATTTGATTCAAATGTGGTGGCCGCAATTGCTGAGTTTATTAGATTGTCAAGTTTCTTAGGTAATTTTGTTTCATGTGTCTTATGCTCCAGAATGTTTTTTTATTGTGAAAATCGAGGCAGATTTGCTACCGTGGATAACATTTCGCTATCTGTTTCATTCCATATGTTTGTAGATGTTATAGGATGAGTAGTTTGGTTCTCCATTTCTTCTCTGCTCGTTACGGATAAAATTTGTAACTGTTGATTCTGGGACATCATCTCCCTCCACTGAAACCTTCTTTATTATGGCGAGAACATCCTCTTTTACACTACTTAAGGAATCTTCAATTTTCTTCCCACCCCATGTTCCCTTGGCATACATTTGGTTCTTGGCTTACTTACTTTTCGTCCGGCTTCGGAGGTTTTGCCAAACCTAAAAATATAATAGATTATTGTAAAAAAGCACACTCAAAATTCAAGCCTAAAACAGCTCGTATACTTACTTTTCGCCAACTTTTCCCATCTTCCTCGGCTCCCGGCATACTATATAAAATTGCGGAAATATTCTACTAGCCCGTTGTGGCAACTTTTGCAGTGTAATGATTGGTTTGCTTTCCACTGATTAAAAGCGGCCTGTTCTTTACCAATTCTATCAGACTTCTTTTTGCTTTTCGGTGATTGCATGCTTTATTTCCATTATTAAAAAGGCAGTTAGCAAGAATACAACATATCGGCTATCACCATGGAAATTTCAAACACCAAACAATCAAAAGTGAACAGTAAAAACTACGGTCAAACTGGTGACAGCCGATTTCATATTTAGGGATTTTAGTTTTACGGTACTGCAGAAAGTTATTTGTCGACGTTAGCAAAAGCTTGATAAGGTACACCTGCGAACGCTCGCGTTGATCGCAAATTAAGCTGCGCAGACGGCTCAAGAATTGAAGTTTTAAACTTGCCAAAAATCGAATGGAAGCTCAGGCTACAGGTGGTGGAAGCCCATAATAGATGTTGAGGAAGATATTTTAGAAGTGATACCAGTATTATTGGAAGGTCATAAGAAATATATAGTATTCTTTTTACATTACATTTACTACATGGATTACATAGGTACAACATTGGTTCTGTTTTTCTTAAATAGATTTTTGTTAATAAATAATAGTTCAATGGAAATTTTATGTTTCTGTTAACTGTCTCTGGGCCAACACGTCTCCCATCAGTTAACTCTGATTGCAACAATATCTTCCATATCATCGTTTCCTTGCATATTAAGTTGGAGAGCATACCCAACTCAATGGCATCTTCATCTTCCTCTGGTTGTGTATAATTGTATGTGCATGTGTGTATAATACAAAACTTTATGTTATAGCAGAAGCCGTATAAATCATTGTAAAGCAATTC
This sequence comes from Photinus pyralis, assembly GCF_008802855.1. Lineage (NCBI taxonomy): Eukaryota > Metazoa > Arthropoda > Insecta > Coleoptera > Lampyridae > Photinus > Photinus pyralis. The sequence continues at coordinate 55,902,805 of NW_022170249.1, forward strand.
TGAATTTAATTTAGACGTGAAATAGCATTGTCATATGTCCTGAACGTCATTTTATATCAAGCTTCGTGGCCCATTTCAAATAAGAATGACAAATGTGATTAGAACGCATAATTATCTGTTTCACTTTAGCTATGCTTGCAGTTAAAGTGATCACTTTATCTAGCCTCACGGTTAAAAAGCGACGTAGCCTACTCGTTCAAACCTATTACAATTTCAATTTAACATATGCTATAATATGATATGATAAACGAATCACTTATTTGAGAAGCTGGTACATTATTTATAAACGTATCACTCAGATGTTCAATAAGAGGCCTAATCTTTGTAAATTTGTCATCTTTATTTAGCTCAGTGTTATCAGTAAAATGAATGTAAATTCATTGCGGGGCATGGTTTGAGAAATTGCAATATTTTGGTGGTCAGCGTCTAAATTCCAATACGTTTGGACTGTAGCCAGAAATCATTAAAATGGCAATAAATGCTTTTAATTCATCCACCGAAACGTGAAATGTGCTATTTGCTTTTGTTTGCTTTAAATGTTTTATACTACATTGTTTTGTAATGTAATCAAATATGCCATCATTCCAAAAAAGTTTAAAGAGTGCTTGGCTGTGATTGTGATTATTTTTTTGTTAGTCACAATAAACTATCCCTTTTTTTCCACGTGTCTGATACTTTTGAGTATTTTTTGCCCTTTGATTTATTGTTAAAAGCACCAACCACCAACTCGGGCAGTGTTCGCTGGCCATTCCCTGCTTGCCAGCCTCCAGGCTTCTTCCGCCGTGGAGCATTTGTCGACCAACTTTCTAATATCTTCTCTCTCCTGGTCCTCCGCGGAGGAGTAGGTTCTTCAAATAAAAGTAAATTCAAAGCATATGTGAAAATTATCGCGCACGCGCACAACACCTTTCTTGTTAATGGAGTGAATTTTGTGAAATTGCAACTGCGGGTATTTCGAATGAAGGTAAATTCAAGTCAAAAAACATGCGCAAAACTAACTTTCTTATTTGGATTGATTTTTGAGAAATTTTAATAGTAGGTCCCTCGCAAGACAGAAAATTCAATTCAAGTCTCCAAAGATATGGCGCTCACGCGGAGAGTCTACTTTCTCATTAACGAGCCTCGAGCTCGTTTATAATTTTGTATTGCTGTCCGTCTGTCTGTCTGTCTGTGTGCAGGATAACTTTGTGTAGAATCGTTCGATCGCTTTGAAAATTGATACACATGTTCTTCGGGATATATGAAAGGTCGTTAGTTTTTCGGCTACGTACTCCAACGAGCCAAAAAGTTACAATACAAAAACTGCCCAAACCTCCAAAAAGGGTTTCTTTTATAACTCTTACAAAGAACGTATGAATGTCCCTTTTCTGTGTTACTAAATATTCCTTAAACTTCAGGCAACTATGTAGATGGAAAAAAAAATATTGCGCATGCGCATTACAACCTTTGTATTTGCGCAATCCCAATTATTTTATTTGTTAAGATATTAAGATGAAATTTTGTATGTAGGCGCCTCGAATAAAAGTAAAACTAATTAATGCCGCTCAAAAAATTTGTTTTGCGCATGGTCAGTCGTTTTTTTTGCAATTTTTTTATTTGTTGATATTTAAATGAAATTTTGTATGTAGGCACCTCGAATAAAATTAAAACGAATGCAGATTCAAAAGTTTGTTTTACAAGCTATGCTGATTTGGTGGGACAGGTAAGAATGATGTATGTTCGTTCGGTATTCAGTTGTATGGGATTTTGTATGTAGAAATTTATGTGAAATTTTAGCGGTAGATCCTTTGAACAAAAGGACATTCAATGCGCGCCTGAAAAATTGTGTCACGCATAAGCAGAACCAACTTCCTTGTCCATTGGGAGTATGAAGCAATTTTTATGGACATTACAGAGGTTCTCGTAAACCTAGTATCGGTTTATTTGACATCAACCCATGATGCAGGGAGGCACAGAAGTCGATCCAAGTAACCTTCCAAGCCCTACTTTGAGTTGAGCATTGAATAAAACATCTAATTAATATATAAATAAAATGTATTCTTCAACTAAAGCAACTATAGATTAATCAAAAAATCAAAAATGGTTAGGTGCCCGGTACTTAGACCTTCAAGCGCATGGTAACGAAAGAGTATTGTTGTCACGTAGAAGTCCCCCAAGTTGAATGTAGTGTCAACGAATATCTGAACTGGGTTAGATGCTGTTGAAGCAACGATTATATCTTCGAAATGATCCATCGTTTCTCGAGATATGATTCGCAGATTCATGTTAGGAGCAAGTCGGAAATATCTAATAAATTCTGGTAACTCGTGCACAAGACGGTATGTGTTTACTAATGCGTCATGTCTATGCGTCTATGTTGCCTTCTCTCTTCCTTACGGAAATTACGAACATGTTCTCTATTTCGTGGTTTTAATACCGCTTCCAAACCATGTGGAACTGAATCACCTAGAAAGAATCGACGAGTTCTTTAAAATTCCCGAGGAATGTAAAACCTTATAACGTTACGTGTTTCGTAACACGTTTTATTTTATCCTCAATTCATGTTCGTTATACGACATTCATTATAGGTAGAATGATAAACCAAGGAATCTTACATTCGGCCATGCGTAAGGCATCTAAGGGTATCTATGACAATTAGCCTTTGTTTACCCAGTTTGTTTATTCGAGAAAATTTTCACGAAAATGTGCGAGAGTAATTCATACATTAAAGAAAAAGTTGATGCAGCTCGCTGCAAATTAATACCAGACAAGTCTGCGGATAGGTATAAAAAGGAATTTGATTTATTTAAATAGCTAAATAACAGTTTGAGCCAACCTAACTTGATGTCATGTTGACATACGTTTCTGAACGGGTAAGTCATTCTCCGTTATTTATTCATATAAGTGAAAGTTTTGTTGTTATAATGAAGTGGATGATCCATATTCTTATGATTTCTTAATTTTTGTTGTTAGTCCAGGAAATTTGAAATCTTCTGTATGGACGAAAATCTCCATGCTCAAAAAAACGTTGATCACACATGAAAATGTGGACGTTTCTTCCTATAAAATAGTCAAATCCTTTATGAAGACCAATAGTTCAGCATGTTCTCCAAAACAAGAATGATTAACGACACTACTGCCTACTAACACCGCCGATGTTTCCTTGAAGAATGTCAGCTTTGGACAATCTTTCTCGGGCATCGTTTCTTCGGGTGGAATAAAATTTGAAAACGTACAAAATTTTACAATCAATGTGATAGTAACAAAGTCTAAAACCGAAGAAGAAGAAAATACACCGTTATTTAGTAGTTAATGTGTTCCATGAATTGTATTCTATACTGCATTGTTGGCCAATAAAAAAATGTTAAGAAATTTTTCACAGCACTAGTGTTGTTAAATGTGCCTTAACATAACCCGTCGCCAAGGAGTTATTGTTACTATAACGATTTAGGATAAAATAATAGTAGATTATTTTATGTGGAGGAGAAGTATTACTTTTCATGGCGCGCCTGTGTTTAGCCGCCGAACGGAGGCAAGTAACTTCTCCTCCAAATGTGCAGCGTTACTGTCTGCTCGATTAGTAAATAAAATAATTAAAAATTTATATAATATGTCCAATTTGGCAAAATATATTTTATTTTTTATTTGCCTATTATATGTCAATTATTAATCTGTCATATGTGATATATGAAGCAGTCTATTACGCCCAAGGGCATAATGAGAGGGCATAATGGATTGTCATCTCATTATGCCCTCAAACGGCCTGTCAAATTGATTGACGGAGTTATATTATGTAATAAAACAGATGCAACTTGATTCATATGAAGCACTTTAATGTTGGGCAAACAATATAATCATGACATTTGTATATTGGAAATGCATTCTTTGGAACGATGAAAAATAAAATGTTGTATGCACCTCAGGCATTACTCAATATTTAACCCTCGGGCGACTTACAATCCCTCGGGCTCTGTCGCCCTCGGCATAAATATCGCCTTAATGCCCTTGATACATAAATAACTATTTGGTGTAATTCAACCAGTTTTATCCTGGCTTTGTTCCCCGTCTAATGCATGGAAGGTATGTAACTAACAGAATCAACGAGATTCAATCGCTCGTCGACAGTAACGGATGGTAGGGGAAGGAGGGGTAATACTGCGCACTTAAGGCAAATAATTTCTGAATTCTAGAGTTTTCATTGTAAGCATCTGACAAATTGGCAATCACTTGTTAAATATGTTTAGTATAAGATATGACGTTCACATTTATAAGAAAAAACAAAAATGTGTAAAAATGTTAAAAACTACGCAAATAGAGCTTCGCGCAATATTGCCCCATCTGCCGGGGCAATATCGCGCATGCTATGGGGTAATTGCGCGCATCATATTGAGTGGAAAAAAGTAAAACAAAAATATATAAACATAACGTTTATTTACTTATAAACAACAAACCAAAATTGATGTTTCCAAAACTGATAAAAATAAATGACATGTAGCAAAAACTAGTTAGAAAAAATTGTTTGAGGTTAGTTAAATAAGTTCCATTTTGAGTGTTCTACTTTCGGAGTATTTTCTTTGCATTCATCACATGTGTATCCAGCTGCTGATTCCCATCCTGTGCATTCTGAATGAGCCCAAATTCCACATTTAACACAACGATACCAAAGTTCTCGATTTTTTCCAAATTCACCGCAAACAACACATATTTCGTCACTTGATTGAGGTATCTCATGCAAAGCAAGTCCGTCTAGATTCGAGCCACTATCTTCACTAAACTTTAATTCTTCAGATGATTCAGAATCACGGTATGATGTTTCTTCTTCGTCATGCTTTCTCTTCTTTGTAGTTTTTCCTTGGCCTTTCTTTTCATTGGTGGTATTTTTTTTCTTAGAATTTTTATTTTGTTTGGGTTTAGCTCGTGTTTTTTTTGCTTGTTTCTCTAACAGTATGGTTTTCATTGGTGTAGAAGTCCAAATTTCTGAGTTTTGTTTCTTTCTCGAGCCTTTTTTAACTTTATCTTTAACATTTTTTTAGGGATTGGCGCAATTTCTGTAACTGTTACAAGTAATTTGGATGCTAGAGCTCTTGGTTCTAAAGCTGCAGATGTTGAAGGTTTTGATTCTGAAGCTGCCGATGTTGGAGTTGGTCCTAAAGATGCGGATGTTGAAGCTGCCGGTTCTGTATCTGCTGGTTCTGGAGTTACTGTTAAATTTAGAGAAGAATGCCTTATATCTCTTTCTTCCAACTGCGGTTCAGCATGTAAGACTAGTTCCTTAAGTCACATGACCTGAGGCGGCAGACGATCGATTTTAGCATTCTCTGATAGGGCAAAATGGAACTCCATCGGTTAAAATTTTGATCATTCTCGTTCAGTGGATTTCGTGCTAGCTCCCCTACTATTCGCATTTTAGACAATTTCAGGAAAGGCGGCTAGTGTGGATAACTTGTCCGAAAAACGGGCGAATACTTTAATTATTACTACGGGTACGGAACTCGCTTTGGTAAATAGCTTCTCGTCTTATTCCAAACTTAAACGCGCGATCGCTTACGTTCTTAGATTTATTGAAAACAGCCGGAACGTCAAAGCGAGGAACCAAGATAAAGGCATATCTCTAACGGTGTGTGATATGAAAAACGCCGAACGTAAATTATTAATAATTATACAAAAGGCAAAGTTCCCCGCGAACTTACCATGCTAAACAGAAAAATGCGCTTGAGAGCTCTAGTATTCTGTTAACGTTAAATCCGTTTATTGGGGAGGATGGTCTGCTAACAGTAAAGGTTAGAATTATAGGTAACGCAAAATTTCTTAATTACGATAGTAATTTCCCATAATTTTACCCCGTGATCATCACGTAACGAGACTTATTAGACAACACCACCATTCACTTTTACATGGGGGCCCCCCGATCCTTTTTTACTAAAAGAAGGCGGTAACCGCGCACGTTAGACTACCAAGGCGCACGTTTGTTTATTTGTATGTTTCGCAACCAGGGCGGTACACTTGGAATTAGTAAGCGAGCTTACGACTACAGCTTTTATGAGTTGCATTAAGCGCATGATTTCCCGAAGGGGGGTTATCAGTCACATTTACTCTGATAACGCTACCAATTTTAGAGGGGCAAAAAACGAATTACATGAATTAAGGCAATTATATCAGTCCCAATCATTTAAAGAAGGGGTTATCGACCCTTTGGCTTCTAATTATAATATCCGATGGACGTTTATTCCACCTTAAGGCCCCAAATTTAGTGAAAATCAGTGTAACACCATCTAAAACGAGTAATCGTCCCGATCCTAACGATATTTTACCACTTACTCCGGGTCATTTCTTGATTGGAGAACCAGCGGCTAGCGTTGTGGAACCTAATTATATGGATTTGCGAACTAACCGTTTATCCCAGGTACCAGCTAGTTGAACAAATGAGGGAACATTTCTGCCGTCGTTGGCAGCGAGAGTCTCACCAGTATGCAGCAGCGCCCAAAGGGGAAATCGACCTGGCAATCAAATATAAAACCAGGCGCACTCGTCATCCTTAAGGAGGAAAACCTTCCACCGTTACAACGGAGGTTAGGCCGAGTGGAAAAGACATTCCCGGGAAACGACGGCGTTGTGCGAGTACCTAGTGACTGTGAAAACCGCGAGTGGTATTTTTAAAAGAGCGGTAAATAAAGTGTGCGAGCTCCCTATTAATTGGCGGTGCGGCGGGAAAAAGGGTGTTAGTCCAAAATTGCGAAAAATGAGATAAGTATGTCAGGAGCTTTTAAAACACTCAAGTACTGTACTTATTGTGAATAAAGATATATGTATATTTTCAATAATAACTGTGTGTATAGTCTCGCGTAAATGGATACAAGTCTAGATTTATATCAAGAATTTTTGGGATACGTACAAGTACAAATTTTTGAAAAAATTATTGATCAAGAAGTTATACACCACATTACTTTTCAAACTAATACCTACGCAGCGCAAATCACAATTTTAGAGTCACAGATGATGAGATTAGATTGTTTATAGGATTGTTGCTTTTTACGGGCTATCATCGCCTTCCACGGGAGAGAATGTATTGGAGCCTTGATCCCGATTTAGCTATACCTTTTGTTTCAAGTGCAATATCTCGAAATCGTTTTCAGGAAATAAAACGTTACTTACACTTCGCAGACAATTCGGGTATTGAGAGAAATGATAAGATGTATAAAGTAAGACCGATTATGAATATACTAAACAATAAATTTCGCCAATGGGGAATACTTCATCAAAACTTATCCATAGATGAAGCTATGGTGAAGTATTTTGGCCATCATTCGGCTAAACAATTTATTCGGGGAAAACCCGTCAGATTCGGATACAAGGAATGGATGTTATGTAGCTCATCAGGATATTGCTATGCATTTGATGTATATTGTGGGGCTAAATGTAATTCTAAACCTATTTCTCGCAGTCTTCCTCTAGGTTCTCGAGTGGTATTGGAGTTACTTGACGTTATAGAAAAACCGTCCGATCACATCATTTTTTTCGATAACTACTTTACGAATTATGACCTGCTTGATACTGAAAAAGAAGGGTTTTCGTGCAACCGGGACAATCAGGGATAACAGAACAAAAAAATGTCCCTTGAAAACAGCAAATGAAATGAAAACAAAGGATCGTGGGTTTTATGATCATGTATTTGATGAGACCACTTCATCGCTGTATGTTCGCTGGAAGGACAATAGCATAGTAACTATGGCCAGTAACTATGATCAAATAGAACCTTTGACATCTGTTAAACGCTGGTCCTCTCAAGTCAACGAAAAAGTTGATGTTGTGCAACCTCGCCTATTCAGCAACTACAACGCTTCGATGAGTGGTGTCGATTAGATCAAGCACTTAGTTGCTACAGGATCAACATTAATGTGGGAATATATACAGGGACAGACGAAACGGTTATATACAGGGCGTGCTAAGGATTCTTTGAAGGAATTTCAAACGAATAACTACGGGAACGAATTCCATTTTGGGGACGCAACATTGTGGACATTAAAGACGTTTACTGTCAGTTGGTGTAAGTAACGTATCCTGGCCTGGACAGGAATCGAAGGAAGTGAGAGATTTTGCATATAGTCAATATATATCCCTCCAACCTCGTTACGTCATAGGTCTTGAATTGATTCTATTTCCATGCAGAACTCTTGGTTCTTTGATAAACAAGTTTTTAGCAACGGCAACCCTTTTTGCAACATCGTTTAAACACTCAGATTTAATCTTGTTCGTAAAGCAAATATCCACTTGGCGCCTTCCAAAACATAATTTTTGTCTATAAAAACTGTATTTTACAGAATATTCTCGGTATTTCTCAAACAGAAGTCAAAGAAAATTTGATTGAACTATTTCGTAAAACTATTTTGAATGAAAGTATTTGTAGAGAAGAAATAATACAATTACAATGTATGGTACCTGAAAACAATACAAAAAAAGGTTAGTATAAAAACTCCAACTGATACATGGTGCTACTTGACCTCTCACCTACGCTCGTTTAAAATGAGTTATTAGTCTCCGGAGTTATTGATAGTGTTACAGAATGGGATTAAGTTTAACATCACACAAAAGTTATTGGACAGTTTTTTTTATCTCTTGCGTGATGCATTATGCCGTTGACACAACATGCGGAAACCTCAACTACTGGCCGTTTTCTTGCAGATGTTTGTAAGATAGATTAGCAACCGCTTTTTTACAGACGATAAATTTCCCAAATAAACTACGCTAGTTTATGAAATTAATGTGGAAACCCATGTACAACACAACCATCTATAGTGCAAGTAGATGAATTGGGGAAGTTACGTCCTAAAGTAACATAATTGCTTTTTTTGTTGCTCTTTTTCGTGGCGAAAGGCGTAATTTACGTTTCAAATAAGCACCACTCTGTTCCATACATTACAAAATCAATAATACCCTCAGTAACAAGTCCTTACACAAACACAGTACGGTTAAGTTATAAACACGAAGTTATTTTAAATTGACTTCTATTTCCAAAGGTCCAATCTTTTATGTTGGCGAAAATAAATGACATCCAACTCTCGTTCGAGGTTTCGCTGAAATAGAAATAAATCACCCCGCCTTTACTACGACGGAGTTATACATCGATTTGTTCTCTAATTTTCTTTCTTTCGAAATTTTCTAGGTGTGAAACTTTGTACCTGATCAGTATTCCGATTTGAATAATTTATACAAGGAAGCGCGTTTTAAATGTATTTTAGAATCAAGATACACGTACATTACTAACATGTATGTAGATAGAAGACGAGTGTAGAACTATAACGAAACCCGTTTTTCTTCTGACCAATGCTTAAGTGTTTAATCAACACTTCAGCACCGCAACATCAATAAAATTAATTTGATGCTACAAGCTCAAAAATAAACCATAACCATCATGATTAACGTGTGAAAAAATACCTATCGGAACTTATGAACGCATTTCACTTGAGCACAATAGAAAGCTTGAAAAAATTTCAATTGTTTGAAACTTAATAAAAAAATATCCGATAGGTAGATGTATTATGAGCTTAGTTACAAATGAAAACGATTAATCCTTATGTCGCTTAGGTGTAGCAAGACTTTTTAAAAGATATTTGAACGCCTATAGGTACTGTTTTTTTTTGATTTGCTGCTCTACGTATAAAGGGAAAACCACCTGATTAATAGTATATTACAGTACAAGTGGAGAAACTAAAAGTTTCACTCGCGCGTGTGTCGAGATTACACACGAGGCGTAGCCGAGTGTGGAACGACACACAAGTGAGTGATTTAGTTTTCCACGAGTGCTGTAAGTATAGCGTTTTGTTCAATCCTGTTACTAATAAAAATTTAAAAAAAACAATGTAATAGTTATTTTTTAAGCATCTGAAAAAAAACATAGTAGGTAGTTTTCGTTGTTATGGTTCCCATGAGATCTGCGTAAAACAATTGACACAATCTGTCAACAAATTATAATTGTAGCAAAAGTGTGCGCGTTTAGATTTCCAAGTAAATGGAAGATGAAAATAGTGTATTTGTGCCAGATAACATTTTGGAAGAAGCGAATGCAGCGACATTTAATTTATTACCGAAAAAATCCAGACAGATACATCAAGGAGTTGGAAAAATTTCGGTCGTGGATGGAGAACAGAAACATAAATGTTGTAATTGAAGAAGTAGTGGTTGCTTATTTCAATGGATTGATACAAAAATACGCTGCCCCTTCTTTATGGTCTATATTTTCGATGCTTAAATGCACCCTATTTGTTTTTGAGAAAGTGGACATAAGCAAGTAAGTTTTAGTTCATTATTAATTTACTGGTAATTCTAAGGGTTATCAACCTAAAAAAGCGAAGACATTTGATCAAAGAGAAGTGGAAGTGGAAAAGTTCAAGTCCCTGGTATCAATCAACCAATTTTTAATAATTGTAATGTTAATTTTCATATTTATAAGTAATTTTGTTGCTTTGTATTTATTAGTGATGAATTATGAATAAATAAAAGTTCAGCGTAAGTATGTGTATTATGAGTGGGTGAAAATTGTTCACTCACTCTTTTCGCTCACCCGTTGCTATGGAAATAGTTTGAATGGGTAAAACAAAACACTTTCACATTTGGTATCTAAGTAAGAAACACTTGTTTTCAATGACAGGATTGAACAAATGTTATTATATATAAAACAATTTTTAATTGATCGGAGTATTTACCACGTTTCGACGATTCGTGGTTGCCGGCTGAGTTTCTTAGAATGTTTCTATACGCGCTCATGCACCTTCCACTGCAGCAGTTTTCCGACAAAATATGTACTAAGCTCACTACAAAATTATCTGGATACATGGTTACCTCAACGTCCTCGATCATAACGGAGCGTCCTCAAGCGTAACAGAGCGTCAAGTTATTCCACTTTTCTTTTTTTTAAGGGTAATATGTTAGTTGAACCAGTACATATAATATACAGGGTGATTCCTATAGTACCTGCCACCGTTTGGGAGCGTATAGGGGGTGCCTAGGGGAGTATTTTGATATAGGACACTTGGGGTCGGAAATCTAAAATAAGGGCGCCAGAACCAAATTTATCTTCTGGAATTTCACGCCTGTATGTAGGCAACCCAACCGACCGACGTTTCGCGCGGAGCGATGCAGAGCGAGTTAGCGCGAGGAAGCGACATGGGAGGGAAGGAGGGAAAACGACAGTCAAAAGCAATAACGTTTACAAGTGTTCAACGTGGCCACCGTTGTTCTCAATGCACTTCCTACATCTAGCCAACTATTATTATACTATTGCCATAGTGTTTATTCACTTGATACGCGTCGTTGCAGACGGGATTTCGTGGGTTTAAACAAAATTCTGATCAAGTGTCAGCCACACATCGCCGCCTGAGATCGCTCCGTGTGCACCGCCGGCCGGTTGGGTTGCCTACCTACAGGCGCGAAATTCCAGAAGGTAAATTTGGCTCTGGCACCCTTATTTTAGATTTCCGACCCCAAGTGTCCTATATCAAAATACTCCCCTACGCACCACCTACACGCTCCCAAACGGTGGCAGGTACTATAGGAATCACCCTGTATACTTAGTCGTATCACAAAAAGAAAAATTTTTGTACAGAAAATAATGCCTTGAACAAAGTAATTTCTAATAAGGAAAATCTACACAAAGGAAACATCTGCAAACTTTATCATCTCTGAATGTCATTAATTTGGATAAACAAACATGAACCATCGGTAATTTTTCTCATAAATCAGAATTAGTGTTGTGAAACTACGTGTAATTTATGTAACTTATGCAATATTGTATTCTGTAATGATGTGAAATGTTATAAGATTAATTTGTAATTTGATTCCTGTAGGAATTGGAAATTAATCTAGATTTCTATCAGGAGAGGGCGGTAGTTTCAAAGACGTCATGTTTGTGGACATTCCCACCAGTACGATTACCATCACCATTACATTCCCACTTCCTTCCACAGACTATATAAACAGAAACCAGACCAGAAAGGGGACTCGTCTTAGAATTGTTTTCCTGGTCCTAAGAAATTCTTTCCTGTTTCCTGGTCAGACTCTGACACCCGCCCCGTTGAATAATTTACCTCAGACGTGCCGGTTGTAGTACCGCGCTCTGAAACCCTTCCTGAATTAAAAGTGTACGGCCGTATAGCCGTGCCGTTAAGGCGGCTAGGGACAGGCCATTCAAAATTTAAGCTGCGCCTACGCAAATAATTATATAGGCAACCAATCGTGCAATTCGACAAGTTTCACCAGACATAAGCTACCTGCAAATGACCTCATCTTCCTACAATAAAACCAGATTCCAGAACCTCATTAGCGGCTATTCAACAAAAGTAACTGATTTATGGAATTTCAACTTTCTGCTGATGTTTTACAGTTTTACTAAAACTGGAAACCTTTGAATATAGAATAGGAAATCAAAGCTGAAAGCTCTACATACCTATATAAAAATATTACTAATGTATTACTTTCTAAGATTTCCTATTTACTTCCTATACAGGGTGTTACACGACCGTTCGAAAAAAAAAAATCGGGTTGTAGAGGGCATCAAAACAAGCACTTTTTCCAAATAAACCGAGGGTCCAACGTGTTTCGTTTGGGAGCCACCCCCCAAAGAGTGTTGAAATCTGCATTTCTTCTTTAATTTTTTTCTCAGCAACCATAAGAGTTACAAAGTCGGGTGGCATGTCTTTGAATAATGGTTGCTCTTTCCGATTTTGCAATTTTTTTTTCAAAATTCCTACCCCTAAAGGGCGCACCCCTAAACTAGGGTGCAAAAAAAAATTCTGATTTCGACGAAATTTGGTATCTGGGGTTTTTTAACATGAAAATCACGAATCTGAAATTAGTTTTTGAAAATTCGAAAAAAAAAGTTCCACTGCAATTCTTGGCGGGACAACGAAAATAGAGATAATTCCACGAAATTTGTTGTGTACATACTAAACGAGTTAAGGAACAAAACTGTCGAACAGTTTTTTAAAATAACTTTTCAAACAAAAGTTATACTCATTTGAATGTTGGTCCTTCGGGTCGCGAAGTGTCCCAAGCCTACTAGTAAGCCATAATTTCGCATGTGTTGGTTGACAATGTCGCAAAAACAAAAGATTAACGGTTTGAGTCGATATTTTGTTATTTGGAATTAATTCGGTCATTAAATGATTAAAAAATCCGATGTATCGATTAAAACACCTACCAAGGTATCTTAAAGCGCTGATCGATTATTTATTATCTAAATAAGGTAGGGGAAAAAGTCAAATCACTTTCCGTATGATACTTTTTCACTATGATCAAAAATTTTCATAATCTTAGCTTGAAAAATAACTTCCAAAAGAACACGCTCCTTTTAAGGACAAATCGAAAAGGTACATTAAATTAATGTGAAGTTAGTTGTTATTTTTATTTCGACATCGAATTTTTTAATCATTTAATGACCGAATTAATTCCAAATAACAAAATATCGACTCAAACCGTTAATCTTTTGTTTTTGCGACATTGTCAACCAACACATGCGAAATTATGGCTTACTAGTAGGCTTGGGACACTTCGCGACCCGAAGGACCAACATTCAAATGAGTATAACTTTTGTTTGAAAAGTTATTTTAAAAAACTGTTCGACAGTTTTGTTCCTTAACTCGTTTAGTATGTACACAAAAAATTTCGTGGAATTATCTCTATTTTCGTTGTCCCGCCAAGAATTGCAGTGGAACTTTTTTTTTCGAATTTTCAAAAACTAATTTCAGATTCGTGATTTTCATGTTAAAAAACCCCCAGATACCAAATTTCGTCGAAATCAGAAATTTTTTTTGCACCCTAGTTTAGGGGTGCGCCCTTTAGGGGTAGGAATTTTGAAAAAAAAATTGCAAAATCGGAAAGAGCATACCCAAAAACCTATTCAAAGACATGCCACCCGACTTTGTAACTCTTATGGTTGCTGAGAAAAAAATTAAAGAAGAAATGCAGATTTCAACACTCTTTGGGGGGTGGCTCCCAAACGAACCACGTTGGACCCTCGGTTTATTTGGAAAAAGTGCTTGTTTTGATGCCCTCTACAACCCGATTTTTTTTTTTCGAACGGTCGTGTAACACCCTGTATAGGGATTTACAATAATGACTTTTTGAGATTTTGACTTGGGTAATGAAGGGAACAATTTCCGAAACAAGAACAACTGGTCTTCAATTTTTGTGGTTCATAGCACAAATTTATTTAAACAATTATCACATCCGATCAAACTACGGCCCCATAGATTTCTAAATTTATATGATAACGATTTTCACAGGTGCGCGGATGTAAGAATGGTATTTTTCTTCAATTAGATGAACAGTTTTCGATATTTCGCATGGCTTCCGCAATGTAGCCCGGTATTTGCTGCGTTTTCAACCTTCCCCCATTTATCAAATTATATATCTGAATTCTGATCTAATTTACAACAAAATAAATGACTCATTTTTCATTACAAAAAATGTTTTAATAGTTTTCGGAAATTTTCCAATTCCAACACGACATTCGCCTGATGCTTTACGAAAATGGTTTATTTGGCTAGCCGTCAAACCTACAGTGGAATTATCAAAAGCATAGGTAGATTAAAAAATTATCAAAGTCCTCGTGTGGGATCGAAGAGAGATCAGCGCATTTTTGTGTGGCAGATCAGTATTGTATTAGCCACCATCAAAAAGATCTATATCGCACGCTAACACAATCCCTTTGTCGCTCGCTTTGTTGGTACCCCCTTCCGACGTCCCGTTCACCCACAATTCGCATTTAGATGAATTTTGCTAAAAACTCTCCACAAAATAGTTCTCATTTTTTGGGGCACTTCTCATAGCTCTATTAGCCACACGAGAAAGAGAGATCGCGATTCGAGCTTTCAGAAACAAAATTCGCAGAGGAAGATACCTTTTGGGCGCCCTAAGTCAACTACCCCTCGCAGACGTGCGCCTTGTAAAATGAGGTTAATTTTGTACCCAGGAAAACAATAAATTTTCGCCACGCAGTTGTTGTGTCCGTTTACAAGATCTTTCCAACGGCACCATTTTGAAAACAATCTGAAATGTGGTGGCCCCCGCCAAGATCTTACTGATGGTGGAGTAAAACTTCAAACGCAAATTAGGGATGCACGGGACGTCGGACGCGAGTACCGACGAAGGGAATGTGGTAGCTTCGACAAGATCTCACACGAGGACTTTGACAATTTTTTACTAACGACATGCTGAAATAAAAAATTATCACTGTAATACTACTAGTGCTTGCTATTTCCGGAAACTTTTCGAGCTCACACATATTTGAACTTTCGCAAAATATTCGTGAGCAAGAAAAAAATTCTATTCAAGCACTGTGGTATTCGGTAAGAAAATTTCACACCATAGTGACCCTCAACGAAAAAGTGACGTTTTATGTCAAAACATTATTACCTTTTTACGTCATAAAATTGACGATAAATTCCTTGGTTGCCATGGAAATGTGACACGAAATCCGCATTTCATTGGTCGACAAAATTGCCGGTTTAAATTTTCGTTGAGATTTGTCACCTAAACAAGATTATCAATTTTTGTATGAACGGTTTTTTAACAGAGCTGCTAGATTCAAGAAGGTGCCGACAACAAACAATTCTTTATGTTTATCTATTATAGGTACATCGTCCAAATTGTACATAATTTTTATGTAATCGATATTATTAAATTGCTTTTTGATAAGTAGGTAACAATACACCTACATTAAATGTATGAAAAAAATGTATGAAACGGGTCTAAAAAATTAAAACGTTGTTACTTCTCAATATTACATTTATTGATGTACAATATTTTTTTAATTATCGGTCAATTATCGTTGGTACTAATAGACGAATAAATGGAAGGCATTGAGATTCTTTTGTTACTGGTCTAATAGGGTCATAAACCATTGTATATAAGTATAATGGTCATTAGGTGTTAATATTTTCCAGGTAAAAGTGCTACCTGAGTTGCCTATCGTCATTGTATGGAAGGTATTGCATTTCTTCCGTCGCTATATTTTATATAAACTTTTGAGTAAAAATTACGGGTTATTTCATAATTTGAAGCAGTTCGTAAAATATTTTTTTAATCCACTTAGTTACTAAATAAATTGTGCGGATTTACTTTTTAAATATTTTTTTTGCTAAGGCCAGTATTCGCGTTCTTAGTAAATTCAAGATTATCGTTTATACACGACTTAAATAATTTTATCAAAAAAATAAATCGCTACATTTAATGACTTTCTATATCTGTATCAATTTCCGATAAGACCTCTAGTTAGAATTAATATTTGGGCTTCAAAAATTACTCAAAAGTTTCGACTTTTATTGCAAATTTCAGTGACCATTGTGTGTTGCCTATCCTCTATCCCTAGCCCCCTTAATTTGGGTTACCTGTCTATCCAGTACAAAGAGGTGCAGGTCGTATGACCGCGCTCTTCCTGTTACCATCCGTGGAAAAAGTATACGGCTGTATAGCCGTGCTCAGAATTAGGTTATCCCTGTGGTGAAATTTCGGTAGACGCTGCGAATGTAAATTCGCGCTCGACTGGAACCAGCCTTCCTGTAATATACCCCGAATATTGTTGTACTTGGGCTTATAACGTAAAACTTACTTGATTTGTATTGATCCCGTGTAAAGTTAAATCATAGAAGTTGTCTTTGAAACTACCTACCGGTGTTCATACTGGAAGCTAACGTGATATCATTTACAGATTAACAAAACTACCACGAGTGTCAATTGTCCCGGTTGACCCCTCCTACTTGGGTCGCATTCAATCATTTTTAGTTTTCTTTATTTTGTAAATATTTTGTGTACATATATTTGTTTAATTATATTTTCTTGTATTATAACAAGGTTTTAGTTTATTAAAAGTGGGGACCTGATATCTCCGGCTGTAGAGCTACGCAGCATCTCCCGGTGAACCTGAACCATAGGCAACCAACCATACAGTGTTGTATGGGTGAACAGGAGGACGTTTAGGAAAGGGAGATTTTTGGAGGTCCTTGGGTTACCAATAGGCAAAGGGTAGCCTGTAACCCTTAGGACCGTTACAATTCCAAAATCCATCATTTATCTTCTTTGATAGTTATTTACATATTAATATGGTAAATCAAGATTTACGTTAACGAGTGAGATATTTACTGTCGAAGCGTAGCTGAGGCAGGAATTTCGAACCGAGTATCGTAAAATATCTTTCCAATGAAATTCATTCCGATAAACTTGAGCATATGAGGAAAAGAACATTTCCTTTTCAGATTATAATGTTCTGGTGTTATATGTAATATTACCGCCTACAAATGAAATGCAATACGCACTCGAAATTTTCAAAAATGGAAATACTGATAAATGAAAGTTATCAGTGAGTTACAACTTAGAAGTTAAAAGTTATAACTTCCTGTTGGTCAAAATCTGAAGACTGTGACGGCGGCGACAGTCGGCGGAACGGCGGCAGGAACTGGCGGCACAGGAATGCTTCGGGCACCACCAGAAGTTTTCGGTCTGTCTTGCTTATGTGCAATATGCGGTCGGAATTTCCCTAACCTGGAACAGTAAATAATGGCATTCGGTAGCGGTTTCTACGGGAAAGCAAATGCAGGAAAGCGAGACAACTAATGAAACGCGAAGTAGCTCAAAGCTTACTCTGCAATTAACGGCGCGGTAGGAATTACTGTGCAAGAAAAAGCAAAAGCTATAGATACACTGCGGTAAAAGCACGATCTGAATGCAAAATAAATTTACGGAAAATCCAAAGTTAATACGATACTTACAAAACGTAAAAGATTCTACGTTTCGGTTAACTACCAAATGCAAAAGATTCCCTCTAAATTAAGCGTTTACCTTATATACCTAAAGTTCAGCTATGCCATAGAGGGAATGTAGAAAATTCCCAGTAAGTAAAAATACGGAACCCGTGTCAAAATTCAAGTTTTTTAAGGGCGCACTTAACGCATGTAATCTGGACTTAATCGGAGGCTGTTATCTGTAACCATTCAACTAATTACCATTAAGTATACTTATCAAAATCGTCGAAACAAATCTCTAAATTCGACACTCCAACAATGCCTATTTGTTCCTGGGAATGTGAGGTCAAGCGGTGTAATCAGATATCACGTTGATATTTTCCTTAAACTGCACGACCTTGCCTGGTTAAAGATGCATTTTCATATATCATTAGAAAACTAAAATCAATTAATGGATAATTAACGGACCTAAAACTTCTCTCTCTTCTTCTCTGGCAAGAGAGCTTTCGGCGACTCTAAAACAATTTAAATATTACTGCATGCGGCCTCTTACAAATTACAAATGAATCCACTAATTTCTACTTTATATTTCCAACACAAAAATAAACATTTTCGGAACGAAGCGCTTCTAGCTTCTAGATACCGGGTATGCAGCAGAGCTGGTCAACCCCACAAATATACGGTATGGTCATAACTTCGGGTCTGAAACTGCAAGGCTAGAAACGGGTGCTTCGTTACAAAATCTAGTTAATCCCACTGCGTTAAAATTTTTTGCGTTTATAACAACTACAATTTACTCCGATTTGACGTAATTTAATACGTCAGTTATTTCGTGATATTAAACTATCAGTTTTTTACTTTCAGGAAGAAGAACTAAGAGCGAGTGGTGATCCAAAGTTTCAACATTTAAGTGAGGAATTACATGTAGAAATTAGCGCCTTTGCAACTCCAGCCGAAGCTCATGCAAGAATTGCTTATGCACTGGCTGAAGTGCGAAGGTTTTTAGTTCCGGTAAGTTGCATTGATACCTATTTTACACATATTTTGATGGATTATTGGATATCTACTCACTGGTTTTTTGATTATTGAGCTTTTAACAAATGTACGTCAATTTCTGGTTCCCGTTAGCCATTCAGCAGTATGAAGTTTTCAATCGTATCATATACAGTGCTATTGATTAAGAAGTAGATATAGGGATTTATGTATATTGTTTTTCCCTATGTCTAGTTTCAAGACAAAATTGCTTCTGAAGGGCGCCTAATTTTATGCAACCAAAGTAACTTCTTAAAACAAATAAAGATTTGGCTGTCAATTTAATTAATTTGAATATTGTTGGTAAGGTCCGAGGTCAAGTCTGTAAATATACGTCAAAAGACGCACGTGCGAACAAAGACCCAACGAACAGTTGTGGTTTGAAAAAACTGATTTAATTTGTAAAAAAATATTAAAACTATCTTGCTGAACCCCAGATAACGGTAATCGCAAAACACAAGAAACTAGGGTTGCCAGGTGTCCTGGATTTCGCAGGATGTCCTGGATTTGAGGCTATGACTTAAGCGTCCTGCGAAGACCTCAGGAAGGACGCCTAATGTCCTGGATTTTAAAAAAGATTAAATAACAAATTGATTTTTTTACGCGGCGCTGCGCCCGTGCCATTTTTCGTTTATTACGAACGTAATTATATACTCGCGCCATCTTTTGATGAATAGAAAAAATACCATACTAACCACAGATCGCTTTTCGGCATGTACGCGTGTCTCCAACAAACAGCGCGAGCGCGACGGACCTGCGCGGTGATTTGGCGATTTGTGGTGTTTACTAAATGTTGGGTTTTGAGGACTGAGGTTATAATTTATAATATTTAGTACCAGGTATTCAGTAATTCAGTTATTACTGTTGTCAGCAGCCTGCAAGTATATAGTTGTTTATTATTTTTTAAAGTGTTTAGTAAACCTTATATGCATTTTCTTTCTGACCATTAGAAATTAAAAGGTAAGTTTTTTGGGTTGAAAAATATTTTGATACTTACTAAAGCATTTTTTGTGCTTCTTTTAGTATTTTGTAAAATGGATGAACAAGATGGTCCAACAACACCTCCAAAAAAGGCTAAAAGAATAAATAAATATAGAAAAGAATGGGAAAATACCTTTAATTGGCTCACAGAAGATAATCAAAAAGCTAGGTGCAATTTATGTAAAAAGTCTTTTTCATGTATGTATGGAGGTCTGGGTGACATAAAGAGGCACGCGGAAGGTGCTGATCATAAAAAACACGAAGTTGTGGTAAAACAAAATAAAACACTACAATCATTTTTGGGTCAAACAGAAGCTATGAACTCTCAGCAAGAAAAAATACTGGCCGCAGAAGTGACAAACGTGTATCACACTGTTAAACATGCTCATTCCTATAATTCATTAGATTGCACAACGCAGTTGCTTTCAGTAATGTATTCTGATTCCCATATTGCAACAAAAATTCGTTTGGGTAGGACAAAAGCAAGTATGATTGCTTTTAATGTCCTTGCCCCGTTTTCAATACAAAGTCCATTATGTGAGCTTAGCAAAGGAGTATTTTTTGGAATCTCTACAGATGCCTCCAATCATGGAAGCGCTAAATTATTCCCAATACTTCTAAGGTATTGCATTATTAAAGGTATTATATTTTTTAAGTTAAGATTTTTGTAGATATTATACACCATCAGAAGGAGTAAAATTATTTCTTCTTGATTTTTTCGAAGATCCCGACGAAAGCGCAAATGCCATTTACACCAATATAAAAACTAGAATTGAAAAAGCAGGCCTTTCATTAAACAACATGTCATGCTATTCGGCTGATAATGCAAGTGTAAATTTTGGACGCTTTCATTCTGTGTACCAATTATTATATAAGGAGAATAATTCAGTTCTTGCTGTGGGTTGTCCTGCGCATATGGTGAACAATTCTATAAAAAATGCTTTAGCAAAATGCCGTTTTGATGTGGAAACTTTGGTTTTAAAAACTTTCAGCCATTTTTCATCTCAAGCAAAAAGGTGCAAAGAGTTAAAAGATTTTTTTAATTTCGTGGATTTGGAATATAAAACTATTTTAAGGCATGTGCCAACTCGTTGGCTAAGTTTATTTCCAGCCATAGAAAGATTACTGAACATTTTCCCAGCCATCAAAAGTTACTTTCTTTCCAGGGAAGAAATTATTCCTATTGCACTTCAAGTTTTTTTCTCTGAAGACAATTTTATTGTACAGAAAACTGAATGTTATTTAAGTTTTTTTCACAACATACTGAAAATTGTTTTTGATACAGAGCAAAAACTTGAAAAAGCCGATTTACTTTGCTTCGAGGTTTATAATATTTTAAAATCTCTAAGAGAAAAAATTAATCAACGAATAAATGACAATTTTTTTGGCTTCCTAGCGTCAAACATGTTAAAAACTTTTGCTCCTAATGAACAAAGTCAAATAAGGGAATCCTTTTTAGAATTTTATAAAAATATTGTAATTTATCTTGATTCTAAATATGACTTTTCAGAAAATAATTTGTTTTCAAAATTAAATATTTTTTCTTTAAAAACAACTTTTAATTTTGACTCACTGATGGAAGTGGTAACCAACCTATCAATTGATGTAAATTTTGATAACCTATACGAAGAATTTTGTACAATTAAACCTACTATTGATAAAGCTTGCACTTTAACTGAGGAGTCTATTATACAGAAATGGAATAACATATTCCTAGGAAATCCTGAACTTATTAATTTTCTAAAAATAATACAATTTGTTTTTTCAATATACGGCTCAAATGCTGACTCTGAAAGAATTTTTTCTTTATGTAGTGCAGCTTGGAGCGACAGCCGCAATAAGCTCCTAGTTGATCATGTAAAAGCTGAGCTTCAGATTAAAACAAATTTTAATTTAAAGTGCAAAGAGTTTTACAATATAGCTGTTAAGAATAAAAGGCTGTTGCAAGCAGTCAAATCTAACCAGAAATATTCTTTCTCATTCAAATAACAATAATTTTTAAAGCATTTTCAAGCTCTTATATATCATTTATTTTTACAATATAAGTAGTAATGTAACCTATTTTAATTAATAAAAAAAATTTATTTGTAAAATAAACGTTTTAAGTTCAAAATAAAAACATGTCCTTCTTTATTTTTATGCGTCCTTCATTTTTTAATCTTGCGTCCTGTGATTTTTAAATTTGAACCTGGCAACCCTACAAGAAACACTAGATTAAAGTACCTACTTCATGCAAAATTGATTTGAATTATTAAAATTTTGCGCATATACCATTAACTTTCACGATTAACAAATTAGTGTATCAAATATAAGAGACTGCGTATAGTAAAACCGTTTTCGAGTTTTACAATGGAAATGAATTGACTACTTGTTAAGTATAAAAGGAAAACGTGATTTATTCTATTCTAACTGTTCCTTTCTGCTTTATTACCTCGTTCTCTTGTAAATAGCGTAACTTAATGGTCTTTCTGAAGCTTTAAATATTTTACGTCAACTAATTACATGAAAAAAGAGCTTTTCAAACGCTACTCACAGGATTAATCTGTAACCTGTTGCTACATTGATTTAAATATTACCATCAAGTAAATGCTTGTACCTGGTACGTCACAGTCAGTTAACTGGTTCTACATAGTAAAAAGAACGCATTATGAAATAAAATCGTTTCGGACATAAACGAGATTTGTTATACACATTACTTTTAATCCCTAAATTTATATCGGTCATTAAGATAGCTTTAAATTTTTCTTGTTTTTAGTGCACACATTGAACATTTTTAATATAAATAGCCTATTTTCGCTGACATGTCGGAACCTTTTGCTTACGAGGCGCTGTGACCGCTGTGTTTTTTAGTTTCTAAAACCATTAATTAGCATAACACAGACTCAGAGAGTGAAGAATTATGTGTGCGTATCGTTTCCGTGAATTGACAACCGGTTGGTAAATGCTCCACTGAATTGTTCAAACTCTATTATTATTTCATTTACATAGAAAACATGTTCCTTGCGGTAGCCTGGAGGCTTGAGGCATTTTATTTCATATCTTCATATGTTTGTAAGGTACTGTTTCACATATCCGACACATTACTGTTTAGTCCCACTAATGTAGCATGCACGTCTCGCTGAGATATTGTATTGGGTATCCGACTAACTCTCTCTGGGACATTGAAACTATCTCAGACACTTATTATATTAATGTCTCACGGACGCTTTAGACAGGTCTCATTTACACATCACGCCTGAGATGTAGTTTTAACCGCTCAGAGATTTTTTGATACATTCATGTTAGATAGATGACCAATTTCTGGTATATCTTTGTTTAGTCCTGGTGATTTGGGGGTATTATACGTCTCACTGAGATGTGTTGAATATTCCATTAATTACCTTTGGCACATGGAGTATGTAACACATCGCACTTGAGTTTTAATTGTTTGACATCTCAGAGACCTGTGGTTAGCTAGATGACCCTTTTTTGACCCATCTCTATTTAGTGCCAGCGATTTGGCACCGGAATGTTTTTTTTGCATAAAATATTAGATGAACCATCCCTGGGACATTGATTATGTCACATCTAAAACAGATGAGATTTTGAAATGTTAAGTGTATTTCTATTAGTGGCTTTGCTGTTGAACAATAAAACATGATTAATTTTATGTATGACTATTTCATTATATCTTTAGAGCTCGCCGTTGACTCATTGATTTCCATCTTTCTCCGGACAGTTGGCAACACATACTTTTTTTTTCCTTGAACGTGCATTTATTCAGATCTACAGGCAAGATCTTAACATTTACAATGTATAGGTATATTGCTGTGTTTATTTATGAAATTTTTGTGTTATTAACTATACTAATTAAATTTTATTAATTGTCGTTGGTCTATGTGACGGCATGGAGATTATTCTGTTATACGAGAAAACGGTCAAGGTTGTTTTTTTTTACATTTTTGTTAAACGTGGAAAGTTCCGGGAATTTTTGGGTCTTTATCTTTTACCAAATGTAAATGCTTAATTAAATTGACAGGTGGATGTGATTTATCGCCTTTTCTGTGTAGTGTAAAGAGATGAAATTTTATTTTTCCTAGAATTTAAGTTTGGATTTATCCCTTAATGTCTGATAATAAATTGATTTAGAAAAATAATCTACCTCTTATTTTTGTTGGCCTAATAACGCGAGTTGATAGTCTTGTTGTCAACTGTGTATGATTGATTGTTGTAATTTTTATTATCGGAAGAAGGGTTCGTCTTAAATAGGGCGTTAACAAGTTTTAACCACGTTCAGCGCGGAGTTACGTTTTGCCACGTTGAGAGCGGAACTACGTTTCGTTGAATTACGGCCAGTTTGAGTGTACTGATACCTTTTATTTGGATACTTCAATTCCCGGACAAGTAATGTAAGTAGTTGTCATAATTTTAGTCTATTTGTAATAATTGTTTGTGTTTTTACCATTTGCCTTTTGTGTCTTAAGATTAAATCGCACAGGTTAACTGAGAGCAGAGTCGAATCTCTCCTCTGTATTGGGGAAAAGTTTTGTGCCGTGATCATAATAATAGGTAAAGATATAGCTAGGTTTTTGTTTTGATGTTTTGTGTACGGTCTTTCTGGCCTACGGATCAGTGCACACAGCAATATATACATAAAACATTTATAAAATTTATTCTTCTATAAACATCAATCCCGCTCCATCTTCAATATGTTGGTATTCTTTGATTTTTGTTCTGGTCCCGCGTAGGCTCATAGATACTCCTCTGATTATTGCTATTTGAACTTTGACGCGTGCCCAGTTCAGTACCTGCCCACACGTTTTTTTGATAGTACCACAGCAGTTCTCTTCAAGAACTTGTCGAACTCCTTGTGCAGTGCTCCGTCACAAGAACATATCAAAGGTGTAACTGATGCTCTCAGATCTTCTGCACTTTTTCCATATATCTTTTTTCTAGGGCATATCTTTTGGAAATTGATGTCCATGTTTGAGAAGAGTAAGAAGGGGCGTCTCTATTTACTACGCGATTATCAAATAACGCACTTCTCCCTAATTCCCAAATGCCATCGATTTTGCAGAGCAGGATTTGAATGGCTTGAATCTTTCACGATTGGCTCTTTTACTATGCTGCTCCATCCATAATTCGTCAAACTTACACATTCATCTCTTACGTGATCATGACCATTTTTCATTAATTCACCTTTCTTGCAGTTTAGGGCATGCGTAACCGAGAATTCTTGTCCACAGGCATCACATCATTCTGGCACACCTGACCTTGATTTGGTTATCCATGGCTTTTGGTACTACATTTAACCATTTTGAAGACTTTCCTTTACATACACGATGTCAAATTCTTCTTTTGTTTTCAAGTAGTGATACAAATATCTCATCTTGTTTTTGCTTCAACACATTTTCTTTTCTTATCAATCCTTCATTTATTTTTTTAACACAATTATTCTGATATTCAAAAGATCATAGAAGTTCTAATCTTTTGTGACTTTTTACAGGTAATTTCAAAAGCTTTTTTATTAGTCTCAACAGGATCATTTATATTTGCTCCTCCAAATCTGATTGGCAATTAAAACAATTCAAGTTTAATAGTAATTCATTTTAAAAAATCCACAGATTTCGCTATCCTTGCAACCATCGGAGACATTGGAAATGATAACCGTATAACCTATAAAGTCATAAATAACCCTCACACGGAATAAACGTAAACATTCTGAATATTAAGCGGCGTAACATGCTTGTATTGTAATACTATCACGGGCGACGTGCGAGAGTGTTCAATTCGAATAAACAAAACCCTGCGCCCTGTTAAGTACCGTATCGACAGTATCCGCGACTTTTCTTGAATCTACCGATTGCAGTCGGATACGGTCAATCAACACTCGACGCGACACCACTGTCGTTTTTCTACTCGGTAAATCTGGTAACTTCATACCCATACAAAACAAGCATTTCCAATGCTAATATAGCTGGTAGTAGAGTTGTTTGAATGATGCTTTTCAGAGGAATATATTCTTCTTTAAAATATTTTACAACATACATAGTTTTTTGTTTGCTGAAGTGTTTTCTTCAGTTCTGAGACTTTTAGCATTGGAAATGCTTATGTTTTGTATAATTTACCAGGTTTGCCGAGTAGAAAAGAAGACAAGTGGTGTCGCGTCTAGTGTTAATTGTACCGTACTTACTTAACAGTGCGCAGGGGTTTTGTTAATTCGAATTGAAAATTCCCGCACATCGCCCGTGATAGTATTAGAAGCATTAGAAGCCGTTTATTATTCAGTAAGTTTACGTTTGCGACACGGGCGAGCTTGCGAGTGGGTGGAGCAAGATTTTTCCGTGTGAAGGGTTATTTAGGACTTTATAGGTTATACGGTTATCATTTCCAATGTCTCCGATGGTGGCAAGGATTGCGAAATCTGTGAATTTTATATTAAATTATTTTATAATCAAGTCAGTGTATAGAGCAGCAGCGTGTCGTAAAATGGAGGGTAAAATCGAAGAACTCTCTTCTTTCTGTTTTTATTATCTTGTTCCACTTCTATCGCCATTGCCAAAGCAAGCATTTCATCATCAGACGAACTACTACTTGAAGCCATGTTTATAACTGAACTGAATCGAGCCGTTTGTTCCTTCACCAAAAAAGACATTTTGTCGCGCCGCGCTGCGCAGCTTATCTGCTTATGTGAGAATTTAACCTTGCATGACGCACCGCGACGCGTCGTTTATGTGAGCATCGGCCTTTATGGTTTTGATTCTAAGAAATTGTATTTTGATTTATTTAAATTTTATTATGTAATGTGAGCGTTATTAGTTTGTAGGTCAAAGAAAAGGGTGTTGAAACACTACAACAATTGTGGGATCGAACTCACATGCTAACTCATAAATGCGTGTGTCTGAGCCAGCCCACCATACTCCTAATTGCTTTACAAACCAACCATTTATTAATTTAACTAACACTTTTTCATTAATTACACGTGCGTTAAACCATTAATTTCGAGGTATTTCTATAGACGTAGTATTAAAAGTGCCAAAAAAAACCCAACTTGGTTATGGAAAGTTTGATTTGAACACATTTTTCTGAAAGCTAACGAAATATTACAATAAATTCGGTGCGTTTTGACCAACTTCCGCCGAACTTTTACCGTAATTAATTATTTCTCCAAAATCACGTTTGCGGTAGGCATATAACCGGAAAAGTCAAACCCAGTGTTATGATAAATTATTTTATGCACCTCAGCAGTTTTATCTTCATTTATATCAGACTGGAAAACACTTCTTTTTATAAGAAAGTTCACTCTTCGTAATATTGTATGTAAATCGCGATAAATTACGAACTGCTATTGAACATGAAATTGTATCACAAACTGTACACCAAAATTTAATGAAATTAGTTTTACATCATGTTTATGCAATAAACGTAACATAAATCATAACCTACTTAAAATTTATTGAGTAAATCAAGTAATGCAATTATCGGGATGGTATGTAAATGCAATTAAAATCCTGGCGTTTATTAAATTTTGTTCATTTTTGTGTTAGTCCGTGATGCAGTTATGCTTGGCAAGAGTACGATAATAAATTTCACACCTCCTACAATAACCGAGATTATAATATAAATACGCCAAATCAACATTATGCCTCTTGCCATTTTCTTGAAAAATCAAAACCAATTTTAGAATTTCCCATATTTAACAGTTCACAAAAGAGTGACTGTTGACAATGCCCCTGGAGATTTCGATTTTTCCCCAATCAATTCGTCCTAAAGATTGCTTTTTGAAAACAGATGCCACCATTCGACTCTAGTATTTTTCCAACAGAAACAAGTTTTTTTTCTAGTTAAATAGTAGTCATACTGTGTTTTCTGAAGCAAGGGGCGAATGTGAATGCGTACGGAATAATGCGTATGGATCGCATTTAAATTATTGATTCAACTATACGAAAGTGGCACTCCATGAATTGGGATCAATACAATACGTATTTCTAAAAACGTATGCACGATTTTTCATTCTATTATAATTTTTATTATCATGTAAATTGTGAACGTACTTTAATTCCGTCCGAGTGCGTGCGCTCACGTATAAAGTTTCCACATTCTTCTACTCCACCACACGGAATTGCAAATATTACGCCTACTCGTGCTAGACCTTTCATTTATGAATATCTTATGCGGTCATATGTAAAAGATGCAATTTGTTAGGGTTTCCTCCTTTAATTTCGAAGCATTTAACGACGGTTACAGTAAAGTTTAAGAAGCCTTTTATCGCATTGATAAAATTAAACTGCTTATTTTACGAACGATATTCGCCGGTAAAGTACGAAACTTTTGTCCACATTGTATTAAAATATTTTAATATTGCCTTGAGAAGTTTTATTACAATTCTCCTTCAGCTTAAGATTAAAGACATACGTGAAAAAAGTGAAGTTTTGGATGCAAGTGATTTGAACCTCGGTGTTTACAGAAATTTTTTATTCAATTTTGTGTTTTAATTAAACTCGTAACTTGCTTTATAAAAGATGTCAGGAACACAAAAATGTAGGGTTGAACATCAGTAATTTGGGAACTCTTAGACTGGTAGAAACGTGACACTTCTGACAGGCCGCATGTAAACACGCATTGCGATGGCCTAACGTTATTACAACGTATGTTAAATTTAAATTAATTCACGGGGTTTGTTTGATACTCCATAAGCTCAACTCTCGGCTCTACTAAAACACCGTCAGGTAAATATATGAAAGTATTAAGAAACCCAATTTGATTATTGTTTGATACCCTTTAATAATAGATTTGTCCGGATATTTAGTTGGTTTACGTAACTAGATTAATTGTAGTAGTCGAAAGACGTCTAGCTTATCTTAAAAGATACTTATGCCCTTGCTTTTAAACAATGTTTTAATTGTTGTAATGGGAGATTTCATATAATCGTTATTAAAACGAGTATTTTCGCTTCGGCAATCATATAGATCGTCGACACCGCAGCCTACTTTAACACTACGTGTCTCCATCGTCTAGCAGTACCGACGCCGGTCTTCGGACCGTTTGCGACGTGTTAATAGTAATTTGACAAACTTTACAGTCAAACTTAATTACCTACTAAATTTTACAGCGTAAATGTTAAATTGATATTTTAATGAGTAGGCTAAGTCGCTTTTTAACCGTAAGGGCAGATAAAGTGATCACTTTAACCGTATGGGTAGATAAAGTAAAACAGATGATTGTGCATTCTAATGACATCTGCCATTCTTATTTCAAGAGGGACGCAGAGCACGATATAAAGTGACGTTCAGAACATATGACAATGTCCGCAACCGCAGAACCACACGCTTGCTATTTTTGACGTCTAAATTAAATTCAAAATTGTCAGGCGAGATGACAATGATTTATATGGCTTCTGCTATAAAATAAAGTTTTGTATTATACACGAAGATAAAAGGAAACTTCGTGAATGTTAATTCACTCAATGGTTAAAATATCTCTATATCGTGTTATATAATAAATGTTGATATTTGCACAGGAGCGGGAGTTTAACGTAAAAAGGAAAAGATCAAACACACGTACATTTATTGTAAACGACAACTACTACGAGTACCTACTTGCATCCGTGCAGTAAAGATTACCAACTTTAACAATAAATATTAAATATTAATTCAGCTTACAATTAACCTAATTTTATAATGAATAAAAAATAAAAGAATACGATGGGCGTAGATGAAAGGCTTATCAATATGAAATTAAACATCAATGTGTTAGGGAATTGAACCAAGCCATAGCTCCCTCGAGGAATGCAGTTGAATTTGCATTACTATTCTCTTAATACATTATCTGCTATAAAGGTATCCTTGTAATGACTATAATCAGTGTTTCCCATCACCAAAGTATTAGATAATTACATTCCCCAATTAATTCGTGCACCAAAATTGTGTGTATTAGGAAACTGTTAATATACGACACGTGAAAATATTGAAATTTTTCTGTTCTAAATGCAGGCAAAGGGGGTTCTAACTAAACCAATTTACAATAATTTAAGAACTACGTATTATATTTATTATAAGAGATAAATAAATAGAATAATAGTGGTAAGAGCATTTCATGTTTGTTTTTCTGTAAATGCAGGCTATCGATTAGTGTGATGATGTAGTATTTTTCAAGAATACGCCTGTAGTTGAATTTGAAAGTAAAGTTCGTAAACAGAGTTGAAAAAAGTTTTACATGTAAATGGATACGAGTTTGAGCTGTGATATGAATTCACACGTGATCCTGTTATAATTTTTCATTTCTGCTATAATAGAGAAAAGTTAAGCAACTTGATATTATCAAATATACGAGTGAGAATAAATCTTATTATCCCATGAAATCTTCGACCACTCAGTTCCAGCAAAGTTACTTAATTTATAAGTCCATACATAAACTGATATAGAATTCAGACCAGACCCTATTCATTATCTTGAACTATAAAGATTGTAATGAGTTTTGTTAACAAAACCAACAAATTTCGAATTACAACCAATCGTTGGGCGTGATAAATTACCTACTTATTCTCTCTGAGCCGCGGTCGAAACAAATTCCCCAAGAAAAAAACTCATTAGCTAGCATTATTTTGCACTTTATCTTGTCTGCTTTTCAAATCTCGAACTCGCTCCTTCTAAGAAGCTAAACTATGTATTTCTGCCGTTCATTGAAGAAAAAACGCATTTCTCCAAATCCATTAACAGCGAATAAATAAGTAATGAGATTGTTGGCAACAAAAATGGCGCTGTAGCGATACTGATTGATTTTTTGTTGGTTTGCAGCAGTGCAAATTGTTGTCTACTTACCGTCAAATAAACACTTGTAGGCGGGTAAGACCAGTTTCGCTTTGTTTTTACTCGCTGAAGCGTGTTAACAATTTGACGTCAACAGACATGTTACGTTATCCCACATGCTCTATTGATTTGCATGCTGTCACCAAAACAGTGATAAATAAGTAAAATATTGGGAAAAACGTCTTCAAAATAAATTTTCCTTCCAATGGGGTACAATTTATTTGTTTATCGTGACGTATTAACCATTAGTGAAATTGAATAAATGAAATTTTAGAAAAAAAATTGTGTCGCGTCTGAAACCGAAAATAAATCTCCGCAGCATTTAGTGAAATAGTGACAAATTTATGTCTATAATGACTGTTTTGTCGAAAATTAGTCTATCAAATAATTTATCGGTTCTTACTGCTACTGGCGTCCAATCAATATTTGTAAAATGTAATCATTAATTCCAAAAGCTTTAAAGCACTCCCTAAACGATCAAGCGGTTTGATCAAATGTTTGATCGAGCCGCTTGACGCGCGCTTCAATCAACCATCAAGCAGGCCTTCAAACATTTGATCAAACCTCATCAGATATTTTGTTTAGTTCGTTAGTAGTTGTTCATTCGTGCGGTTCATTCGCTAAATAGTTGTCAGTGTTGTTTTGTGAGCTTCAAGTGATGGTTTCAAATACTGATTTGGCCTTGTGGTACAAAATGAGAAACCGTTTTTCTCATGACCATTTAATACGTTTTCTACGGATTTCGGAACCAGAAGACTATAGGAACTTTTTGAGAATGGACGGAGAAAGTTTCGATTATCTGCTGGAGTTCGTAAGGCCCGACATCGAGAAGAAGGATACAAATATGCGTGAAGCGATTCCTGCAAGCCAGAGACTGTCTATCACACTGAGGTATCTAACGTCTGGTGCAGATTTGGAAGACCTAAAATTCACTTGAGCCATAGCACCTCAAACTCTGGAGTCCATCATAATCGAAACTTGTTCGGCAATAACGAAGGCATTGAAGAAAAACATTCAGGTAATTATTTTTGAAGTAAATCTATTTATATTTTATTAAGAAAAAGCACAATGAATGTTAAATACATTTAAAAACAAAAGTTCACATTGAGGTAAATGAAAAAAAATTTGTCGCAGTCTCATTGTCTTGGTTTTGCCCATGATGAAAAGAAGGGCTTGGATGCGATGAGTAGATAGGCTGCGCTGAGTTGGAGTAGTCTTGCCAATTTGAACTATTCAATGATGATGAAGGTGATGTTGAAGGTGTCCAGGGTCGAATAAATTTCACTCCTTCCCTTGTTAGGGTGCCCATTTCGGCTTCAAAAATTGTATCATTAATAATTTTTTCCGCAAAACGTCGTTGATCCGGAGGAATTTTTTTCAATTTCATAGCCCACCCCTTGGCCATAATGTCCTCTTCGGTCTCAGGCCGCTTGAAATATTCGGTGGCTAGTCCCACTAATTGCTCATTAGTGTCTACTCCTTTCCTTTTTTGAGGAGGGGGGGCTGGGTTAGAAGTTGGCGTTGTATGAATTCCAGAAGGAGATGTACTTTCTGAATCTTGAGATAGCTGCGAGTCGACATCAGGCGATGGCTGTAACAAAAAGTAAAATACGGTTCATATAAGCTTACGAAATGTAGGCATATAAACAATTTATTACTACTAATATTTTTTAGTACGAAGTAATAGGTACTTTTTTTAAATGTGGTAATTTTTATGTAAACTTTAAAATGCTAGTATCGTTTTTCGTTTACGTTACGAAATCGCAAGATGGATGGGAAAGAGTATCGCAGGAGTTCGAAGAACAATGGAATTTCCCCAATTGCTTAGGGAGCGCTGACGGTAAACACGTGGCAATCCAAAAACCACCCAATTCCGGATCATACTATTACAATTACAAGGGATATTTCAGCATTGTGCTTATGGCTGTTGTTGATGCTAACTACAAATTTCTGATGGTGGATGTGGGAGCGAATGGTCGAGTGTCTGATGGTGGCGTTATGAAAAACACCTTATTTTGGCGCAAGTTGTCTGAGAACCAGCTTAACTTGCCTGATCCTCGACAGTTACCAGGCACTTCTAAGAAATGTCCGTACGTGTTTCTTGGCGATGAAGCTTTCCAACTTCACCCTAATTTCATGAAACCGTACAATAGGGCTGCTCTGACAAATGATAAAACGATTTACAACTACAGACTCTCCCGAGCCAGAAGAGTCGTGGAGAATGCGTTCGGAATATTAACGAAAAGATTTAAAATATTTCAAAAACCCATTAAATTTGAGCCATTAAAAGTTAGAAAAATCGTTATGACATATTGCCATTTGCATAACTATTTATGCTCAAAAAACAGAGCTAACTATTTGCCACCTCAGGACATTGACAATGAAGACGTTACTACTGGTGCTAAGGAACTTGGGTCATGGAGACAAGACACTCCACAGATGCTTTCCCTTCAAAAGACTAAAGGCAATGCAACAGTATTAGCAAAAACAATAAGGGACGACTTCTGCGAGTTCTTTAACACCTCTGGGGCAGTTGCGTGGCAAAATAAGTACCTCATTATTAATAAGTGACAATATTTAGTGTTGATATATATTTAGGTTTTGAGTTAAGTACCTACTGTATTCGTGTAATACTAAACTAATTAAAAATGTACAATAAAAATAAAATAAAAAATGAAGATATAAATACTTACCTCAGAAGTTTCAGTTGCTGCTATTTCCAACTGATCCTTTATGAAAAACATATCATTGTAATACCACAGAGACGATTCAGGGATGTCATCCGTAGACGTTCCTGATACTTTTTTCCCCTCGATGGCCTTATACATTCTATTAAAACTTGTTCTCAAATTATTAATTTTTGCTTTCAAAAGCTTCACTGTAAAATCTGGTTTCAGTACTTTTAAGGCCTCTACGATTTTTTCCAACGCTGCATTTTTTTTATTTGTATTAAAATAATCCTTGCTTTTCACCTTCCACAATTCGGGAGAATCGCGGTACAAGTCAATTAACAAGGTTATAAATTCCCGTTCCGAGTTTTCACATTCACTCTCCATGGTTTTCGCCTAGTGACTGACGCAATGTTTGACAAAAACCGTTCTAGACGATCAATCCCCTCTCCAACCGTTTGAGTCAAACAAACTTTCTATCAAACAACATCAAACCTCGCTTCAAACGTCAAACAAGTTTCTACACGTTCAAACACGTTTGATCAAACATTTGATCAAACCGCTTGATCGTTTAGGGAGTGCTTAAGATTTTTCTTAAGCTGGTTTTGTTTTACGTGTGCATTTGGCTGATACTAAACCTTGGAGATTTAATGATAATAGAAAAGTCAACAAATAATTAAGGTTAGTTTTCAATCGTCATTTGTTTAGATTTAGCCAATTACTCTAAAATATATCCAATATCGCCTTGTGCAACAGTTTACGCTTACGGTATACACGCTTGACATTACCAACATTTATGACAAGGCGAGGTGAGTTAACATTTTTTGTAAACTTAATGTGTACTAGTGTACACATTTTAGTATTGGAAATGCTTATGTTATGTACATGGTTATGAAATTTATCACTTTTCGTTCAAGCAGAAAAGACACATTTTAGCAAAATTCCCAGACACTCTGTCCACACCCCTCGCCAAGTATTTTCGGTGGCTTTAACAAAGGGACCCGCTAAGATTATGACTTGGTCGTCTGCGAAAGCGATAGTGGATATTTCGCATTATTCGGACCCCACTTCCCCCATCGTACTCAGCCAGTCTTACTTGAGGACGAACCGAGACATGATTCGTCACAGTTTCTCACAGTTTAATACCCATATTGCAGAGTAAAAGAGCAAAAGTAACTGAAGAAGGTTAATTAACAGAGTGTAATTATAACTAAACCCGTCTAGGAGGTCCACCAGTGATTAAAAACAAACACTGAACACAAAAAACAACTACGTCTCATTCCACATGCGAATCATGACTACAAGCATCCAAACAAATTATTTACTTTATACTACGGTCAATATTTGGCTGGGAGAATATTTTATATATATTTCTATATTCAATTTAATTTACGTATTTCTCCGGGAAATTAAAGAATCCAAAATAAAAGCACTTTTTTTCTACGTTACTTCCGATTCTCTTCTGAAAAACTGGCATACTTACAGAGGACGTTTTTTGCGTTTTTAGATTGGCTTAAAAAAAATGTGTTTTGCTTGCACTAAAGGAAGGGTTTCCATCCTTTATGTTCATGGGGGGTTACTTATCTTTAATCATTGCGATCGTTTTCTGACCGCACAAGAAAAATCTAAGGAAGGTGAAAAAGACGTTTGTACAATACTCTTTTACCAACATGGAATAAACTTAACAAGATTTCAAATGACTGTGAATATTAGATGAGATAATATACCTTAAGAGCATTTGTAACATTAGCGTCGAAGTCGGCTAGCCAGACTCGAGAGGGGAAATTCCAGTACGTTCTCCCGCCGCATTTTTAGAGGAAAGTAAAATTTGGGAAGGGGATCATGCACTCGTGTCGCGTATACTGATACTGATGTTATTATGGCATTCATGTTGCAATAATCTTCTGTACCGCTGACCGTAACTCGTAAGGACAATTATTTCTCTTTTCTCTTTGTAAGTAAGTATGTAATTAGAATTACAAAGAGAAAAGCAAAGACAACTCAACACTTATTAAAATAAAATGTAGGTATAATCAATTAGTCCAGTCAAATTACCGTTTGGGCTGGATGTTGTCATTTTACTCAACGAGACCAAGTGCACTTTATGTAAAAAAAATTCGCTGAATCCGAAAATCATAGTCTCCCTGGCCGGAAACTCCCGGAACATATTGTTATAAACAAAGAACGAAGACAAAATGTCGTTTCTTTTCGAATTTTACTTCAATTATCTCCCGAAAATTAACAATCTACGAGCCCTAACAACTAATTGTTAAGACAAACCATTTAGGGCCGGTTTATCAATCTAATGCTAAAGTGGCAGTTAGTTAACAGACAGATAAGATATAAGTTGCTGGTAAAGTATCAGTTAGAATAATTGGGTTTATCATTTTGTATTTAAGGTGTTGTTAGCTAACAGACAGAATTTGTTTTAACAACTACGATTGGTAACACTGCTTTGTAAATAATAGATCAAATAACCCGTAGTAGTTCAGAGAACTGGTCTGTGGTTAACGTCGTATTTGTTTTTAATTTTAAATTTTGTGTGTATCGGTGTAGAGTATTATTTCATTTTGTGTTGTTTGATTTA
This sequence comes from Photinus pyralis, assembly GCF_008802855.1. NCBI lineage: Eukaryota > Metazoa > Arthropoda > Insecta > Coleoptera > Lampyridae > Photinus > Photinus pyralis. Next base: position 55,938,572 of record NW_022170249.1, read on the forward strand.
CATTAAAATGAGCGAGAAGAAGAAAAAGGAACGATCTGCTAACTTTTCACCAACAGAGATTGATCTGTTGGTGAAACTAGTTTCACAACATGCCAAAGTGATTGAGTGCAAGAAAACAGACGCTGCGACGTGGAAAGATAAAGAAAATGAGTGGGAACAACTTGCACTTGAATACAATTCTGCGAATAGCACTTGTCCGCGAAATGTCAAGTCTTTAAAAACCAAATATGAATGTTTAAAAAAGGACATTAAAAAGAAGGTTGCGTTACAGAAACAGTCGTTATATCAAACTGGTGGTGGGGCCTCCAAAGATATCATTTTTACCCCAACAGAGGAAATTTTAATTAGCATAATTACATTTTCGATTCAAGGACTTTCTTCAAGAAGCGATTGTGATCAAGGTATAGTTAACTTAAAATTTCCGCAAAGGTATAATTTTAATTTTGTAGTTATAAATAATGAAAATATTAAACACTCAGTAGTGGTATCTGAACCGCCAGATGTGGAGTTGGATATCGTTGAAGACATTCCGATCATGGATATAGATGTTATATTAGAATCGGTAGGCTTAAATTATTTTTACATACTCATTTCCAATAACATAAAATTACAGGATACCACACTACTTCCCCCAATGCCATCGGTCGCTAGTACTTCACAGAATTTTGTTGCAGTAGAGCTTCCATCTACGTCAACTACCGAACCAACTGTCTAAAATATATCCAATATCGCCTTGTGCAACAGTTTACGCTTACGGTATACACGCTTGACATTACCAACATTTATGACAAGGCGAGGTGAGTTAACATTTTTTGTAAACTTAATGTGTACTAGTGTACACATTTTAGTATTGGAAATGCTTATGTTATGTACATGGTTATGAAATTTATCACTTTTCGTTCAAGCAGAAAAGACACATTTTAGCAAAATTCCCAGACACTCTGTCCACACCCCTCGCCAAGTATTTTCGGTGGCTTTAACAAAGGGACCCGCTAAGATTATGACTTGGTCGTCTGCGAAAGCGATAGTGGATATTTCGCATTATTCGGACCCCACTTCCCCCATCGTACTCAGCCAGTCTTACTTGAGGACGAACCGAGACATGATTCGTCACAGTTTCTCACAGTTTAATACCCATATTGCAGAGTAAAAGAGCAAAAGTAACTGAAGAAGGTTAATTAACAGAGTGTAATTATAACTAAACCCGTCTAGGAGGTCCACCAGTGATTAAAAACAAACACTGAACACAAAAAACAACTACGTCTCATTCCACATGCGAATCATGACTACAAGCATCCAAACAAATTATTTACTTTATACTACGGTCAATATTTGGCTGGGAGAATATTTTATATATATTTCTATATTCAATTTAATTTACGTATTTCTCCGGGAAATTAAAGAATCCAAAATAAAAGCACTTTTTTTCTACGTTACTTCCGATTCTCTTCTGAAAAACTGGCATACTTACAGAGGACGTTTTTTGCGTTTTTAGATTGGCTTAAAAAAAATGTGTTTTGCTTGCACTAAAGGAAGGGTTTCCATCCTTTATGTTCATGGGGGGTTACTTATCTTTAATCATTGCGATCGTTTTCTGACCGCACAAGAAAAATCTAAGGAAGGTGAAAAAGACGTTTGTACAATACTCTTTTACCAACATGGAATAAACTTAACAAGATTTCAAATGACTGTGAATATTAGATGAGATAATATACCTTAAGAGCATTTGTAACATTAGCGTCGAAGTCGGCTAGCCAGACTCGAGAGGGTACTTATCTTTAATCATTGCGATCGTTTTCTGACCGCACAAGAAAAATCTAAGGAAGGTGAAAAAGACGTTTGTACAATACTCTTTTACCAACATGGAATAAACTTAACAAGATTTCAAATGACTGTGAATATTAGATGAGATAATATACCTTAAGAGCATTTGTAACATTAGCGTCGAAGTCGGCTAGCCAGACTCGAGAGGGGAAATTCCAGTACGTTCTCCCGCCGCATTTTTAGAGGAAAGTAAAATTTGGGAAGGGGATCATGCACTCGTGTCGCGTATACTGATACTGATGTTATTATGGCATTCATGTTGCAATAATCTTCTGTACCGCTGACCGTAACTCGTAAGGACAATTATTTCTCTTTTCTCTTTGTAAGTAAGTATGTAATTAGAATTACAAAGAGAAAAGCAAAGACAACTCAACACTTATTAAAATAAAATGTAGGTATAATCAATTAGTCCAGTCAAATTACCGTTTGGGCTGGATGTTGTCATTTTACTCAACGAGACCAAGTGTACTTTATGTAAAAAAAATTCGCTGAATCCGAAAATCATAGTCTCCCTGGCCGGAAACTCCCGGAACATATTGTTATAAACAAAGAACGAAGACAAAATGTCGTTTCTTTTCGAATTTTACTTCAATTATCTCCCGAAAATTAACAATCTACGAGCCCTAACAACTATTGTTAAGACAAGCCATTTAATGTTTCGTTTATTAACCAGCTCCTAGCGAGTTTATAATTTTGCGATGTCTGTCCGTCCGTCCGTTAGCTCGATAACGAATTGACGGATTACGATGAAATTTTGTAGGTGGTTGCTTTATCAAATTTGTAGATCGGAGTTCGTGAATTGGTAATGTAGGTAAAAAATAAGGAAGGCCCTTTTGACATCTTGTATGAAATTCAATATAGGCATAGCTCTAGCTATATAATACGCAATTCCAAAATTTAAGTCTAATCGATGCAACATTCACAGTACCCTTTTCACATCTCGACCATTTATGAAACGAATTGCAAGCTTTTTTATTTATGAAGGTATTTACATGAAATTTGATACATATAGGCACTTGGAATAAAATAATTAAATCTAGTGCCAGTTTCAAAATTTGGTTTTGCGCATGCAACTTTCTTATTTAAGAAACCACATAACTGAAGTGGGATACTTATGCACTTGGAATAAAAGCAAATGTAACGCCAGTTTCAGTTTTGCACATGCGCAGTGCCAACTTTCGTATTTATGGAAGTATTTAAATGATATTTGATTCTTAGGCACTTGGAATAAAATCAAGTCTAACGTCGGTTCAAAATTCGGTTTAGGCATGCGCAGTGCCAACTTTCTTATTTATGAAAGCATTTAAATGAAGTTTCATACTTAGACACTTGGAATAAAAGGAAATGTAGCTCCAACAGTTTAAAAATTTGGTTTTGTGCATGCTATAGCCCTACCCAGGAGCTCGGTTGCTATATTTGTTTACACTTTTATTTAAACTGTAAAATAATTGAGAACGCTTTGAGAGTCGCCCAGTGTTAAGAAAAGCATCGTTGTTTTAATTTGTTTATTTAAATAAACGTGTAAACAAATATAGCAAACGAGTTCCTGGGTAGGACTATAAGCATGCGCAAAACCAAATTTTTAAACTGTTGGAGCTACATTTCCTTTTATTCCATGTGTCAAGTACCAAACTTCATTTAAATGCTTTGATAAATAAGAGAGTTCGCACTGCGCATGCGTAAAACCGAATTCAATCATAAATAAAAAAAGTTTGCAATTCGTTTCATAAATGGGGCGAGATATGGAAAGGGCACTTTGAATGTTGAATCGAAGAGACTCAACTTTTGGAAGTGCGTATTGTATGTTAGAGCCATGTCCATATTAAATTTCATGCAATTTGGTTCATAACTAATAGAGATGTCAAAAGGGCCTTCCTTATTTTTTTACCTACATTACCAATTCACGAACTCCGGTCTACAAATTTGATAAAGAATCTATCTACAAAATTTCATTGTAATCGGTCCATTCGTTATCGAGAAATCGTGCTAACGGACGGACAGACACCGAAAAATTATAAACTCACTAGGACCTCGCTAATAATTAATCCGTGACTATGGTACCTACGGTGATCGGGTTTGTCTTATTGTTTTGTCATCAAAAGAAGTGACCAAATACGGATTTTCAAATGATCGGAGGAATTTTGCTACTAAAAACAGATTGTTAATTTTCGGGATTCCTTTGTTTATATTTTTCCGTAAACACAATAACTAATGGCAAGTGCAGGCGCTTTTGTTTGATTTCATAATTCCATTATAGCATTACCGGATTATAAATAGGAAACAATAGTATGTACGGATTCGTAATTTTTTTCTCTACAAAAAACCTAAATAGACTACTTCTAAAATAATTAGGGAAGCCAATTCGGAAATGAAAAAATTACTATTGAAATTCCTATGGTGCGTTCGGAAAGTCACCGCCCCGTACGTACCTTGTAACGCAAAAATGTAATAATATTATAATAAAGAAGAAGAATAATTACAGTACAGTTTCACTTCTAATTCTTCGTGATATTTCCTACCTTTTTGGATTGTCGCTTTTAATATTATAAACGCCCATAATAACCGTACGATCGCGGGTATAACCGAATGACCCAATCTTTTACGAATGTAAGGTGGGAGAAACTAATAAATTCTGGATCACGGAAAAACTATGACGAAAACATACTTTTTACCCGATCCCAGAACTATTTTATTATCAACTGTAATGACTCGTAATTTTTTTTTAAAGGTAAATAACAGTTTAAACTCCATTATGACTGAATTGTTTTTCCACTTTTATTATTCTAACCCTCTAAAAAATATGTCAAACGTTGACTATATTTTGCATTAACGTCATACTTCAAGGGTAGTTTTTGCAAAAACGCTCGCGATTTTTAATATTCTAATTCAGACATATTGTACCTCAAGATTTGAAGGTACTCTATTCCAAATTTGAGCTACGTATTTTGAAAAATACCCTGTCTACAGCGACGGGCATTTGACGATTTCAACGCCGGTTTTTAATGTTTCCGCGACGTAACACATGCTCTTAAACTAAGGAACAATGCTATTATAGAAAAATAGGCTACCAACGGTGTCATTGCTCAATCATCTTATTCGATATAGTAGTTTCATTCCAAATGGTTTCCTGATGCTAATAAGTCTGGAGCTTTACCGTTAGCAGATTTTCCAAACGCTTTTCCGTTGCCATTCTGTTAAAGCGAACTGTCATGCAGTATCATTAATAATTTTGACTTTATGAAATTTTCTAGAAGTTTGACGTTAATAATTCGATTCGGTTCACGCCACCTATAGCATGCATTAATTCCATTAGTGCAACTTTGCGAGACGAGAGAAGTTGTTCCATTTACTGTCAGAAGTTAATACATCATCCGACTAAATTCCACCATTACACATGCAATGCGTCGCAAGAGATTTATTCGCACCGCAATAAAATTTCGACATTCCTCAATTTCGCTTTATATGACTCGGACACATTCAATTACAGCAATCCTTCCTTGCGAACGGCCATTAGATACTAGGAACTATGGTCGCTTTGATGCCGCACAATCGCACATTACAAACCACAATTACAAGTTCGCTTTATAACTCAGAACCCTTGCAGTAGAGATATTTTAACGTTATCACAAAATGATACATGTATAATAGTGAAAGTGGGTTACTTACTCGACCATAAAATTCTGTTACCAAACACAGGAAGTAAGCATTACTCCCCTTTCCGACCTTTAGCCAGTTGATTTTACAACTTTGCCAAGGTAACCTGAACACAGTTATTATTGCATTAAAGTAATCTTCCAGAATTGGCAGTTGCAAATTAATTTTTAATTTTGTTTTGCGCAGATCCGGTAAGTTGAACTACAAATAGTATGGGAGATATATTTTGAAATATCCAATGTTTAAATATTATTTCCTTTGGAGCTTTATATTACTATTTTGTTCCGTTTAGAGATTTATTTCTCGTTTATTTCTTCTGTTATTTACTGTCGTACTTATAAGCATTATGTACAGGGTGGCAACTAAGAATGTGAGGTACTGTATCTGAAAACCTAACCATCGTAGAGGCTTGCAGAAAAAAAGTTAACTAAAACGGCCACGAGAAAAACCTGGAAAATATTTTTAAGTTTCTCTTTCTGAAGTGTCCGCTAGGGGGCGTAACTGCAATTTGGAATCTTAAAAAGTGATGTTTCTGTGAATTCCGCTACATTAACCTAACAAAAAAATGTCCAGTCTTTGAAGTCGACGATAATCTGAACCTTTTTTGTTTGATAATTATTGCTGTATCTCTAAAAATGAAGTGGTGGGGGTATTCAAAGGTTTCCGTAAGGAACACCCTGTATCTTCGAAACGGCTGAGCCGATTTATATCGTGATGATCAGCATTTCGAGCATTTACGGCGGCATTAAAGCTTCCTTTTTTAAATCGATCCACCTTAGTGCCACAAATTATATCATAAAAATAATTTCGGAAAAATTAGCTTAAAAAAATAAAAACTTGGCCTAAATTTTAGGTTAGGAACATGATATCGAGATGCGGTTTTCGCGAGCTCGTTTAGGCATTCATGAAAAAAAAGCAAACCAACGCATTTAATTTTTTTGAGAAAATGAACCATTTCTGTTGGAATGTCGAAAAAAGCCCTCAAGCAGCAATATGTGAAACTAACAAAACTTCAAATATTATAATATTTGTAGCTGAAGAATAACTCTTTTCAATTAACCCGAGTTTGTTAAAATAGGCTCATACGGAAAAGGATTTCACATATTTTACGGAAGGCGAAGTGGTTAAACAACCTTCAAGAAATTGTGGACAGGCAAACTCCGCCATACCTTCACAAAAAGTTAACATATCGGACAGACGTTCACAACATTAATGTGAGGCGGAAAAGTAAATACATATAAATACCAATGCATAGAACCGTTCTGTTTCAGCGATCTTTCAAATATCAGGCTGTAAAAATACTTAATGGACTTCCTGCCGATATTGTGACGTTAAACCAAAAAATGTTTAAGTACAAATATAAACAATACTTGTTTACTGTACAAAACATACAATAATTTAGCTTGTTCCCTTTCTTTTTCTTTTTTTTCTCTTTTCAATCGTTCATCTTGTTTTTTTTTGTTTTTGTTGTTCTTTCTGTCTGTACCTAACTGGATGCTTTCATAAAGTTATTAAGGTTAAAGTAGAATATCAGATTAGGTTTTACCTAAAAAATCTGAACTTTCACCTAATTGATATATGCAGTACTTATTGCAAATGTAGAACTGCTAATCAATAAAGACATTTATTATTATTATTATTATTATTATTATTATTATTATTATACCCCCCACCACTTCATTTTTAGAGACACAGCAATAATTGTCAAACAAAAAAGGTACAGATTATCATCGACTTCAAACACCGGGCCTTTTTTTGTTAGGTAAATATAGCGGAATTCACAAAAACATCACTTTTTTAGATTCCAGAGTGCAGTTACGCCCCTAGCGGCCATTTCAGAAACTTAAAAATATTTTCCAGGTTTTGCCCCCCCCTGAAAACTGGAAAACAGGATTGGAGCAGTAATTCGGGCAATTTACCCGCCCCCCCCACAACAAGGTAGGTTAAAAACAAAAATTAGGAACCACCCCATTTGTGCTTCTATGAAAATTTTTTGTGATTTTGGGTAACTGGGTGTATTCTGCAGAGTATTGATGATTTCGTGGGTATTCACAAGACCACCGCACACCGCAAGTCGAATAGTAAGAGAAGTAATTGCTCGTCTTTCGCCAGAATATGTTTTCATGCCACAAAATGCAGCGGCGAAAGAAAATGTTGTTTCAAAGTTTTACAACATTGCAAGATTCCCTCGTGTGGTCGGTGCAATTAATTGTACCCATATTAATATAATATCACCTGGTAATTACAATTCATATTCATCACAATAGGCATGCGGATGGGCCCACCGGGATACCGGGAAATTTCCCGGTGGCCCGTCGTAACCAACTGTTATAAATGTATAGTTGTATTTGTATACTTAGTCGTTCAAGATTGGAAGAGACATAGAAAATAAGTAAATAAAGTACGGAAGATTTTTCTCGATTTAGGTCACATAACGTGACTGAGTCTCGGTCGACTGAACTGTGATTCTCAGCGCGAGGCGTGGTACGGTGACGGTCGTAACTTGTACCGTATCCGTACGATGACTGGCGATTGCGTCTGCTCACTGCTCTATTTCACGGAAACGCTTGTTTGGCTAGTTCAAGTTGCACTGTTCCTGAAAGTAGCCAGTATGTACTTGTGAGTTGTGCGTGATTACGATTAGTCATTGTTTTAAGAGATTCTGACTGGCGACGCCGCGACGGGGTGTGAGTGGGATTGCTGCTTCCCAACAAATTTAATCAATTGTTGGGTAGGTACGTATTAATAATGTTAAAGATCTTAATTATTATTACGATATTAGGTATTTATTTCATTTAATGTATTTTTTGGTTTTTGATTGTACTGTGTACCTGTCCTTAAAGTCTTAAAGAACACATATTAATTATTGCCATTGCCAACAGGTCATCAAGGCTAGCTAACCTGTGAAATCATTCAAATTCTTTGGGGTGAACGTAAAAACTAAAAGTAGCGAAGTAAAAAAGCGCATAATATACCTACTGCAAAATTATGCCACAAAAACGAAAAGGAGGGCAAGAAAGAAAACTGGAAAGTGAAAGGAAAAAAAGAAGTGAAATATTCAGAAAATGTCAGTCTTTAGATGTGATGTTCGGACACTTTTCTGTTCCGTCAACTTCAGGAATGGGAAGCAATGGAACTGAAAGCCAGAAAAAGTTAGATAAACCTGAACCTCAACAAAATCAGTCACCAGAAGACTTAGCGGTGCAACTTCAAACCCAGCCGTCACAAATACAGTTAGAGGACTCAGACGATGACGTAGAATACGTAGATGAAAATGTGGAAGTGAAGAATGGAAGTGGAAAAGATGACGACAACAAGTCGCCGCTGAAGGTGAGACCAGTGCCATTGCCATCTCAGGCATCTGCACCAGTATTAGACCTGTCGGGAGAGCCGGAGCCTGCTGGCGATTTCTTTGAGCGTCCTGATCCCAACAAACTTACACTATTTTTTAAATATCATCCAAAGGTACCTGCCGCACAAAATGATGAAGTTACAGTGAAGTGAGAAAAGCACTTTTTTGCACTGTCTGTCTGGCGTATGATAAGGATCAGAGTTCGGCTTTTGCAAAAGGTATGTCGTGTTGGAAAAAATGGACTAGATAAGAACAATTGTATTGCTGATTCTACTAACGGAGCGGCCAATATGCAAGGAAGTTATTCAGGATTCTCGGCTTTCATGGTTCAGGAGAATTCAAGTCATGTGCATATTTGGTGCTATGCGCATATTTTAAATCTTGTTCTAACCAGTGGCGTGCCGTGAAAAAAATTCTGGAGGGGGATTACGACGGCTGTACAGGATTAAATTGGTATTTTACTGACAAAACAAAGGCCTGTAGTATTACTTAAAAAATACTCCTTTATTCTAAAGATTACAGTATTACATGGATAAAAGTCATTTACAAGGCAAAAATTTAAAGAATAAAATCCAGTCTCCTTTTGGATTTGGCTAAACAATCGATAACCTCATCGACTGTTATTGAAACTTCTCTGTGGATGTTGAGTAGGGCCAAACCGTTGAGCCGTTCTGCGGAAGTTGTACTTCGCAGAAAGGTTTTCAAACGTCGAAGAGTTGAGAACGTTCTTTCCGCAGTTGCCGTCGTGACAGGAATAGTTATAAAAATTTTCAATAATTCATAAATATTTGGAAATATCTCTGCGTCTAACTTTTTCTCACTAAATAGCTGGAGAGCATCTATGGCGCTTTTAATATGAAAATCTTCAAGTTTCAGTAACGAATGCCACAGCTTTGCTTCTCCTAATAAGACATTGAAACTGCTTGCACTTAGAAATTGTTGGTACTTAATATACAGATCGTTCAACCTCTTTTCATCCAAAGCTTCACTTGTGACAAATAGCGTGGCAAATCCTTCGAATACTGATTCATGACTCAACAATCTTTCTTTCAAACTGGTGATGAAATTATCTACGAATGGAATAAAGATTGAACGGCGGTAATATTCTCCCACAGACGAATGTGGAACATTTTCTCTCATCGTTTGTCGAGAAGTTGTTCTTGGAACTGTCATATCAACGCCGTATGTAGTGCACCGTGAAGACACTGTATTGAATAATTCTTTGAACTCTCTATCAGCATTTTCTCTCATTTTTTGTAATACATCTGACACACCTCTTGCATACGTCATTGCTCCACCCAAATCTAGATTTACCGTTTGAAGTAATTTACTTAGTGGAAGAGAAACTGAGAACACCTTTGCAAGCACCTCGAGTGCGATTTGAAATTCTGTCGTAAGCAATGATTTTAAAATAGCATAACTGTCAGAAGCAGTAGACTTATCATCCCAGCAACTAATTTCTTCCAAAGCTTTTATTGTCGCGTCTTGTAGTTCCAAAAATGTTATCACTGAATCGTGCCTTTCAATCCATCGCGTATTACACAGCTGCTTTAATTTTTGTTTTTTGGTGTCTGAGCAATACAATTCAATTTTCTGAACAAGAACATTTTGTCTTTTGGGCGTTTTGAAGAAACTACACGTTCTTGCTAAGATTCCCATGCAGTTTCTTATGTAGCTAATAGAGCAAGCATCAGAAATTGCCAAATTCAATGAATGAGAAGAACAGTGAACATAAAGTGCAGAAGGGAATTTTTCACGTATGTATGTTTGTACACCGTGGAATTTCCCACTCATAGACGAAGCTCCATCGTATCCTTGTCCTACTATGAACTTTCCATCAATGTTCAACTCATCTAGAGTTTTTACAATGGTATCGGCTAGACTTTTGCCTGTCAGATCGGTAACCGGTACGAATTTCAAGAAATGTTCTTCAACTTTTGAAGTGGTATTATTAAATATTCGAGCACATAAGGAGAATTGTTCAGTAGTTGAAATGTCTGTTGTCTCGTCTGCCAATATAGATACGTACTTCGCATCCTTGATTTTTTCAACTAATTTGTCTGTTATTATATTTCCACATGTGCGAATAATTTCATTTTGAAATTTCCCACTCAAATATGTCGCCGATTTAGACATAGTCTCTAAGTGGAATTTAAGGTTTTCATCACCAGAACGAAGCTTTGAACGTAAAATGGCTCGCAAGTTGCCATCGTTCTCTTCCGGATCAACTTCTGATACCAGCGGACCAGAATCGCGATGGCCCCTTAAAGGGATGTTCTGTCTACCACACAAAATTACAGTGTCCACTATAGGTGCGATTCGCTTCCGATTCTTCTCAATTCTCTGCTTTGCTGCTGTGTCCAACTGCATGGTGATAGCCTCTGCTTTTTTTTCCTTCACAAGCTTCAAATTTTGTGCCTTCAGAATATTATACTTATGGTATTCAGTTGCCTCGTGGCTTTTGAAGTATTCAATGGCGTTCTTCCACTTGTGAAATTTTGTTCTAACCAATTGTCCCAGGGTTTGGCGATTTGTAAAACCAGCGGTTTCCGAAGCAAAAAAAACGCAATATTTGCAGAAAGCACCATCCTCCTTCTTAGAATACACTAACCACTTCCACCGATGTAGCCAGTTTAGCTGAAACTTCAAATTTCTTTGGGATGATGGAAATTTAAATGAAGAGTCTGGATACCAAAGATTTTCCAAAATAGTTAGGTAGTCATCGGAAGCCGGTTTATTATTCAAAAAATTTGCGATATCGTATTTATCGCAAAACTGGTATGCGCTCGGTTGTGCTTGTTCTTGTTCTGCTATCATATTTCCGATTTCATTATTTTCTATCGAATTACTCTCATTCTGAATCGGTGTGGCATGGGAAGATAATTCAATATTCGGATCAATTTGCATCTTTTTCTTAGTAAAAGAAAAACCATATTTTTCAAAAGGATTAGCCTTTCTCTTTTTCGTTTCTTCCATAATGATTACACGGGAAACTGAAATACAGTATTTCTGTATTACCTAACTGTTAGTTTTATGCGTGCAGCGTGCTTGAAATTTGAAATAAAATTGTGGAATAAAATAAAGTAATGTGGGTCTAGAACCCGGATTTGTAAGCGCAATCAAACTGTAAAAAAAGCAAGCACATAAGCACGTAAAAAGCAAAAAATAAGCACGCACAATAAACATTTATATTCATTCAAAATAGTTCACCACACCACATTTATTCTTTATTTAATTAATTGCCTTTTTTCAGTAAAGAAGAAAAATAACACATTTTCTTGTGTGGAGCGACTAGCGAGTCTTTAGAAAGTAAATGTTCCCGTTTTCTAGGTAGTTATCTATTTCTATTTATGTTAGGAAGACTGATTTATGACATCACGACCTTACATTTTACAATACTAGTTCTGACCAGTCAACTGTTTAATTTAAAAGGGGGTTTGTTGTTTCACAAAAGCCAAAAAATTAGCATAGATTCGGGATTCCTGAAATACTGCATGCAGTTTTAACGAAAAATCACAAAGTAAGCAAATCGTGTATACCTATAGGTACTTAATAACATGCCGATGCCTGTAAGATATCGGCTTACATTTAAAAGTTTAAGGTATAGGGAAATGGGTGCACCGGCCCACCGGGAAATGTACGCAAAGCAAACTACGCATTGTCGTATTTTGATTAGAAATGTACTTACCTCACTCATGAGATGACTCAGTAACAGACTAACAGTATGACGTGACGTTCACGTATTTATAAATAAATTGCAACAAGCAAGGAGGAATCAAGTCACTGAACTGACAGCTGACTGAACAAAACAACGAATATGTACTCCTACACCACTAGGTAGCTAAGATTGATAGGCGCCCACGCAGACTCATTAGTTGACTGTTGACCTTGCATGATCTAATAGGATAGAACTCGTCCTTTCTGGAGGCGCCAGCTGTGCTTATTTCCCGTATTCGCACCGCTTGCAATCGAGGCGGTTTTATTAGGAAACGCATACATTTTGCAATGTTGATTTTGTATCTGGGGGAGGTTTGAACCCCAAAACCCCCCCCGACGGCACGCCACTGCGAACAGACATTTTCAAATCTCACATCAAGGCAACATCGTTTTTTTCATTACTAAATTGCATCGCCGTGTTTTTCAAGGAATCACATCAACGGATGGGTTACTGGTTGGACATTGACAACAATCCTAGGGCGAAGAAACTTCAGTTAATTGGAGAAACTCGTTGGTGGGCTAAGGAAGCAGCGCTTAGTAAACTTTTTGGTAATTTGAATAAACCCGACCAAGCTTTGTATGTTGATATAATCGATGTTCTTAATACGATTGCAAAGACACCAACAATCAAACCGGACGCAAGAGCGAAAGCTGCCAATTATAAGGAACAATTACTAAAATATGAAAATGTCCTAGTTGCGCAGATTTTCCTAAAACTGTTCTCTATTACCGGCCCTCTATCCAAGTATGTGCAGACAACAGGACTTGATTTGTTAAAATGTAACTCTATGGTGGACGCTACCCTACTGAATTTAAAAAAAAATGCAAAGAAACATGGCGGAAGTTGAAGTCTCTGCAGATAAATTCGTAGAATGGGTTAATTTAACTTTTGAAAGAAGAGAATTCGATTTTGTCATTGAACAGCAATTGCCTGAAACTCGTTCAGAAAAAAAGAAAAAAATCTTTGATGAGACAGCCTCTGATTAAGTCCCAGAAAGTCAGAAAGATAAATTTAGAGTAGGCTTCTTCAACGTCATTATGGACACTGCGGTAGAATCAAATAACAGAAGGTTCGCAAAAAACGCTGAATTATGCAGGGATATGAATATTCTGGACCCGAATAATTTTAACGAAATCACTAAATGTGAGCTACCTGAAAGTATTGTCAGAAAAATTGATAAGATTTGATGCTTCCGCAACTCCTGCGAAATTGAAAGAAGAGTTGTTAAGTTTTGCGAGCAACTGGAAGTTTATTAAGCAGTCAATTGAAGATTCTTACAAAGTGCATTACGGTGATGTTGAAGTAGATTCAGACGATGACGATGGTTTAGAAACAAGATATGCCGAGGCCGAGGAAGATGGATCAAAGTCAAATACATGCACTGAAACCAAAAAATGCCAGAACTGCGTTATATGCTGCTATTGTGCAATTTTAAAATATAACTTGTTTAAGGGAGCCTATTCTACACTGGCACTGGCTTATCAATATATACTTTCAAATATACTTTCATTACCCATTTCGCAGGTAGCTTGAGAGCGTTCTTTTTCGACGCTAAAATGTATTAAGAATAGGTTAAGGAACACTGTGTCTGATAATAGACTTGAGTCATTCATGCTGATGAACATCGAGAAGGAAATTTTGAACGATATCGACAATGAAGACGTAATCAATCGTTTAGGTCAAACTACCAAACTAATGAAGGGTGCATTATTGTATGAATGATTTTTATATTATAAATTATAATATTTATGTTCTCTAATAATCTGTAAGAATACTAATGTTTTGGGTTACCTTACCTACTGTTTTATTATAATAATGTTTATGTTCTGTAAGAAACTTAATTTTATGATTTTTTTCATTATCATACATATTTTTTAATAAACACACCATTCACCAAAAAAAAACATAATTTGCTGATCGCTGCTTATAATTTTGGCCTGCCATCAGTCAGTTTCCCGGTATGATTTTAGTTGCCCATCCGCCCCTGATTCTAAATAAATCCTTATCTTTTCAAAAATTAATAACAATTGTACATTTAGAGTATTACTTATTTATATCTATGCACGACCCATGAAGAATTTTTCCGAACATCTTATGGCTGTAAAAAGTGAGGTTTTATACTGTCATATTTCTGAACACTAATAGTTAAGTTGTCATTATTTACACTAAAATTACTAAGTAAACACACAGAAACATTTTTTAACAAAACACAATTGTCACACTTTTTTAATGTATAATCTTTAGTAGTAACACTAACAACTGACATTTTTTTTAAATATTTTAGAACAGGAAACAAAGGTAACTTGACAATTTCCTCTAACTTATTCTTTTCTTCCAATCGATTAGTAATTTGTTGCAGAGGATGTCTTGAATCTTACAATTTTCTTCTTAATTTGCTGCATTTCATTTTCAAATACAAAAGCAATAAAATAATCCAAAGGTCCGAAAAATTTAACATCAGCAGCAAGATGAATCAAGTTGTGGACGTTATATGACATGATGAAATTGATTAGTGTTTTACAATTCCTGATCGTGGACGTTATATGTCAAATATTCTCTACCATAAATTTTGGGTTATGTTGCACAAACCAAACTAAAAGTTTGTTAGCATAGTCATTTAATTTAAGATGCAATTCAGAACTGCAAAGAATTCTTATAGCAATAGTAAGTGCCAAAAAATGTTGGTAAAGTTTTTCTTGCCTAACACTTTTTAAAATCACAGGGCCACTATATAGCAAAAAACTTCTAAATTCGCTTGCCTTCCACCTATCTACATCTTCAATTTTTCTCGCCTTTCTCTGAAATTCAGATGGTGTGTAAGATCATAATGCTAGCAACATCGAAGATATTAATGATATTTGTTCTTCTTTTAAGCGTACGTCCAATTTTTTGCAATATATGTAATATTTCTAATAAGGAATTGCATTCCTTTTCCATGTTTTTAATAGATTCTTCAAAAACAAACATTAAAGAATGGCAAAACCAAAAATATGCCGCATTTATTTTCAAAGAATCTTTTTAAAACCTGTGGGGCCGATGCATCAGACAGAAAAAATGATTCTAATGCTTCATACATTTCCAGAATTATTCTATTGACACAAGGAAACTGACAGCCACCTTGCTTTACTGTGGAAAAGTAGTTTTTTGTAATTCACAAAATGATTTGAGCGTCTCCGTTGTCACTGTTTAAATGGAAAAATGATTAAAATTTTTTAAAACTATTGAATCTACATCTATAGGGAGTGAATCCATTCCATGTTGCACAATTGTTTAAAATATGATTCGGACACCCCACACCTATCGGTGACTGGTTGACAGTTTCTTTCATATTTGCGAAAACATTTTTCCCCTTTCTTTTTGCTCCTCCAAAGTTTGTATTGCAGTTATATCCACAAAACATTTTCCAACTCAATGACCACTTTGTCCGTCTGTCCGAGACCTTAACCACTCGTACAGTTTTCAAGATATTTAGTTCGTTCTTTTTGCATTCGGTAGCTAATAGCTCTGACATCTCGACCAAGAAAAATATCAACGATTAACGTACGCATGCGCAGTGACTGCACAATGTCAACTTTCTTGTTTAGAGATAAGTATATTTCTAGTGGCGGCGTGAAGAGTAGGTAGGGGAAACTGGCCTAAAATGACATACTATTCATATAACAGCATAAAAACTAACTTTATTATTGAATTAGATTAACCCAAAGTTGGGAACCGATTCATTAATGTTGGAAGCATGTAAAAATAGTACCGATGAATACAAATCAATGATATTTATTTGTAAAAAAAATGTTATATAAAACGCCACTCTATGTATGTCATTTTACCCTAACATATTGGGGTAAAATGACATATTATTAGCTTTGACAAATATCGCATATAAAAATTTTTGTTTTTCTTCCAACTCCTGCGCATTCTGTATGACTCCATTTCTGGCACTGCTGGCAACGTATCCATGTTTCCCTGGACTTGGAAAAACTGTATAACTCATTGCAGAAGATACACGCTGCGTCGTCATCGTCATCTTCTTCATTGAGGAAATTGAAAAACTCGCCCTCGGTGTCAAATATTTTCTTTTTAACTAACTCTACTTTTCTCTCATTTTTTTTATTTTCTGCTTCCATTTTAGCCTCGTGCTTATTTTTAATTTCTTCCATTATGGGAGTGCGTGTTAATTCACCAGAAACCTGAGGTGTTCGCTTTCTTTTTGCTACTTCTTTTGCTTTAGGAGGTGGCGAAATAATCTCTAATGGAATGTTTTTCTTAATTTTAGGGTCAGGCTCTTCATTTTCATGTCGTGTTTCAAAGTTTTGTTGTCCTTGGTTGGAAGTCGTCGGTGCGTTATCATTTTCTGAAACGTTTTCATGACTGTTTCCAGCTGTTTGATTTATTACATCTTCTATAGGAAGGTCGGTTACTGCACTTGGTGAAAACATATGATCAGGGAAAATATCGGAGTCAAATGGGAAGATTCCCGTTTTTTGGAATCCGGATATTGCGTTAGCGACTGTAGCTGCCTTTCCATATGCTGCGGAGAATAACCTGGCAACCTGGAATTGAGTTACGATACGACCTGGATTCTGTTTCAACCATTTAGATACTTCTTGATTATAATAGGTGGACAAAGGTCCAAAAAACGAAACGTCCAGTGGCTGAATCTTGTGGGTGCAGTGGGGCGGCAAGCATAAGAGTATAACATTATTTTCTTTGGCATACTTTAATGCCGGATAGTACTTATGGCTAACATGCCCATCCAGTACTAATAAAACTCGATTATCAGCAGACGGATGTGCATGTATTGTGAAGTGTTTTAACCATTTTAAAAAAAGCTCCCCAGTCATCCAGCCCGATTCTTGACATAACGCTAAGGTGCCGGTGGGCGCATCGTCGGCAAGCTCTGGCTTGAACTTCTTCCGCGCAAAAATAAGTGTGGGAGGTATAAACACACCTGTAGCACTCATGCAACAAACTACAGTTGAATGAGTGCCTCGCTCAGCGCTAGTCAATGAACCAACCTGCTTTTTTCCTGTACTTGCGAACACCTTCGGCGGTTTTTGCACAGTAGACAAGGCCGATTCGTCCATGTTGTAAATATTTTTTCCAAGAATATTGTAATGGGTATAAATATCTTGTAACTGTGCAAAAAACTTGGAAACTTGTGGCTTATTAAACCCTTGCGCGCGAGCAAAAGAAGTTGCCTCCGGAGTTCTAAGGGTTATTTCTGGATTTCTTCTGCGGAAACCCTGGAGCCAGTTATAGCCAGCTCTTTTTTGGACTCGAGAAAATCTATGGGGTATTTTATTAACATCAGCATATAGATATGCTAACTCTCTCAACTCGGTTGTAGTTACACCAAAGAACATTTCTTCCAATTTTTTAATATACATAACAAAATCTTTTTCAATTTCTCGTGGAAAGGTAACTCCGAAAGCACCCAAACCTTTGGACGTACACTTTCACCGTTTTATTTCTGTTTTGTGCGCGCCTGCGTAAAGTTGCTTGAGGCACATCAAACTGCTTAGCAGCAGCTAACCACCCCATCTCTCCATTTTTTACTGCCTCGATAGCCAGTCTCATTGATTCCTCACTCCACGACTGTCTTTCGGTTTTCCGCACATATTTCCCCACCATACTGCAACACAATAATGTGGTGGTAAGCATTTGGTGAAATAGATAAACAACAACATTCATGTATGGGTAAAATGACATACCTATGTCGTATCACCCCACATGAAGGTATGTCATTTTACACTGAATGACGTAAAAAGTTAAAAAAAATTGAAATATCTTAATTACCTGACTATACTTAATAGCTTGTGGGATATTCACAAAAGCACAAGTAGTATTTACTTAGGTCCAAATTTCACTTCTATAATAGTTTAAATAATACAATTTTCCTGTCTTTACATAAGCACACAATGAAAAGATGTTGGCGGCAATTTCACGTCTAGTTAGGTTATAGCTGTAACTGACTCGCTAGCGCTCTGTTAGTTAATACAAATGTGTTGAATTGTGATTACCGATGTATAGATGGCACCAGCAGTACCATTATTTGTTAATTGTATAAATTACACCAATGTGTCATTTTACCCGGGTATGTCATTTTAGGCTAGTTTCCGCTATACGATCAGCGCCACACGATCACTTGGTGGCACCACAACAACACAACAAGAAATAAAAATTGTGTATAAGAGGAGATGGACACAAACTTTTTTTGTCACTGAACAATGAGATCTTTTATTACACAAATCATTATTGGATTGGAGTCTCTAAAGACGTGAAGCGTTTCATGGCTGAATTATGAGTCTCTCCCAACAAAGAAGGTTCTTCCGTAAATGGTCTATAGAGACAACAAAGCGTCCATCCGCCTTTCTACTAATAATAGATTTAAAGTGAACCTCACATGGATCGTCACGTGAATCGCTCGACTTGGGTATATCCTCAATTTCCCAGAAACGTTGCATGTCAAATATGAGGTTGCATTTTTGAACGATCGGGTAGGCATAGTTGACAGAGGCACTCTCTTAAGCTGCATTTATAATCACTTTGTAGGCGAAGTGCAACTTTGGCACGCGTGTTAGACATATGGAGTGTAGGTATACCATTCACAACATCATCGCGACTCAGCACGGCGTGCTGCTTGTTTATGGACGCTTGCAAGCTGCAAGGTTGTTTGTCTCGTGCTGGCACACGATCATGCGCAATAGTAAACATTTTAAATTTCTAACCTCAGAGCAATTTTTTTTTATTGATAAAGCATAAATTTTATCTATAATGTCTGATGTAGAAGTAAAAGCCCTTTTGTTGGGAAGTATTGCTACCTTATTATCTATTAAATTAAAACTAAAAAGCACGAAGAGAACGCGAAAGCGAAAAAGGTTTGGAATTCATCCAATGATACTGCAAAGAAAAAGTCAGGGGTTTTATGACAATTTAATAAATGAAATTCGAATCCATGATCCGTATATGTTTTTTAATTTCACTAGGATGTCTTCAAGCTCTTTTGATAAATTATTGTCACTTGTGGGCCCAGATATTGCAAAAAAATCTCTAAGAGAATCGATATCTCCAGGGTGCAGGTAATTATATATCTATGTGTTTTAATTAAAAATATTAATGAATCGTTTTTATTAATAGGCTTGCAATTACATTACGATTTTTGGCAACTGGAGATTCTTATCCAAGCTTGTCATATTCCTTTCGGGTTGCTGTACCAACAATTTGTAATATTATTAGAGAAACGTGCTTGGTGTTGTGGAATGTTTTGTTTCCAATAGTGTTAAAAACCCCAAATGAAGAGATGTTAAAAAAATTTGAAAAAGAATTTTGTACTAAGTGGTCATTACCAAACTGCGTAGGGGCTATAGATGGCAAACATGTGACAATTCAAGCACCTTATAAGTCAGGCTCTACATTTTTTAATTATAAAAAAAATTTTAGCATTGTTTTATTGGGCGTGTGCAATGCAGACTACATGTTTACTTATGTGGACATAGGAGCATACGGTTCACAAAGTGATGGAGGTGTTTTAAATCAATCACAATTTGGACAAAAACTTTCTACAAATAGTCTTAATTTACCATCTCCAAAGTTGTTACCCGTTTCAAGCAATGGTCTACAAATTCCACACTTCTTTGTTGGAGATGAAGCGTTCCCACTTAGAAGCAATTTGATGCGTCCATACAGCAAAGGCCGAAATGGTACAATGCCTGAAGACGAAAAAATATTCAATTATCGTCTCTCTAGAGCCAGAAGAATAATTGAAAATGTTTTCGGAATTTTAGTGGCAAGGTTCAGAATATTCCACCGTACCATAAATGCTTTTCCTGAAACAGTTGATAATATTGTGAAAGCCTGTGTATGTTTACACAATTATATAAGAATGGAAAATAATGAATGTTATTTTCAAAATGAAGACATCGATAGAGAAGTAGATGGAAAGTTAATTTCTGGGAGATGGAGGACTGAGGCTCCAGTTGATGGGGCTCTGACAAACCTTCGACTGCGGTTAGGTGCTAGAAATTCTGGTGAAACTGCCTTAGCTATGAGAACATATTTAAAAGAATACTTCAATGGTTCAGGAGCATCTTTAGCACCATGGCAGTGGAATGTAATAAATAAAACTAATTGAAACGTTTAATACTGTAATGTTCTAATATCATTTTGAAGATTGTATTGCTTAATGAAATAAAATAATGAAAATCTTGAACCATACAATGTAATAGTATCGTCGAAAACCTTGAATTAGTAAATTCGCTAACAAATCATTTCCAATATTAAAACTAAACATCCACCCTGTATGCATAATAAACTTGAACTAAATCGTTAATGACATTGTTATAAATACATCGCAAACTACTTAACTAACTGAAGGATTGATCTCTAATGCGTTTTTTGAATGAAACTAATTGAAGTGTTAATGCATCCATTACTTCATCTGCGTGACTTGTAGTCATGTCTTTTAGCTCGGCAGCTACATATTGGCCAAATTTCTCATATTTTGTACCATTGTTGTCTGTATTATTTAACGAAAGTAATGCACTGGACACATCCTTAAGCACAGAATCAATTTCAACGACATCAGACCGGTCACACTTTCTTTTTGTACTTTGCTTCCCTTTTCGTTGTGGAGTATTCTCCATTTCGCTTTGCCATGTGTTGTTACTGACAGGTGAAAAACAACCTTCGTAGTCATGGTCAATGAATGTAATTATTTCAGTTTCCACTTCAGAGTTGATACTACTACTTTCACCTGAACTTGAGGGCAGATTTGTAGTTGTTTGCCTACTTTGTCCATCACTTTTATATAAAAACTTAAAAAAGCTCATAAGTGGCCAAGTAGGTCTTGTATTGGCAGGTGCGCCGCTACGGTTCAACTTTTCTTCTGTACTTATTTCCCTACGGTATTTTTCTCGAAGGGCTTTAAAGCGAGCTTTAACTGTTGCAACTAAAATAATTTTGTTAATTAGTGAAAAAACCTCAATACCTAATTCTGCAATTTACCATCTCTGTTCAGTGAATCGGCCACTGATCTCCAACAGTTCTCTTTTTGAAGAACTGATTTGTACCCTTCGTAGCTCTTGTCATATAACGGCCGATAGTTCGCCACACACTGTAGTAATAATTCATCGTTTATTTCTCCTGCCATTCTTCAATTAAATTATGAAACAATTAAAAACTTAAAAATAAATAAAGATAAACCACTTACTTGTAGGTTAGATGATTAACCGGTAACGGTAACACGCATGCGTACATTCGTGCCAACTTTAGTAATTGTAAATGCTCGTCACATGTACAGCACGCGTGCCAAAGTTGCACTTCGCCTACAAAGTGATTATAAATGCAGCTTTAGACCACATATAGGGTTTTCCAATAGGGATGTTAAATTTTGACAGTTGATTGCAGCGATATTGTTTTAGCTACATCTGTCAAATTGACTGTAATTTATTCAGTATGCTTTGACAAATCATCATGGAGAGTCTTAGTGTTCAACAACGTGTGCAAATCGTAAAATTGTTTTACGAAACCCTTGTGGGGTATATATATATATATAATGCTAAAGCTACAATTCTTAATTATCCCTACACGGACGTTACTCGATAAATAACTATTGGGCGAATTGTTAATTTTTTAGTATTATTTACAAATGTAATCAAATTCTGGCACGTAACCTACAGCAAATAAACAAAGAAATCATTATAACCCACCATAAATACTTAAAACTGTATACCTACTCTATAAATAGGCAATTTGGCGTAAAAATGAACTTTTATATTAAGAACTACATTAATTCACTTGCAGTTTTGATTCTTTGCGTTTTATAGCTGTCAGGTTCCCTATCTTATGTTGTTTTCCTTCATAAAATTGTTTAATTCGCATTACTACATAAAAAATGAACAGCTTTTATGCGAATTACAAGAAACAACAAATTCTAAATGGGTTTGAAAAAGTTCATGTAACGTTTCTTCGTAAGGTGAAACGTTACATACGTTTCCTCTACTACTTATTCAATTAAAGTAACACGATAAAAAAGATAAAAGGATTTTAAAAATATATGTAATTTACAAAAGTCTCGTCACAATTTATTCTAATTCAATTCAGGAAGCAGAATCTTTGTATTTCATTAATAGCTGAAGTGTCTATAGAAGCACAGTATGCGTAAGTTTGGCGGACAAGATTAATAGAGCTGTAACAGCTTGCAACGTGTGAGGTCAAAGAACAAGTAGATACCAAAGAATTCCTTTTAATGTCGACCAATTATCGTCGCAGTATTTTTGTTGCATTACAATTTACGTTTATTACATTCTAAATTAAAGCAATGGTCAATAAATCAAAAATATCCACACCCTTAAAGCTTATTCATTCGAGTTACGCTTTGCCTCGTTTGGATGGCGAATAGTTTGCTAAAGTTCATATACTAAGTACAAAATACACAGCTTCGAAATACTAATTGCAAAAGTTGAGAGTAAATGGAATTCTCCCATTTCCGTTGTCGGTGATTTGATTTTGTATCAGATTAGCAAATTAATCAATTTAAAAACGTATTAGAGTTGCAGAACTGATAAACGTGCTGCAAATAACAGGATATTGTTTCTGTCAATCCGCGCTTACAATTTATTCGCCCCCATGGACGGTGTTGTTCTTTTTGAATGATCTTTAACGTTACGTAGTGGAAATGAAAACTGACACGAGTTAGAAACCAATTAGGAATCGCATTTACTTCTACGTAAAACAATTCGAGCTAAAATTTCAAAATAGCAATCTACTACCTTCCCTTTACTGCGCAGCAATTGAAAACAAGAAAGACGGAGTTGGCTCTTAATTGGTTCCGCCTAATCAAGTCTCTTTGCATTATTCTATGCCACGTTGTACGAGATATTAACATGACAATGTTTGATGATAGTACCAGAATATAACAGAGGGAGGTATACAATTAATATTACCGAAAAGGGACGTACACTCCTAAACTACCTTGACAACATGATATGTATATAAGATTAATGTTTCCTTTATTATCACGAAATGTGGCTCAATACAATAAGAAAATTAGACTTCAAATGTGCACTAAAGAAATGATAAATTCACAGTCATTTGTTATATTGTTGTGTATTGTATAATTAAGATAAAATGCGAGAACGTTTGGAGAATATTACCATTCTTTTTTTTTAGTAGAAGTGGTGGAAAAAGCAAAAACCTTTTTATGATGGAAAACTTTTATATGAAGTAATACTGTCCGTATGTTTACACGTTTACGCGTAGAAGCCGGCAAAGCAGTTACTGCATCTGATTTAAACCCTGCTGATGATGAAGATCCCCATCCAGAGCCAGAGGAAGAAAATGTAGAGGAGTTGGATTTAGAACCCAACAATGAAGAATCGGACTTAAACGATGAGGAAAATTTCGATATAAGGGAAAGTGAAATTGAATGTCTACCAGTAGTGAGGGATTTTATTCGGTGCAACTTGATTTACAACGCCAAGACAAAAAAAGAAACAACAAAAGAATTTGTAGCCAAGGTAATAAGTACAATTGGAAAAGATTTTGAAGTGAGTTGTTCGAGGCAGAAATTCGCATGTGTGTATGTGTTTCCGCCCGTGGAAGATTTGAACGTTATTTCACAGAAACAGATATGTTCTATTTTGCCACCCCCTAAAGTTGTCAGGGGCAAATTGTTTTTACCCCGCGGGTTGACTAGTTTAGTTTTTTAAGAATGTTTCTATTATTTCACTTCACAATAGGTTTTTGTCCGTCGAGTGAAGCGATTGGCCCACTGGTCGGCGCCTTCGGGTGCACTTTTTGTCACACCATGTCGCAGTTAAAAGTATTATGGGTCTTTCGCCAAATTCTCCTGACGGAATAAGTTTAAATAGCTAGATTTGTAGTGGTAGAGCGTTGGGATACATAGCCGGAAGGTCGGGTGTTCGAACCTGGGCTGAGGTAAGAATTTTTCATCTGTGGTAGAGATGGGAATTTCCTTAGATCAGTTTCGAGCATTCGTAAGGTAAATACTGGAGTAGTGTAGAACAACTTAAGACCTTCTGCAGGGGCACCTCTAAAAAGCATTATGCGGGCCACTCTGTAATTGGGCCAAAGCCTGTTGAGGGCCCAGAACAAGAGAGGGACAATGGCCCGTATGAATAAAAGTAAGCAAATGCTTATACTTGCAAAATTCAAAGTAAATACTCGTAATTGCTCCTTCGCACTGGGCAACTTAGCAGCGCTTCTAAGCAGAAGGACAAGACGCAGTGCAGCGCTGCTAAACCATGCTAAACAGACCATGTATGAAGGGGCAGTTACGAGTATTTATTTTGAATTTTGCAAGTATAAGCATTTGCTTACTTTTATTCATACGGGCCAATAAATAAATACTGCTCAGTGTACAAAGTGGGCAGTATAGTAAAGTATCTCCTGTTGGCTTATCGGTAAGAGTTGTTATATATTTTATTTTTTATTGTTATTTTGTTTCTTGTCTTGGTGAAGCCCCTTACGAAAGTGGGCGAAACGTTGCTTTTCGTTCAACATTGACACGGCCCTATTCCGAAAGTCGCTCGCATATGAATGACTGGCCCTAAAAGCCTTCGCTCTGACGTTGCTCTCCTTCTAATTTTAAACAATAAGCTAACCGATCCCGAAAAGTACACACCGTATTATTGAGAAAATCGAAATTCAATTCAGTTTACGTAATCTTCCAAATACCCTTCCGCAGCCGTACTTTTCCAGCCGTCGGTGCCGTGCCGCTTCAACGTTGTCCCCTGCATCCGCCAACAAAGTCGCAGAAGTTCTTCGTAAGCAGTGGCCTGTACACTTCGCTGCATTCGGTAAGCCAAGGTATGTAGCGATGCTTAGGACTTTTTCCGAAGGGGAAACACCAAAAACTTCCACCGGAATCTGCGGAGGTGCTGAAGTGATCACTTCAGAGGAAGTTAGTGATAAGCTTGAAGACATCGAAAACCAAAGGTTAAAAAAAAGTAAAAATAACAAAAACAGTTGAAAGCAAAGAGAAGCAAAAGACGAAGGCAAAGCAAAAGAGACCCTTAGTTGAAGAGGATTGTAGTGACGATAGCAGTGCGAAGGATTTGCAAAGCCATTCAAGCGATTCATCTAGTCTACATGAAGTAAAGGAGATGAATCCATTTCCTCGACCAAATGCAACTAGACTTGTCAAAAATAGATGTGGATGATTGGGTTGTTGTTAAATTTGATCAGAAGAAACAGGTCAAGATGTATGTAGGACAGCTCACTGAGAAAGAACCATGTCTAGAGGTCAAATTTTGTAGGAGAATCGGTAAGACATCGAGATTTCATTGGCCTCATGTTGAAGACAGAAGCATTGTCAATGAAGGGGAGATTTTTATGCATTTACCTTCGCCTATAGAAATAAGAGAGGAAAAATATTATTTAACGTTGTATTTGACTCCTATAATGTGGGTTAAATGTTTTTTTTTTGTAATAAATTTGTTTTACAGCATACAACAAGACTAGTTATTTACACATACCCCGGCAAACTCTCTTCAGTTCTGAGTGCTAAAAAGTGCCATGGGTCACACTTGCCCCATACCATCGAGGCAAGTGTAACCCAACGACGCCAAAAATATAAAAAATTACAGAAGAAAAATTTAAAACCACGATAATTTTCTATAATGGTACATCCTTAAAGTAATATCTCTGTAGTCAGCTTTTCAAATCTGAACAACGTTAAGAGACAGGTTTTCTTCTCAGTCAGGTCAAAGTGGAGGTACTGAAATTTGCGGTTCCACTTACCCCGGTGTACCTTATATTATATGATGCTTTATCAGAACTTTCATACCTGTCGTTAGAAATTCACAAACGCGGTAAAACACTTCCCGAGGCCCACAAATTAATAACACGACAAATTCGCGTTCTGAAGTCTATGGTTGAAGCTCCAGGATTACATTTTAATGAAACAAAAAAAGCTGTCATTGAAAATAAATTTCAAATATTGAACTACATGCTCCAAGAAGGGTGCAAGTCATTAACCCTGCACAATTCTTCCGCAGCTTGGCAGGAAATCTACGTTCCCGTCTCATGTGTCAAGAACTGCACCGGATAGTAGTCATTATGAGACTTTAATTAGGTCTTTAGACGCACTTGCTCCTGAACAGTGGCCGCATGGGCATGACTAGTGTAAGGTATGGAGAAAGTGAGATTAGAAATCTGTGTGCGCGTTTTAAATTAGATCAAGAAATCTGCGTTAGGGGTTTTCGTGAATATTTAGAAGACAACAGCAAAAATACCTTTGACCTTACAACCCTTAATTGCTGCGATTAACACTCTTGTTGTGTCGACAGCCGAGTGTGAACGAATATTCAGTGCCATGAATATTACCGATTTGAGAAACCATTTGAGAGTTACATCCGTGTCACTTTAGTCCACAGGATTAAATATACCGGAGTACCCTTCGACATTGAAACGTATACACTACGCACTCACAATATTGAAGAGAAAATCCAATCTAGGTTACAGCAATTCTTTAACGAATATCCAACTTTAATGTTCACTCGAAATCACGTTTCCAAACGTACTGAAGGTCTAAAACAACGACCTGTTTACGCTGTAGACGAACTATTTCTTACGATTGAATGTATGCTAACTTTCCCGCTACACTTGCAAGCCCGCAAGATGTCATGTGCAATAATGTACAGCCTTGAAACAATCAGAGGCAGCAACTGTTATCTAGACAAAGTTGCGCAACAGTACAGATCATACTTCACAGCTGATTGGAGCAGTTTCGACCAAACTATCCCATTTACGCTCATTGAATCATTCTGGCTAGAATTCCTCCCTCGACTTCTTATCGTTAATCATGGATACCACGAGACCTTCGAATATCCAACTCACATAAACCTGACCCCTGACCGAATGGCGATGATTCTAAATAATCTATTAGAATTTATCGTTTATTGGTACAAAGACATGACCTTCCTAACTCAGGACGGTTACGCTTACCGAAGGCTTTATGCAGGCATCCCATCAGGTATGCTTAACACACAGTATCTCGACAGCTATTGTAACTTATTTGTTATGATACACGCCATGCTCCAGTATGGATTCACATCCACACAGATCATGAATGTCAGATTCTTCATAATGGGTGATGACAATTCCGCTTTCACACACTGGTCCCTTGCGGACACAGAAAGATTTATTGAATTCCTCGCTGAATCGAAATACGGAATGAAACTAAATTTAAAGAAAACCGTTACCACAGACCAACGACAATACATTCAGACACTATCTTATGAATGCAATCTTGGAAGGCCCCGCCGGCCCATAGGTAAACTCCTCGCTCAACTATGTTATCCAGAACACGGCTACGCAGACAAATACATGTCAATGCGAGCAATTGGAATTGCATACGCTTCATGCGGACAAGACCTCCAGTTCTATAACTTGTGCAGAGACGTTTTCTTTACATTCCTCCCATATGCTGAATCTCTTACCCAAGATGATATCGACAAAATGAGGAAATACCTCCCCGGAACATTCAAAATGATGGACGAAATCCCTTCATTTCTGACGGAACTACGATTTCCAACGTATCAAGAGATATGTGACGAAATATCGACATGGAAAGGTGAACTCGTTCTCCCCAAAATGGAACTTTTCACATTTCATTAATTCCCCAGACCACGTTCCCGAACGTTACCAAACGCTCAAAGAATTTAACCAAGCAGCAGAACATTAAGCTTGAGACCCATCGTTAACAATGGGTTGACTTCCCTCCCCTTCTAGAAAGTTTTAAATTTTTATCTGTTATTCTGAGTCTAGACTCATAAAAATTCTAAATTAACTAAATAAAAAGACCCCGTTAATACAGTGGCCCAAAAACTAGCCAAAAATATATATATCTTAAAAGTGTTGCAACATGAGGTATCTAGTAAGGTACTGCAATCTGTTTATTTTGCTCTCTGTCATTCTGTAATGTCTTATTCTGTACTTGCATGGGGTCACGCAGCAGATAGTCATAGGGTATTTAGTCTACAGAGAAGAGCGGTAAGAATTCTAGGTCATGTCGGATACAGAGATAACTGTAGAGATTTGTTTAAAAAATTCGAAATCCTTACTTTTCCGTCACTATATATTTTAGAATGCGTTCTATATGTACATACCAGGAAAGACCAGTACTTACAACATAGAGATCTACACTCTCATGACACCCGATCAAAAAATAAGTTGTACACAAACCAATACCGACTAACAAGAACCCTAAACAGTAATTGTCGGCAATCTATTAATTATTATAATCATCTTCCCGACAAAATAACAACTTTGAAGTATGATAACTTCAAACGTACAGTAAAGAAGTGGCTAATCGGAAAAGCATTCTTCTCTACCAGAGAATTTTTAGAGTCTAAATGTTTTGTTTAAGTGTGTTATATCTGATTGTTATCTCTTGCTTATTGTAACGTGTGTAAATACTTTATGTATATTCAACACAAATAAAAAATATGAAATATGAAATTGTTTATAAAATGTGTTGGTCCTCCACTGCAGCTATTTAAACCAAAGCAATATGTCACATCGTGGATTACATCAGGAAAACAGGATGGGGATTACACCAGGATGCCCAAAACGGCAACAAATAAAACATATTTCGAAATATGAAGCCATTTGGAAACACATAAGTAGCGCAGTAATTATACTTTTTTTCTATATTTCTTTCTTCTATAAAAATACACCGTGTCTTAAATAAGAATGCACAGCATGAGGATCTTGAAAATGGTAAAAGATAGGTTAAATAGGAAAAAGTTTTTAAGCTCTACAAAGTGGGGTGCAACTTTTTCCTAATTTAAGCCACTTCTTTTACCGTTTTCAAGATCCTCATGCTGTATGTATGTATAAGTAGGTATTCAGTTTCAATAAATTCTTAGTATTATTAAGTGTAATATCCATACCTACCCCCAATAATTATTTTCCACTTCGACCACTGTCAGTATTGAATACTTGGTCCACAGCGAACTTGGTGAAAATGATTGCAACTATAAACAATGACAAATAATAGAATTTAATGATATAAAATTCTGATTTACCAATTCATTTCTTATTTAGGGCCGATTCTACAATGAAGGTATATACCGAGAATAAGCTATACCTAGAATAAATGTCGACGGTTGCGTTGGTTACCATTGTGTCAACCAATAGCATACATGTTGCTATGGCAGTTATTCCAAGAATATCTTATTCTCCGTAAAAGTGTAATTGTAAAACCGGCCCTTAGTATTACAATTATCTATAAGCGCTAGTATGACATAAAATGCGCCTCCTCACTTATTCTGATGTTTTGTCAAAAATCCTGTTGCGTTTTACTTAATTTGTTTTCCAGCACGTTCTCTTTGAGCCGAAGTTATATTTACGTTCACAATGGCAGCTCAAAGTAATCTATTCTGTGTGTGGTTAAAGGCGATTGGCTTGTTTGTTGTATAAATGTTATGTATCAAAACAGAAAAATAAAACGTTTGGGAATATAAACTTTAGTAACTGTCAAAATACACATCGTCTGGAATTTGTCAGGTATTGTTAAGGGCGATTATTAGATACAATGGTATTGAGCAATATAAAATATATCTCATTTTTCTTAATGCGTTTGTATGTAATTCTATTATGACCAAAAAAATTAAAATAAAATGTTATCGTTTCAACCAAACATTTGCGGATTATTTCGCTAGGGGAGGCTTAATGACGAACGCGGCTTACAGCTTTTTTTATTGTACGACTCCCATGGAACAATTCAATGTATCGTATCATAAATGCGAACAGAAACTTATCGTATATCTGGGCGTAGTTTAGAAAAATAGCTTAGGTAACTACATGAGATTGGCGTTACCAGAAAAAAACGCAGTTCGTCGCGAAAGACGTCTCTTTAAAAGTCATAATTAATACAAATCGTCTTTTGTATGTATTGTAAGAGTCACTTTCGTGAAATCACTTACTTGGTTTGCGATGAAGAAAAAAAGCAATTCAAAACATTAAGTTAGGTACGGCTATCATGTAGAGATCTAATTGTAAGACATTTTATAGTACTCCTAATTATGGAGTTTAAAACATCACATTTTGCATCAAATTACTAATTCCTAAACAGTTAGTAAAAATAAATATAACATCACTCAGTTCGGAGAGATACATCACTTCATTTATACATCAAAATTATGCCTTTTTGTTTTAATACGTGATTCACACTCTAAATTTTCTAAACGATATAATGTTTGCTGTAGTAGTTCATAGACTTGGATTTATAGACGATATCCAATAATGATTCATATACCATGAGGATTTATTGTTTAGATTTAGATATCAAAAACGTAATTTAATTTCATAAAAAGTATTTATCTAAAAGCTGTCTAAGGCATTATTGGGAAATAAAAACATTTTTAGGGAACACCATAAATCTGGATAAGTGTTTAATCGAGATAACGACTAAAAGCTGTCCGTGCAACAACGATTTTGTCTGCGAGATTTAGGTAGCGCAGCTTACAAACAAAACGCGTTATTTGCTTTATAGCATTTTCAAGAGGACTATTTGAATTTGTTTTGGCTTTGAATTTCTGTACAACAGAAGCTTATTATTTGTTTGCACTTAATTTACGTCACGTTCACATTTATTATTTATGGTTCGCGCTGATATTGTAATAAGACGCATGTGGCAACTGTTGAATGTCATGAAAACTTGGAACGCAAATGTGACGGAGTCACATCAGATAACTTCAATATGGTTTCAAGATCAGAATTAGGAAATTGAGTGTATTGAATGAAGTAAACTAAAAAGTAATACTGTAACACAGAGTGAGTTGAATAATGTCAGAATTACTATTTTTTGCATGCAAGCAGAGCACTTTGATGATGTGGAATGCAGTACCTTTTTAAAGGAACTCTAGAAGCCGCCGTAATTCCTTGCCGCGAATGTAAAATGAATATTAGGAAATTTGGAAGAAACGCTCCTATGTGTTCCTCGCCATTTCGTAATAGATGTTCAAAAAGGATTTTCTGTTTATTCGCATCTCGACAACTGCAAAACTTAATCTAGGGATTGTTGTATAAAAACATCATGTAGGCATTATTTTGGTATAAAACCAAAAATAATAACGGGACACCCTGCGTATGACAATGGCCCGTATGAATAAAAGTAAGCAAATGCTTATACTTGCAAAATTCAAAGTAAATACTCGTAAGTGCTCCTTCGCACTGGGCGACTTAGCAGCGCTTCTAAGCAGAAGGACAGGACGCAGTGCAGCGTTGCTAAACCATGCTAAACAGACCAGTATGAAGGGGCACTTACGAGTATTTACTTTGAATTTTGCAAGTATAAGCATTTGCTTACTTTTATTCATACGGGCCATTATTTCAATTTATTAAGTGTAAATCCGAGGGATTATCACACGAATAAGCGCAGAATTGGTTTATGCACTTGAATTGTTTATCATTGTGTATTATTTATTGTCTTGTTTTAATTTGTAATTATTCAATTTAGGCAAAATGCTTTAAATAAGACATATCTGGTCGAGTTTGGATTATTTAAAAAAGGTTACATCTGGTCGCTTGCGATAAAGGAGTCTTATTAGAAGTAAATAAATTAAAGCACGTGTTTTATCGCTGTTAAGAGAGAAGGTGTTTTACGATGTTCGGGTTATTTTAGGCATAAGGGGGGACGCTTTCTTTCGAAGCTGGCATTATCAAATGGAATTGTAACTGACGGTGCTTTTTTAATCTCCCGAAGAAGCGGATTATGTTAGCGCAGTGCTTCTCAAATAGTGGTCCGCGACATGTTGTTCGGGGGTCCGCGAACCCACGACATAAAAAGAAAAAAAAATAGGCGAATAGGGAAAAATGCGTTGACACTAAAGTTTTTCTCATGTTAAGAATTAATGGTTGATCTGGCAACGGTGCTAATACATAGACACGTCATGGCTTCGAGCGTGGCAATGTGTCGACGCATTTTTCTTCTCTTAGCTTAGCTTAGTTATTTACGAGTATTGTAACCTGTACAGTGTAAGGTAAGGTGAGCGGGTTTGGAAGCGGATACAATCTTTTACTACATTTGTTCGGTTTATTAGTGACTAATAGTGACTGGTGTGTTAACTATGGACCGTTGGTTAAAAAGCGGCTCTTTTAAAAGACCACACAGCGACGATGAGACGGAACAACCAAGCACTCGATAATGATATAACAACATTGTGCATAGAATGGGACATCTCCCATCCTGGAAGAAATCGTGTGATTTCTCGATATTTTTTTCAAATTTGAGCGCGCGCCCTACTCTAACGCTGCCAATATAACCCGGCAGACGGCCGATTTAATAATGTGCATGTAAAGTACTTTTAAATAAAAATAGTGAACCTTTGGAATAATGTCAGGTGGTATAATGTTTGCTAGCTCTCGGACTATAATATATTGAGGGACAAATGTGTTGGATTAAGTACAGACGGAGTCCGTGCTATGTCGGGAAAATTAACCTTGTGGCACGAGTAAAAAATGTGGCACCTAATATAATATGGACTCATTGCTGTATCCATAGGGAAGCCCTAGCTTGCAAAAAAATGCCGCCATCGTTAAAATCAACTTTGGACGGAAGTCGTTAAAGTTATTAATCTTATTCAGGCCAGACCGTTAAACTCCTGCGTTCTCCAAGCAAGATGTGAAGAAGCGGGCAGTGAACACGTTCAACTCCTTTTACATACAG
The DNA here is from genome assembly GCF_008802855.1 of Photinus pyralis. Taxonomy (NCBI): domain Eukaryota; kingdom Metazoa; phylum Arthropoda; class Insecta; order Coleoptera; family Lampyridae; genus Photinus; species Photinus pyralis. The sequence goes on from NW_022170249.1 coordinate 55,971,812, forward strand.
AAGTACGATGGCTATCCCGGGGAAAGATCTTGGCTCCATTTTTTGAACTGCGTGACGAAGTGCGGCTTTTTCTAAATGACAATAAATTTGAATTAGCTGAACGACTTAACAATCTTTGTTGGATGTGCATCCGATATTTTTCCTTTTTTAAATGGACTGAATTTACAATTACAGGGTAAAAGTTGTTTTTAAAACTGAAGAAAAAATAGAAGCCACCATACAAAAATTACAAATTTGGGCCAACAGTGTGAACAATCATCTTTAAGTACATTTCCGTCGTTAGATTCGTTTTCGAAATCCGAGGAAAAAATTTTGCCACAAGAGGTTCAACTTATAATTTGTGAGCATTTGCGGACTATAGTTATACTTATAAGATTACGTGAATATTTTCCGGCGCCAAATAATGAAAACTGCTGGATTCGTAATCCGTTCGCAACCTCCAGAATTGAAGAAAACGCTAGTCTTACAGAAAAACAAGATCAGCTCGTCGACCTGTCTTGTAGCAGTTCTAAAAAAGATATTTTTAACGACAACGATTTAACTCAGTTTTGGATTAAAGTTAATTCTGATTACAACGAGCTCTCCGAAAAGGTTATGCAACATTTGATTCCTTTTTGCACGACGTATTTATGTAAACAGGGTTTCTCTGTATATGTTCTTTTAAAATCAAAACAAAGAAATCGACTGGATGTTGCTTCAGATATAAGGTTAAAAATTTCAAATATTAGACTTGATTTACAAAAAATTATGCTGGAAAAACCAGTGCTCCATTCTTCTCATTAACATCTGAAACTGTTGAAAATTTGTAAGTTTTATAATGTATTTATTGTATTTTCTTTTATTTTTTATTATTCATAAGTCTTCTATTAATTATTATTTACAAATTACATATTTAAAAAACGCAATAGTTGCTTTATTTTTTATTGAAACTGTTTCTGGGGCCTCATGATACTAGTGTCTAATTTTGGGGGTTTGCAATTTCGAGACATTGTGGAAACACTGTGTTAAGAGTGTAAGTGGTGTTCCCTTAAATACTGGTGACAACGTAAAAACGAGGCTGCTAATTCCGCAACGGTTAAAGAGCGTGTAGGTTTGTTTCGGAGATCCCAATGGTAAGCCGCGAATTTGTACCATCCTGTATACAACTATCAAATCAAAATAATGTCTAAATTAAAAATTACAATCCAAAATTCACCCCGCTTCTGCTTGTTCCTCGCCAATGTCTCTGCTCCACTCTATGTTGCTTCCAACATTTTTACTACTCCGTCGTGGCTCTGTGAAGTATGGCCCATTCATTAGTGCTTTCTAGGGCCTTATTAATTTTCTTGTCACCTAGCAGCATTGACTTAACCGAATTGTTAGTCCACTTCACACTAGCAAGCACTTTCGAAGCACTATCGTCGATATATGGTTCATTCGTTAGTGCTTCTAAATGCTCCAATTAATTTTGCAGCAACACTCGCCATTCACACCAGCAAACACACTGAAAGTACTATACTTGTGATATGTCTCATTGTTTAGTGCTTCTTGGTGCTTCAATTATTTTGGTAGCAACAACTATCGGGCCAAAAATATGTCGACTTTATTGTGAAGTTAGCAAACACCCTGTAAGCACTATATTATACTTGTGAGATGTCTCATTCTTTAGTGCTTCCTGGTGCTTTAATTATTTTGGTAGCAACACCCAACGGGTGAAGAATATGACGACTTTTATAACTTCTCTATGAAGGTAACAAACACCCTGAAGACACTATGTTTGTGAGGTGTCTCATTCTTTAGTGCTACATTAGTAATTCCTAGTGCTGTAGGTTTGAAGCTCCACTTTTATATTTAATGACACTAAAGGCCGATTCTACAATGCAGGTATATATCGAGAATAACCTATACCTAGAATAAACGTTGACGGTTGCGTTGGCTACCATTGCGTCAACTAATGGGATACTTGTTACTATGGCGTTATTCCAAGAATATCTTATTCTGCGAGAGGTGTAATTGTAGAACCGGCCTTAAATAATATATTACTGTGTATTAATATTATGCCCAATATTAATATGACGGTTTAATTTGACTCCCAACACAATTTTCGTATTTTAAGAATTTTGCGTATGACAAAACACAATGAAATCCTATAAATGTAAACACATATCAGCACCTCAGAGGTAAAATGTATTAAGTCAATTTTTCCTGTTTTTTAAATCTTAGTACTAAGTCACTTGAAATAGTATTCTCTATGCAGGGGTAAAGTGTTTTAAGTCCCTTTACTAACCGTTACCGTGATGCGCTTTCCGTAACCGTATTGTCAATCAAGGTCAATAAATGTTTCAGAAGTATACTGTCCTAAGTCATTTGATACAGTTTACCTCCCGTCGCGGTCGCGCCACGTTTTTTAGTTAGTATGAAATGCGTAGTTGGGTACGTAACACGTCTCTGGTTGTGCGTTAAATTTTAAGTTACAATAACAAAATGAGTCGAGGAAAACTCCTGTGTGAGTTGGCTCGTATCATAAAGAAGTCATCTGACCATCAAGATCAAATACATGAAAATAATTATGATGAAAATCCACACATAGACGCAAAACCGGCGGAAGATAACACTGGTAAGTGTTCTTACTGTTATTTCTTAATTATAAATTCTTTTTTCAACTAAATAATACCTACAACTGGAAGGCGAATTCCGTAATATTGTAGTGATTTGTTTGTTGTTGTTTGACTTAGTATTTTTTACCTCAAACATTTATTTAAGATTCTTTGACGTGAAATCGATTGTTTATTGTACACATCTAGGCAAATATGCGTTTGGACGTTTCAAACGCATTACCTAACGAAGAGGTGTAAACATTTGGTTATTTCTGCCAGACTAAACTTTCACTTTGTTGTTATTTTGTCACCTTCAGTTGACTTAATACTATAGACCTCTAATGTTTTCTAGAATTTAATGACTTAATACTATCGCATTTTCAAGAATGACTTGATACTTGTAACTTTATTCGGTTGTACTGTAGTTAATGTATTAACACAATGTATTGTTTTGACAGGCGCGAGTACTTTACCGAAATTGGACTTAGGCAGCAATTCAATAAATAGAAACGACGAAGATGAAGCTTCAAGTGATAGAAATGATATTCACCATAATGACGTACTAGGGCAGGTTTCTCCTGAAGGTAGTATCATTGATGGAAATTTACCTAGTGGAAATGATACTGAGCAAAATCTACAAGGACCAGATTCTTCTGAAAATAGTATTATAGACGATTCTGACGCCGACCCTAACTATGAGGAATCGTAACCAATAGACACAAGTGAAGAAGACAAACGAAAAGAAAACGAAACTGGAAATAAAGAAAAATCACGAAAACGACAAAGAAACGTTAAAGGTTGGAAGTCCACGATTAGAAAACAAAAAAGGACTGCCGGTGAAGAATATACTTAAAAAAAATAAAACTATTAAGGCTAGAAGACTGGGACCTGCATGTAAGGAAACCTGCAAACTTAAGTGTTACGAAATTTTCACGGAAAACGAACGTCAACAAATATTACAACAATTTTGGTCTGCAGAAACCGATATAAATCAGAAACGACAATTTGTATCTTCGTCCATCAAAGCAGAAAAGGTAAAGACAAGAAGAGAAAGAACTGGTGAACGGCATGGAGTAAGAAATGAAACCTTTCGTTATTCTTTTAGTAAAAAAAATACTTGTCTGCCGGTTTGCAAGACATATTTCTTGCATCCACTTGACATATCCCAAACTTTTGTGAGGACAGCCTTAACTAAAAGGGGACACGGGGGAGTTGTGGTTGAAGATAAACGGGGAAGAAAGGAGCCACCAAACAAAATTAATGAAGCCACCAGAGACAGTGTTCGGCAGCATATCTTGAAATTTCCCGTTGAAGATTCTCATTATAGACGTGAAAAAACTGTAAAAAAATATTTGGGGCCGCACCTAAATATTTCACGAATGTATGAACTGTACACTGAAGACTGCAAAGAGCAAAACATACCTCAACAAAATGTAGCGAAGCAATGGATTTACAATGAAATTTTCAATCTAGAGTTTAACTACGCCTTCAAATCACCTGCTAATGATACATGCGATGAATGTGACAGTTATCAGATTAAACTTCAAGATTCGTCAATAGATGATCGAAATCTAATCCAGCAAAAATACAATGAACACCTAGAAGAAGTCTCTAAAAGATATCGTTTAAAAAGACAGGATAAAGAACGTTCTCAAGAAAATCCCAGAATAAAGGTTCTAATGGTCGATCTTGAGAAGTGTTTACCAACACTACTTTTAAAAAATGCCAAAGCTTCTACGCACTAAAACTTTGGACATTTAACTACACCATACATGATGCATCTGATAAAAACGTTTTTTGTTGCATGTGGGATGAGTCCGTCGCAGGAAGAGGAGTCAACGAAATGGCTTCATGTCTTTTTAAATGGGCGCAAAGTGTTAACCTTTCTGAAAGTGAATTGACAATTTGGTCGGACAATTGTCCATCACAAAATCGCAATCTAGCCATGATTATATGTTACTTTCAAATGCTGAAAGTCTTTCCAGATGTAAAAGTTATAAACCATAAGTTTTTAATGAGAGGACATACGCATCTTGAAGCGGATGCTGACCATTCAATGATTGAGAGGGAATCAAAAAAACAATCCCAATTTCAGATAATGACACCTTGGGACTGGCAACAAATTGCCAGACTAGCAAGCCGCAGACGCCCTTTTAAGGTAATTGGGATGGAAACAGATGACTTCAAAAATTTTAAAAGCCTGTATAACACGCAACAGTCTACCTATGTTTCCAGAAAGAAGTCATCTAATGGCGAACAATTTCTAATAAGTAAGGCAGTACACTTACAAGTTCGATCAGAAAATCCTGGAATACTGTTTTACAAGACAGATTTTGATGAAGAATTTTGTGAATTGGATCTGAACAGGAATCGTCGTAATCCCACGTTAGCAGCAGATGATTTACCTGTTCTAAGAGATGGACCCAATCCGATTTCTACAAAAAAACACAAACATCTACAAAATCTTCTTAGATGGGTGCCCAAGGTTTTCCACGGATTTTACAAAAATTTACTTCATAGTGACAAAGTTGATGAAGATGACGATAACGCCTAGATGATAGTTTCCAATAATATCTTATGTTCCATGTCCAGTAAAATATTAGCCCACGTTGCCATAGTAGTGAACTGTATATTATAAGTCTGAATAAAAATTAAGTGTTCGTTAAAGTTTTTCACCTTTTGAACAATTATTTTCCTAAGATTTTACTTCACAACCATAAAACATTTTCGAAACAGTATTAAGTCACTAATTTTGAAAAATTGTATTAGTACTAAGCCAAGTTTTTCAAAAATTTAGGATACAAGAACAACCTTTTTTTTCTATGTAATATAGACCTATCTTTATATAATTATAATTAATAATGTAAAAAATTTCTACAAAAATCGTAGAAAAATTGGCGTAATTTATTATATTTTCAAAATCTATAATTATGTTTTCTGTAAAACTTCAATTTTTGACTTAATACACTTTACCCCCGAGGTGCTGATATTAAGAAGCGAGCCGACCAAGATAGAAAACTAGGAAGGTTAAGGTACATACATACGTACATCGTTTCTGTATGCGTTTTTCACTTTAAACTAATAAGAGACTAACGAGAAATGAGGAACTTGTTTTATTCATTAAAGCAACTTTACAAACTAGAAATTAGGATATGAGGGGTAAGAACTTCAGAAGATAATGACGTTAAGTATCCTTTTCTTTGATCGTCATAACATTCCCACATACCATCCAACCGTCTACAGTAGGATACATAACAAACATTCTATTGCTAAGAAACGTACACCAAAAAGAAAAACTTCAGATTTATCTTTATTGATGACCTTAGAGGTTTTATAAATTTCTGTTACTTCTACCATCCACCGTTTATAAATTTGCTTTTTCAATAGTCTGCAAATTTCCTCTCCATAAGATAATTTCCTTGCTTCATTACTAATTAGCTTGACGGTCTTTAAACAGGTTCGTAGAGTTGAAATAAGTCCTTAGGGCGCGAACAAAAATCTAAAGAGAAAAGTAAGCGTGGAAGTAAAGTTTCTTTTGGGATGTCTAACAAGTTTCGAACTGTTCCCCAATTCCTCAAATTATTAATATAAGCTGAATGCAGTAAAACGAAACAAACCATCCTGATTGTGTGTTTTTGTCTTTTGCATTGCAATAACAAATCTTCGGGGATAAACAAATATTAGTTACTTCCACTGGAAAGGCCGGCAAACCAAGTTTCGCATTGTATAATTGACGAATTCATAACACCGGAAACTTAGGTACATAATCTTTATTAAAATTTGTAACGACCGTTCTCAATTCCGTTCAGTTTTTCATGTTGAGGTTGACGTATACAAAGTGCTCGTGAATTACAAAATTCCCAACTCGACTTCTATGCTCCGTTTCCTTAACAAAAATTTAAATATAAGTGTCAATCGATGTGAAAGAGGGTTCAAATGACTAAAATATAAATACAAATTTCGTTTTTGTATAATTCGCTACACAAGTTCAATGTTTTTGGAAACTCCTTAATTTGTTTTCGGTTAATTTAATTATTGTCAGTTCTACGAAATGTACAAATAGCTGGGGGTTGGAAATGTCAATTTGGTTAATGCAGCGGAATAGGCCTTTAGAGAATCGTTTATCCTTTTCGGTGAAGATTTATTTTAGTCAGATAATACAACCATGTTTTACTAATAAATAGATAGATAGTGATGTAATCACGTACGGTTTAATCGGACAGATGGTGTGCTTTCCGATTTTGTGCGATACTTTACGAATATCTTATTTTATTGGTTTGTTTTGCGTTCCTTATCTTTTCCCCTTTTTTTTCTAGAGGGAATATTTTACACGCTTCTACGTACAAAATCACACGATTTCGAATTAAATTAACTTTCGTGTCCCACGTTTTCGTCCTTTTCGCTAGTGAAAATAAAACAAAACAATCGCCGTCCCTTTTGTGATTGTTTTCATGACTTTATAAGACTTGGCTTTTTCTTTTTAGTCCTTTATAGTAAACCTTTGAGAATTAGGATGTGGACAATCTGTTGCTGTCACTTTTAGAGCAAATCTAATCTACTTTGTTAATCTAATGCAGAATGTGTCTGAAATTCCCACGCAGCACATTTGTTATCTTAAACTAAATGTGTCAACTACCTACCGCATCAACCTTGTTTTTTTTACAGAACTGGATTAAGTGCGAAGACTATACCCATTATTTATAGTAATTCGGAATGATTAACTTTTTGTAATCCCTTGCAACTAAAATATTCAATTGTGTAAAGGTACAACATAAATCGACTCCCAAACATACAATAGAGATCAAGATAATTCTGCGGCTCGAAATCGGGATTCATCTGCTAATTTTTTCAATTTGTGTAAAGGTTACACCAGTGATTAATTAATCGACGTCCCATTATCCGTTAGAATCTTGACTGGTCATCTCACGAAACCACAATTATTCACGAGCGAGCATATTAATAATATGAAAGTAACTCACTAGAGCCATTCCCTGATTTCCAAATACTACATAGAATGTACCTAGACTGCCCAAGCCCGCTATATTTCTAATTAATGTCACGATTTGGTAACGGTATGGAAAAAAGGAAATTGTATACAAACATGGAAAGTTCCTACTACGCATTTTAACGAAGTTTATTGATTCATCTGCATATAAAAAGTTGAAAGGATGCCATAAACCTCCTTTTGTACGGTATACTGAAGGTAAAGCAAAATTAGACACTGTCTTTGCACAGCATCGATTATACGGGATATTGAGAACGACCGTCGTTTGCAGATCTCATTTAATGATATTAGATTGAGTATGTAAAAACTAGTCTGATCTCGACGTTCATTTGGAAGGTGGTTTTGTACTCAATCTCGAAATGACATTGATTAAAGACTATTGACTTCACAACCCTTTTGAAATTACCAGCAGGCTTTTAAAAATAATACAGAACGCATTTATTTTTTCTATCATGATACATTCGACAAAGGTTTAAGAAAATGTCATAGAAAACTGAGTAATTAAGGGTAATATCTTAAATTACTTCAGCAGTTGCTGTAATCAATTTTATACGTGTTAAGGGTAGAGAGGACGTGATTAGTTGGTTCCTTTCTGTAGCTTTGAACAGAAATTCGATTAAATGTAGTTATCGCATTAAGTAAATTAACGGTTTTGGTGGTTCCTCATGTGTTAGGTTTGCACAATGTAACTGACAACGTATAAAAACTTGTGAATGCATAAAGATTTGTTTGCCATTTTTTAGGAAAACAATTTTTTACGGAAGTGGTTTTCTTGAGAAAGCTTTATAGCTGAAATATGTGGCTATTTTTTATGGCTTTGATAATATTTATGGGAAGCACGTATTTTAAACAATAAAATCTTAAATCCATATCTTCTTCTTGTTACAAAATCGATCATCGCTTTTCAACAATTTCCATTATGCTACCTACGCTACGTTTATAATGTAAATAGGAAAAAATTACCACCTTAAAAACTATCAAGTTATAAACTTTTGGATACTCTCTACATCGAAAGTGAGACAGTACACATAGCACAACCGTATCGTATGTATGTAAATACGTTACAATTCACCACAAGGCATTTTTGAAGTATATAGGGTGAGTTTTTTTTTCATTTTAAGCATTGGGATCTCGGAAACCATAAGACCATAAAACCAGATTTTGTTTTTTGAAAAAAATCCACAGTTCACTAGATATGAGCGAAAAACAGATTTAGTGATTTTTCATTCAACTGTTGTAGAATCGTTATTATTAGAAATACAACAAAATGACACGAATAACAGTTTTAGACATTTTAATGCTTGATATGATGAACATACTATTTTATTTTTAGATCTTACAATTTTTGAGTTATAATGCAAACTTTAATTTTTTTAAATGGTAGTCATAGTTGGCTTTGACATTTTTAAAAAGGACAAATTCTTCTCTTTATAACGATATAAATGTACTTTAATAAATAACCGCCCTGCAGTAATTTTCGTTTTATTGAGAGGTAAGTAAACAGAGTTGGCCATGGAAAACATTATTCAGACATCTAATCTTAACAAAGTATTTTTGCTCGGAATTGTACTTAAGTAAGTACTTACTCAAATAAAACTAGTGGACATGAAAAAACATTTATGTCAATAATTCTGAGTTAAAATAAACATTCTTCAAATGGAACAAAGCAGTATTAAGTAATAAATAAGTAGAATGTCACGTGTTACAAAAATAAACTTTAATTTCAAGGGGCACTTTTTTAGGTACTTAAGTACTCCGAAAGTAATTAAATTACAAAGTAATTAATTCCTGCCCACCTCTGGACATGCTTATCTGAAACAAAGATAAAATACTAAGATTTAATTATGAAAATGTCTATTTCTTTTAAAAATCCTCACCTGAAAGTTCTAGGATGTGTATTCATTTATTTCTTCAACGCTGAACAACCCTCTTTTATTGACTTCTAATGGTGGACTGATTTTACAAACAATTTCACTAGACTCGTAATCAATCTCGTCTTTCATTTTCGGCCACTTCCATTTATCAAGTCCTGCTTTCGTCATGGTGCTTATTAAATATGTTGTGTCTTTCACATCTGTTATTTTTCCAAGATAAAAATCGTCCAGGTAGTTTACAATAACAAAATCACCAATTCCGAAATCTTTGCTTGCATTATCAATTGCTTCTTCTTCTAGGCTAACATCTTCAGTTTTTTCTTTTCCGTCGTCCTCTGTTTTTTCGTGTTTCTTCTTGGTTGCTTTTTTTATTTTCTTGGGCAATTGCTCCCGTTCTCGCTTTTTTTCTTCTCGTATTCTCTTGCGTGTTTCTTTTTCTTCCTCGTTTTTCTTCTGATTTTCTTCTTTCTTTAAAAAATATTGTCTCCATGCATCGGATGTACCAACTGCTGGAACTTTAATTTGCCTCTTAACTATTGCCTTTTTGCTAGTCGACGATTCCGGCCAAAACAACGATTCTTTAAATGGGGTAGGTATTTTGACGCCTGGAATAACATTGGAATATTTTTTGTCATTTGCTGGACATTCTTTGTTGGTTGGATTGTTGTCGCCATGCGATTCTCTTTGAGGCACTTCAACTTGCACTTTTAACACACCTTCTGTTGTATTCCCAATTGGTTGCGTAACAAGCAATCTGTTGGCAATGCTGGCGTCATTTTCTTGATTGTTTAGGATTTCTTCAGTCTTGTTTGATTCGAGTTCTTTGGTTTTATCAATTACAGCCATATCTTCTACAGTTGTCTCCCTTTCTAGAACCATCTGTTCTTCTACATCATACAGAGCCATCAAATCTTCCATAATTTCGTTTTCTTCTAATGTCACGTCAGTTTCTTTATTATTTGTCACAACCATTTGCGTGTCATTGATTTCCGTTTGTTCATTGTCTTCAACCGTAACGAGTTTTTCCCATCCTTCCTCTAACACCAGCCCATCTTCAAGTTCAATTATAATATTCTCCTCGATATTCTCATTAATTTCATTCGTTTTTATGGTAAGTCCTGCATCCTTAAGAATATTGCACCAAACCTTGAACAACGTTTTATGTTCAACATTACCTTTCCAACCAGTTTCGGCATTCATCGCAGTATAGAAGTCATTTAAAGTGTCAGGCGCAATATGGGATTCCAGAAAGCGCAGGTGTATTGTGAGTTCTGGATTTTCATTACTAGTTGCCTTCTCCGTCACTTCTTTGGCGTTTCCTTCAAGAAGTTTACTGTAGTCAATGTTTAACGGATCGAAAGGAAATAAACCACATGCCCTGAAAGCGTTACTGAATATGCTCTCCAGGCTGGCGACAGCATTCAAAGCCTGGTGAAGGACAGGAGCAAAATTTTCTCTCGTCAAGGACTTGTATCCATTTTCGATTTTAAACTTCTGTATTTGCTTTTTCCAACTTTGTTTGAGCGCTCTAAAAAGCCCAACGTCTAACGGTTGCAAAATATGCGTGGAGTTTGGCAGTAAACTTATAACAATTATTCCTTTGTCCCGGCAAAAATTGGTCAGTGGTAGGGTAACGTGTGACTTGTGCCCGTCGAGATACAAAATTACAGGGAACTCTATATTCTGTGACACAAGCCAGGGGTAAAATATGTTTGTAACATATTCATAGAATGACTCGGATGTCATCCATCCACTTGGAGATTTACCAATTCCCCATCCACTAGGAACTTTCATCACAACATGTTTCGGAATCCTTTCGTAGGGATACATGATCATTGTTGGTGCTAACTCACCAACTGCATTTCCAGTAATCAATACTGTTAAACATTCTTTATCGTCTCCAGATCTATCGTGAACTACTTTACTTCCCTTTTTAGCAAAAACTTTGGCTCCTTTCGGGGAGAGAAAAAATGCAGACTCATCTGTATTAAAAATCCTCTTTGGGTCAGTTACGTGTACGTTAACCGAATTAAAATGGTCTTCTATTTCCTTGAACCAACTTTCTATCTTCTGTCTTGTAACGTTTGCTCGAGAGGCCGTCAAATTTTGTGACAGGCGTTGAGTTATATGTGGATGTCTATGAAGAAAACCTTCCAACCAATGACGCCCAGGCCTACCATTTAAAAATTTGTTAGGACGTTCCAATTGTCTTATTAAAATGCCAACACTATCAAGCAACTGATCTTTGTTCACTGGGAAGCCCATTCGCCCCATACTTATAATCCATTGCTCTAACAGGTCTTCTTCATTAGCTGTTAAAACAGTGGAAGCTCCACTTTTGCATTCCTCAGGATATATTCCTTTTATTTTGCCAATGATTGTAGTTCTAGGGACATTGTACTTTTTAGATGCAGTTGCACAAGGTGTTCCTTCTTTTACAGCTTGTAAGGCAAGTCGTAAGTCATCTTTACTGTATTTACAATTCTTTTTAGTAGACCTGCTGCAAGGAAATAGCAGTGAGTAGGTAGGTAAGTATTTATCTATTGTAATCTAATTCATGGAAGCTGCAGCTTCCACGTTCTTTGTAAGTATTTACTGGCCTATTATACGTACTTAAGTATTACCTAAAAGATCATATAAAACCCTATTAACAAAATATGAACTTAATTCGGACACCTTGCACCTAAATCCGTCACTCATGTCGGATTCACGACCATGGATTCAAAACCATGCACCGATAAAAGAAAGATGTAAAAAATATAAAAATATTTAAGAAAGAAGAGGAAAGAAAATGTTCTTAACTTTTTGTGGTTGCACCTAAATCCGACATTAGATGTTTGAATTAAGTGCATCAAGTGTTTTGTTGTACGTAATGCGTAATGCATGAAATTTAGTACTATTTTCGTATTAAATAAGGCACTGCCAAGTCTATAGAAACCCCAAATGACAAATCAACAAAGGAGACATTTGATAAAACTAGGAAAACCATGTGGAGAAATAAGAGCTGTTTTCACTTACCTTAGTAGAGTAGCTCCCAATTCCGCCCGGTTTGCACTAACGCTGACACAGAGAACATTTAAGCGGGAATTTTAACCCCCAAATGTGACCACACTGCTGGCAAAGAAGGAAACTACTTTAAGAATGCCACTTTATATTAGATCTCTACTCGGAATGGTATATTCTAGGTGCCGATTTCTTATTTTTTAATGTTTTCTGTGATAGTGTCTGAATTGTGGTTGCTGACGGAATTACGGACATTTACCTTAGGTATCGAATTGCCGTCTGCCGAGGAAATGTCAGTGGTAAAAGATTTCCTTGCAGATGAACCTAAAGAGAATATATTCGCTAAACTGTACCAACATAGAGAAGCTTTTAAAAAATCTTACTATTTGTTTGCAACAGTTGCTACTTTTGGCTGCAGTACAGCACTATGCGAGTCGTCTTTTTCTTCACTAACTGCTGTCAACCGGCCGCAGAGGTATTCTATGAATCATCAACGTATGGCGGACCTTTCATTTCTGGCCTTTGAAAAAAAGAATACCGAGTCACTGGATCTGGAAGTATTTCTTCGCAAATTTCATAATTCATCAAATCGCAAATTGCCTCTGTTTTAATATAACCAGTATTTATAACCTTATTTTTGTGTTTTATTATGCACAAATAAAGCAAAACCTTTTATTAAAAAAATTTAGAATGTTTAAAAGGACCAAAATTGATAGAGAAGCTCTGATGAATAATTGTCTGTTGTTGGCTAATAATTTTTTAAAAGTAATTACATAATAAGTCAATTACCTTAAACTTTTGAAAAAATACCCCCCCCCCCCCCCAGCTAGCGCCACGTGTACACTACTATTTCAATTCGCCCTGGCTATAACAAGCAAGGCCCTGATAGCAACAAACCCCTGGCTACGGCCCTGCTATCGTGTTAGAAGTTAACAGGTTACCTGAGAGCAGAGTCGAATCTCTCCTCTGTATCGGGGAGAAGTTTTGTGCCGTGGTCATAATAAAAGGTAAAGAGATAGCTAGGTTTTTGTTTTGGTGTTTTGTGTACGGTCTTTCTGGCCTACGTTTTATGAGGCCGTTGTTACACAACATTATAGGACTTTAATATCATATACTGCTCGGAAGAAAACAGACGCATTGTAGAACTTTCTAATTAGACAAAGTCATTGTATTACAACGCCATATTTATTAAGCGGCAGAGCAAAGCGATGCAAGCTTTATAGGGGAGTCGATGGTGTCCGTCTGTCCGTAAACACGATAACTATCAAACGCTTGGACCAATTTGGTTCAAACTTTGCATAGTTGACCTATATGCCACGTGTAATAAGCCTATTGAAAATGGATCAAACCCAATGACTCCGTGTCCGTACATTTAATATTAAACGCTCTTTATGGGTATTATTAAGCATATTACTGTTCATATATCGCCTCGATTATGCAGAATTCACATGAAAACGTAAAAAGTGGAAAATAGAATGAATTTAATAGAATTTCACAAATAAAATTTATACATTTTTTGAATTGAAAATACATTGCAATGGGAAATTAGATTTTTTTAGATTTACCAATCTTACACCCGTTGACATATTTGAAATGTTTTTGATAACGATATTAATTATTGAATATCTAGTGCTTGAAACTAAAAAATACGCTCTTTTCAAAAATGCCTAACATCCTAAAATTACATTTGAAGAAATGTTCCCCTTCAATATACTCCCCTTCCCTCTGCACACACCGAATCATTCGTTTTTTCCACTGTTGGAAGCAGTGCTGAAAGTCTTCTTCTGTGAGCGCTTTGAGTAGCTCCGTCGTTTTTTGCTTCACCTCCTCCATTGACCCAAAACGCGTTCTTTTTAGGGCAAACTTGATCTTGGGAAATAGGTAGAAGTCGCAGGGCGCTAAATCTGGCGAATACGGAGCATGTTCAAGCACTGCGATGCTTTTATTGGCTAAAAACGCGCGTTATAAGCAGGTGCGTTGTCTTGATGCAAGATCCACGACTTGTCTTTCCATAACTGCGGCCGTCTCCTACGAACTCGCTCTCGCTGTGTTGCCAGACCTTGCAAATAATAAGTTTAGTTCACAGTTTGACCCTCTGGAACCCATTGAGTCATCACGACGCCGTTAATGTCAAAGAAAACAATGAGCATTGCTTTGAATTTCGACATCCTTGCTTTTTTCATTCTCGGAGATGTTGGAGTTTTCCAATCCATTGATTGCCGCTTAGTTTCAACATCATACTGAAAAATTCAAGTTTCGTCGCATGTGATGATCTTTTCTAACAATCCAGGCTCTTCCACTAACCTTTTCAAGAACATCTGAACAGATCTGGTGACGGACAAGTTTTTCGGTACGACGCGAGAAAAAAACACGCTGGCTTCAAAACGCAATAGCATAAATACTACTCAACGCACAAAAACGTCTTTTTGCACTGGAATAGGTGATACTTCAAGGTTTCCTACGATGTTTTCGATTCCCCCTCTACACTTCTGGTACGCATTCTGCGCACACAGTCTCGTTATATAATAGCCGGACCTCGTATCCTAGTATTAGCCAAATACTGATTTGTAATTATTTTAGGAAAACTGTAACAGGATGTTTCGTTATTGAGATAATTTTAGTTATTATTTAGAACCATTCTAAACGAAACTATTAACTAGTCGATTTTCTGTCGTACAAAAATCTTATGACGGCAGAAGAAAGATATGTATAGAGACGAATATGTTAATTCGCTCACAGAAATATTGTGTTTTGGTTGACATAATAAACATCTTACTTTACATTAGGTTCGTCATCTACAAGAAGGAGATTCCAAACAGCGAGGAATTCAATTAGTGTGTACCGTCGTTACACCACGGGAATTGCTCATGTAAGCATGTAACAACCATTTATATTTAATTGCAACACCAACCACAACCTTAATTAATTTCTCTAGCTTTACATAACTAAGGCACAGGAATCTCTCTCTCTGTAGTGAATTTTTCACTTCCATATTCTATCGAAATGTTACATTGTAATAATAAACAGCAAAACTAAATGCTATCATATAGATGTTATTAAAATAGTGGAAATTAAGTTGCAAAGTAAATATCAAACAATTAATTAGCAAATAACAATCACTGTATAATAATAATAAACTTGAACTGTCCTAAAGTTACACTTTCTGAACAGGAAACTAATGGTTATATTCATTTGTGAAGTGGCTTTGATAGGTGAGTTCCCGGAGTTGTGGCATGTTCAAATAATGCATCACCACTATAGTATGTCTATCTCAAAGCCAATCTCTATTATTCATCTTCAACACGACATTTTCGATTCATACGTTTCAAGATGGGTATTTCATATTAATTATCGGAATTATTTTTTATTAAATTAAAATCTGTGTTGAAAATTCTCCCATATTCAATATTATTAAGAATTAGAAAATAAGATTGAGACTCAAAGAAATTTTTTATTAAAGGTTCCTTTAGGCGATCGATTTTGACGGCATAGTCAACATCAGGCCGTAACCGAAAAATTTACATGTTAACATGAGATGTATTAATAGTTATTAATGATACAAGTTCTAGATCGGGAAGGCGAAGACTTTGAAGCTGTGTGATGGTAGTACCGAGCAATTTTAGTGATTTGATAATAGTTTAAGGTTCGCGTTCGATGTATTTTATTTTTATTCCATATTTATACGGTGAATAACATTTAATTATACACACAAAGAACGTACCATCAGAAAAAAGCCTGATGATGAGATCAATGCCCGAAATTAGTTTTAACGTAAACTATTTTTTACAGTCATGAAAATTACCTAAGCTTTAAAAGTCTACTGTCCTTGTTAGGCGGTGAGTATACATCAAAATTGAATAACCGACAGATGTAAATATAAGAAAAAGTGTTTTAAAACTCCAGTAACAGATCTAACGTACTTTAAGCTTTATGAAAAAATTTAATGTTCGCTGTATCTACAAATATTTATTTTTAGAGATATTAAAGCTTCTCAGCAAAGTAATTTATGACCTCTTCAGTAAGAATGTGTACGCCAATCATACTTGGAAAGAACGCAAGCTAAATTAAATCACAAACCTAATTAAATGTAATAGTTTCAGACATCAATGAACACTCGACGATCTTGGGATATCCAACGTTTAGCATCTGTGTATACATGATCCTATATGAGCGTGATATGCACAGACAGTTGTGTGGTGTGTTTTTTTGTGTATTCTTTAGGAGTGTTATCCTGTAGAAGCATCAGACCTAAACGTAATTTCATAAGATAATACGCTTGTGTTTCTCGAGCTAACGTTTGAAACGAAATTAACGCTGTAATACACAAATTATTACAACTTTTAATCTGAACTTCTGTTAGAAGTTTCTATTCAAGATTAAGGACTTTTTTAACAACAGCGTTATCCGACAAACAATTAATTATTTCGCACAGCATGGTTGGTTTCTTCCGTATTATTTAATTAAGGAAATTTATTTTTGTTGAAACCCTAGTAGATAATTAAATCGTCGTTCCACTTTGTGTTAAAATTTTTATCACAAATTTACACCACCGCTGTAGGGGCTGTGCGATTTAAGTGGAATCAATTTCAAAAGTTACATTCCTATTCTGGAAACAGACATCCCAATTATAGTTCAGTTGTTCGAGTGGAAAACAAGTGGTTCGCTTTTGCAAATCATTTTACTTGTGACCATAAATCACACAGAAGTAACGGAAAGTATCCTCTAGCTAGTTGGTTCAATTTGTCTGGTGAATCCAGTCGTTCGGGTGGTTATCTAATTGCCCAAGTGTTCAGATGGTCGGTGCGGTCAGTAAAATGGCTTCAAGGTGGCCGTCATCTCCCTGATAAGATCGACACAGATGTTCCGCCCAATTAAATTGATATCTTCGCACGGAAACACCTTGGTATTTAACACCCTCGAGCTGGGCTGGTAGTGTTCAGCGGGAGGTATACCCGGAAGAAGGAAAACCCCTCTCTAAATTAATGAGAGGGAGTAGAAATCAATTAATACGAATAAAAATGGTAATAATTATTAAATTACGTCGGCTCAACCGTCAGATAACGATTCCCATTCAAAATAACGAGATAAGTGCAAATCAAAACAAACTCAATTTCAAAGTTGCAAATAAGCGGTGAATCGTCAAAGATAGAACACTTTTATGTAAAAGTTCAATTCACCTTAAGGGAATTAACATGCCATTAACTTTCGACCAACATGCCGAACGAAAAGGTTAATGGAAAAAGAAGAAATGAAGGTTTCAGAAAAATGTGGTGTCATTTTTGCGTGGTTAAATCCATCAGTAGGTGGAACCATCTATCAAATCGCTCCAAATTTTACGGGGGTTCTCCGACAAGTACTAAACCGTAAACAATAATAATGCTTCGTAATGAAGAAAAATCGTTACACACTCCGCGCAATCGTTGACGCACCTTGTACGTTGCTGTGATTATTTAAAAAAAATTTCATGTATGTTTGATGATTGTTAAAATAAAACAAGTAATGTTTGTGTTAAAATCTAGTGTATTTCGCTTTTGGAAGTCATTTTCAGTTACGAATAACTTCATTTCAATCAGTAATAGCGCTGAAATTCTGCGTGGGTATTTCAACATTTTGTTATTTTATATGGGATATACTTGACATCCAGGCAATATTAATGCCACAAATGATGATACTTCGGAACTTCACTTCTTTGATTGCACTCAACTTTCTTCTATAACATTTTACGACTAGCAAGACGGGCTGTCTTGCACTAATACGCGCAAATACGGCAAAACTGCTAATAGCCAAAACATTAAGCAACGGTTAACGTTCACCACCAAAGAAGCAACGATTAACGTTCGTCTCTTCTATTTAAAACATTCATCTCTCTTTCACCTTCCGCCTCTACTTCTTGATCAAAATTCAAGCGTTCTCGAATGAAAAAAAAACACATCTGTGTTTTCTTATCGGCGAAAATCTACGCAACGATAACCTTATCGCAATGAGCGGAGATAAACTGAGATAAAACTTTCAATACATTTCAGGCAAATATTTCCAACTACTCCTTATCTTTTTAAATGAACAATAAAATAAAATCAAAATACAATACGATTATTTAACAAAATTGCCCATCATTATATAAATATTTCTAACTAAAATGAACAATTACCAAATTCAAATGATATCGAAATTCTAAGTTACCGACCAGCATTTAGCGTCAAAACTCAATGAAATTAAATACATAATGTACCTGGTGACCCAACATTACTGTAGGTGCTGAAACCAAACAAAACGACCTAATTTACGCAACAATATTAATACCTTTTTTTATTGGGTATGTGTAATTTGCAAAACGGTCCATTAGCTACTTCCTACTTAAAGGATTCTCAACGATGTTATGACATACAGATTATACATTGGGGATATTTAATATCTACTACTATTCTTCGTCCCCTGAGAGTAATACAATTTGCCCTCTGTCATCTCCAACGACAAATAATTCTTCTAAATGATCTAACTTGTTAGCAATGTCTAGTGTGTACATTTTCCACTTCTTTACAATTCAATTCTATTGTTTGCCTTCTATTGCGAAAGTGTAAGGTCAGAACAGATTGGAAGTTGCACTCGTAATTTTAAAAACCAAACAATGCAGAATAAGTATAGCAATCAAAAGAGAATTTCCTAATTGAACAAACAACCAGCAAATTAGCAACGGCAAACTTTATTAACGGTTAGGTAATTAAAAATTCACTGAAAATTGAATATTGTAAGCGTGAAAATGGCACGAAACCGGCGAACGCAATTGGAAAGTTTGAGTTGTAGGAAAATGATTATTTCCATATTTCTTTGTACTTAACAAATGCGTTTCTCATTTAAAACTTTGATGTTTTCACAGACCCCGCCATTAAACCGGCAAATATATTCATCATAAAGTTCATACAATTTGACTGTAAAAAGAGTTGAGTAAATCTCACTTTTGCGCTTTTGTTAACAGCTGTTGAATTCTTGAACCATATTCGAAAAATCTTTTATGCAAAAATGTTCCAGTTTTGAATATATTTGTCAGCGAAACGGAGATGTTGCGTACCTTTTTCATATTGTATTATTGAGGTGGTGACCTGTCGGATACGAAGATGAATTTACTTTTAGAACCTCTCTTTAGTTTAATTTGAACTGGAAACAAAGTAAGGCACTAAAATGTGGTAACAGCAAGAAGTACGGTATGTAAATCATAGCAAAAAATTGGTTAAACATACAAAATGTTCTAATTAAATAGGTGTGTTGCATACATAAACGTACGTTTTCCTTAAATTAAAAATTTCCCAATATTGCTTGTCATTACTCGTCATAATGTGATTTTCCCTGCCGTTTTGTGTCCGTCCTTGTACTTCGTGCGCACGCAAAATGTTCGTGGAAGGAGGGAAAAGGTGTGTTGTGAAGACAACGAAAGGAAGAAGTGAAAAGCTTGTGGTTTTGAGAAGATATATTTCCTAATGTCGTGTGTGTTTAATTGGTTGAAACTTCTACATTTACAATTAAGAAATCGTTCTGCTCAATAAGCGAAGCGCCGTAAGTACTCCTTATTTTTTTTAACCGCTCCAAATTCTCCAGTACGGTATATTCTCCGCCGCTAAATTTATGCAACCTGTAGTGTAATATTTCAATTTTTTTTATGAATTGTTTTGCTTTAAATTTATTTTTTTCGATAATCAAAAAACTAGGAAGGTCGGTGACTTATTTTATTTAAGATTTACTCTTCAAGGTGACACCTAAAACAACTTGTATAACTTTGTATAACATACTAAAACAATATTGTTTTTTAAAGAAAATTGTGTGCCTTTAACTTATACAACTACAATGTTGTATCCTGAAAGGTTGCAATTATAAATCCAGATTGCCAAACGTTCAAAGACGGAATCTCAAAATATTACCGCGACCGCCCAAAAGATTTTGCCACGTTGAACTAAAACGGAAACACCTGTTAACTCCTCGGTTCCTCAATCAATTACCAGTCGAAACATCGAAAATACGACGGTGGAAGATCTGCCTACGAGATTTTTTCGCCTTTCTTTCGGAAGTAATTGAGAAAATTTTGTATTTTACGAACCTTTAAGCAGCTCAAAACAACCGTCACAACCTTGATATCAGCTCAACGGACCTAAAAAGGTTTATTGGTGTACTTATTCTGTCGGGGTATTACAGTTTACCGCAGACTGATATGTACTGGTCAAAAGATGAGGATAAAGAGGTGCGTATCATAAGAGAGACCATGAGCCGAAATAAATTTCGATCAATAAAACAAAACTTACATTTATCGGACAATATAACACTAAACAAGAATGCTATAAGTGCAAGATGAGGCGCGCGCGTACGATTTAGTCGGATTTAGTTCGCCTTAATCCAATTTAGTCCGACTAAGGTCCCTATTAGCCACGGCGGCCAGCCGCGCAACCGGTCACTCCACCGGTGGTTTGGTCGGTTGCCGCCCATGTAATCAAATGGAGCCCATTAGCCAGGGTGGCCGGCCGCGCAACCAGCTCAGCGACCAAAATCCATCGGCAGCTGGTTGCCGAGCTCTGCAACCAGCACAGTGACCACGGGTTACTCGGCGACCACGCGGGGCATTGGAGTATACGGAGCGTATTAGCCAGGGCGGCTGGCCACGCAACCGGTGACTCTGTGTGTGTGTGTGTGTGTGATGCGCAGGCGCGCGCTCGCCCTGTCCTTCAATCAGACGCTCTCATTGCTCATCCTCATTGTGTCACTCTACACTCACTGAAGTACAGGTGGTGTGCAGTTCTTCTAGTGCTCGTGAATTCTTGACCTTGTGAATCATGTTTATGACAGAGAATGAAGAAATCCGTGATGAAGTTGGTGAAAGTGAGGCTGCCCACAGTAGCAAACGTGTCCGAGATGAACAAAGTGTTCCTGTTGAACAAGGGGATGGCGAAAAAAAGAAAAAACGGCAGAATAAATCTGATGACTCGGTAAAAGAACTGACGAAATTTGTGGATAGTAAAATTAACACCGAAGACCTAATTTGTGAGGTGGAGAAACTTCCGGTAATATGGGACAGCAGATTGGAGTTATATTCTGATAAAACCGAGAAGCTGAACGCCTGGAGTAAATTGCTGACGATATTCATAGCTGATTTTGAAGAAAGGCCCATGACAGAGAAAAACGTAATGTGTAAGTGATATCTTGTTTCATTAACTAAGTGAACTAGCCTACGTAGTGATGTAAAATACCCATGTATTTAAAAGTGAGGGTAAATACCCAATTTATAAGTACCTACCCGCTGAGTATTTACCCGGCCCACATCACTAAGCCTACGGGGTTTAATGAAAATTTCATGATGTGTTTAGCAGTATTTGTTTAATAACCATGTCCAGACATTATGTACAATCAAAGCATTTTTAAAAACCATTTTCTGTTCATACTTTAAAGCTTTATACAATTAAATACGGTTCATTTGCCATGAAACTGCACCGTTTTCACTCATGAAGTAGTCAGCAAACTTATCCCTCAGTTTTGTAGCCTTCTTTGTGGGCTGCTCCCTTGAAGCGTCTAGGTCGAACAAGCCTTCAACTGTCAGAGTATCTTCTATTTTAAACCCGTCTCTTTCCCTGACGAAGTTGTGGAGCAAACAACAGACTTTAACAATGTCTTCACACAAACTCAAATGGACATTTAGGGGCCGGTGAAAGATTCGCCACTTGTTAGCAAGTATGCCAAATGAACACTCAATGTTCCTACGCGCTCTGCATAGACGATAGTTGAACACTCTTTTCTTTACGTTGAGCATTTTTCCTGCATAAGGTCGGAGTAAGTTCTTTGAAAGGCCAAATGCTTCGTCCCCGACGAACACAGTGGCATAGTTTCTGGTAAACCTGTGAATGATTGTTGTGGAGGGGGGATGTTCATCTTGTTTCCAGTTAGCGTTTTAAAAAAAACACTCTCCTTAAACACAGTTGAATCGGATGACTTTCCATACGCACCAACGTCTATAAAAATGAATTTATATGATGCGTCACACATAGCAAGCAGTATTAAGGAAAAGTAGTTCTTGTAGTTAAAGTAGAGAGATCCACTTTTTTCCGGTTTTACGACTCGAATATGTTTGCCGTCAATCGCTCCCAAACAATGAGGGAAATTCGTCTTCTCATAAAACTCGGCAGCAGTTTTCAGCCAGTATTCTTCTGTCAATGTAGGAAAGCAGATTTGTCTCATTCTGTTCCAAATAGCTTTGCAAACTTGGCGTACAATCACAGATATCGTAGGCTGGCTTATTCTGTACTGAAAGTGCAGATCGGTCATTGATGTTCCAGTAGCAAAGTATCTGTAACCAGAAAAATAAATACACTTTAAGACTTCGGTAATAAAAATACTAGGTGTACGCTTATTTTTCGCGTAAGAGAATTTCGCTCGCTCATTCAATTATATTGGTATTGCATTGTTTTTTGTTTTGTTTGTTTACAGTAACGATTGTACAGAAAAAGTGGAAGAACATTCGTTCTTGTTACTCAAGAGAGCTGCTCATGCAGAAAGAGAGAAAGAGCGGATCTGGTGCTTCCACAAGAAAGAAATATGTGTACTTTGACTTACTACGCTTTTTGGAAACTATCTCTAAGAAAACTAAAAAACAGCATGGAAGATAATTCAACAGCTGATGTAAACGAATTGGAACCGGAACAAGAGGAGCACGAATTTGATACACCCACAGCGACAATAGAAAGCGGAAAGAAACAGGGTGGTTCAAGGAGGAGGACTAGAAACGAAGAAGATGACTTCTTGACCACCTTAAAAAAAATGGCAATGGAAATTAAGGAAAAAAGTGTTGGACAGGACGAGGATAAATTATTTCTGATGTCTCTTCTGTCCGAAATTAAGCAAGTTCCCCCTCAAAGAAAACTCAAATTGAGATCGGACATAATTTCTGCAATAGCCGCTGCACAACAAGGAACGAGTCCCCAATGGCCGGTTACTGTCCCAACTCCGACACATAACTTTCCGCATATGTTTCCCCCTCAACAACATCCCAGTCCCTCTCAACAATATCAGAACCTTCATCAACAATATCAGAACCCTCCTCAACAATACCAGAACCCTCAACAATATCAACCATCGCATATTACATCACCTTCCTTGACAACTCTGCAACCCCCACGTAACCAACAAGGCTCCAACTTGTCTTCCTCTGAAGAATCAACACCAATAGTGTCCCCAAGTTTCTCTCAAATGAGTGACTATGTTACTTAAGAATCTTATGATTAAGTTTAAATGATTAAGTTAAAAGTTAAATGATGAAGTTTAAATGTTAAATTCAGTTATTATTTTTCTGTTTTTTTTTTAAAATAAATCATGAAATCATTCATAAATCATAAATAAATCATTTTAAAAGTTGTACTTACCTCAATGTGAGAGCCAATTTTTCTTCTGCAGGGATGCTTTTGTTTAGAGGGGTTTCTGGCACAGTGATATCATCTTTGATGTGTCCCAGCAGTTCATCAAACGAAGGTTTTGACATTCGAAAATAATTTAAAAACTTACTTCCACTTGCACAAAGATCGTCAAATAACATATAGTACAGTCCTTTACTATGTCTGGTCATCAGCATAGGATGCCTCCGAAACCTCCTAACTCTTTTCCTTCTCTTCTTGATAAGAAGAGCTAGTAGTAGCACGTCCTCTGTACACAGCACCATTGTAGCTACTGATGACTGTTTCCAGCGGAAATTTCCACAGTACACTCCTGGTTGCTCCACCGGTGACCGGCACAGAAAACCAGCGAGTAACCAGTCACTCCACCGGTTGCGCAACCGGTGGAGTAACTGGTCGCCCTGGCTAATAGCGCTCTAAGTCCAGCAAAGCTCGTCTTAGCCCGACCTTATGTAACTAGTACAATTGAATTCGCTTAGTCCGACTAGTCCGGTTTAGTCCCAATCAATCTTAGTCCGCGGTACATTTTTGACGCTGAGTGGGTAACCCCTAGTACGGCGAATATTCGTACACTTTGATGCGTCGCAAAATACCGACACACCACGGGAACGAGGCGAGCATCGAAATTGGCAATCGGCAAGCAGCAAGCGACACGTCCCGACTAATACGCTCCGTTAGTAATGACGTCACATTTCTTACTGTCAAAAGTTCTGAATTTAAAGACGATCAGCTGATAATGTGTTGTGTATAGTAAATGTGTTTTATTTAATTTTTATAAACTATTTGTGAATTTGTAACGCATATAAATTGTTTGTACTAGTAGTAGATGCAGTTAAAAGATTATTTGGTCACTTCAACAGTTTTCAAAACCGCTTTATTAGTGTTTATAAGATCGGTGTGGTCATAACAAGAAGCCCTGCAACCCACTGGATTTGAATTTATATGTTAAAAATGGTTATGTGTTGGGCTGTGGGCTGCAAACATTATAATGTACGGGACAGATGCAAGTTTTTTAGGTTTCCTAAGGACCACAAAACAAGAAATAAGTGGAAAAAGTTATTACGGTAAGGTAATCATTTTAAATGTAGGTATAAAGTTTATAAATTAGCACCTTACAGACGTAAGGAAGAACCAGGTCCAGATGAATATGTTTGCAACTGCCACTTTGAAGATGTTAACAAAGAGAACCGGTCTACAATATTTGACTATTAACATTGGCAAGAAAATGAAATTTTCTAGCCCGGAAAAGAGAAAACGAATTAGTCGTAAATGTGCTCTCCATTAACACAAGGTAATTACATTTTTTGTAGTTAATTGCAGTCTAATGTGCAGACAGTTTAGGGACAATGGACGATGATCTGCAACAACCTGCAACTTCTAAGCAAGAAGCCGCAGAATTTCAATTGCAAGCTGCAACAGAGGCCGAAAACTATTTCTTAAAACAAGATTTATTAGAAACAAGTAAAGAACTTCATTCATTAAGTGAACGTTTCTGTTTTGAGAAAATTCAAGATCGCGCTCACCTGGTTCTGATACAGGTCTTCCAACAGCAAAGATTTTTTTGACGTTGTATGATTTGTTGAAGAATATTCCATTTAAATACATTTTACCATGAAAGGTTGAAAAACTTAATAAACGGGACCAACTACTCATGACATTGATGAAGCTCAGGCAAAACTTTTCGCATGATGATCTGGGTGTTCGTTTTAATGTCTCTCGAGCAACGGTATCCAACGTGGTTGCAACAATGTATTACACGAGATACTTTTCAACAATTGATGCATGGCTTACCTTCGCGTCAAATAAACCAACTTTGCAATCGCAATTGTTTCAGTACGTTTTTTACTAACTGCCGAATAATATTGGATTGCACCGAAATATATACATCCACATCGCGTAACAAAACTTGGAAAGGGTTGGTTGGTGTGGTCCCGAATGGTGTTATCACCTTTGTGTCAAGTTTATACGGGGGCTCGGTTAGTGACAAAAAAATTGTGCTTGACTGTGGGATCTTGAAACACCTTGAACCAGGGGATTTAATTTTAGCCGATATATTATCATTCATACCACGTACGTTACTGCCACATGCAGACGTTACTGCCACATGCAGATGTTATATTTCAAGTTGTTGCAGCACTTACCAATTTGCAATACCCCCTAGTTAAAGAGGTGGAACAGTATTATGCAGAAAAGATATAATTTTTATTTTATTATAATACAGTACAATGGTGTTACATATAAGTATAATCTTAATCCAATCATATAAACAAATATGTAATTAAATAATTCAAATTGATTATAAAATGTTGGGGAGAAATTTTGTTAAGTAAAACGATTTTAGGATTTCTATATTTTCTGTCCAAGTATCATCTCGAGCAATTCTAACTGATTCTACTTCAATGGGTGTCCAAATAACTAAATAGCTAAATAGTACAAACTGAATAGCGATAGGTTCATTTCCTCTGCCCCATTGAATCGCTTGAACCCCACTTCAATCGTACCCTTCAAGGAGATTTTTGAATAAAGATTTTGGAAAGCGGTTTCTTTTGCACGCGGACAGCACAGTTTCAAATTTGCTGCGAGTTAATCTATACTTATCTGCGATTAACCAACTCGCATTTGTGCTTTGTCCAATTGTTTGTTTTGCAATCTTTCCAATCACATGTCTATTATAAAAGCTGATTTACTCGAACATGTGTCTTCCGATAGAACAAGGCGTTCAATATTTGGAATTATTTCTTCCTCGTCCATAGGTTTCTGTCTCAGCAACCAAACATAACCAACTGGGTTTTCAAAACTCTACTGTCTTTGAAATTTATCAACTTCATCAGTCGTTTATCCAGCAAAATCTAAATTATTTTTAAGAAATAATATGCACAATACTAAATATATACTGACCTCAACCGTGTAATTACGTTTTTTCATACTGGCTGCCACTTCCCCTTTGAGTATGCTTGGATGTACTTGCGGATTGAAATGCATTTTTGTCACATGCCCACTTTCGTATGAATTTTCTCCTCTTTTCAGTTGAGCACCATCATCTTTGAAAAATACAGCAATGCTTGCTATCGATTACACATGCTTTGTTCCCACTAAAACAATACATATACATAGTTTACTTTATTATTATAAAAATTAATCAAACATGGACATAACCTCAGAAATGGAAATACAATATTTTTGAAAGAATCAAATGAATGTATAACTCTACTGCAGATAGATTTTAATCAAAGTGCAACGGCAATTCCATATACTTACTTTTTACGTATAACTTAGCTGCAAATAAGTTATAATCCTGTTAAGTTAAAACCGTATATGTAAAATATATGGGAAATTTTACTGTTTAGATTCAGTCTGTCAAAAATTAATAGTGTGACGTCAGACTATGAGAGCGTATTGGCATTCGGCGAGCAGCTACTCAGTACTTGCCGAATGCCGCATGTCTGGCGCCGCCTTTAGATCAGTGGTTTGGTTTGAACATAGAAAATATAAATAATAGCTACATCTTCTATAGCGATTTCGTAAAATTTCTTTCTTCAGTGTACACACACTTAAGAATTTGATTTATTTGATTAAATGACGAGAAACCACCTAGAGATAGATTGTTGGTGGTGGTGATTCTTTTGGGTCGAAAAAACGTTTATCTACAACAAAGTCTATTGCATTGCTTCAAAGTTCAATATGTACAAAGAAAATTTGGTTCTCCTCTATTATTATTAATTGTTATTTCATTGTTATTGCAGTAGTTAGTTTCTAGTTGTGACATTTTCGGTTATATAAACAGTTTATGCCAATTTGCTTATTTTAAATGGAATACCTTACATATTAATTATACTTTAGATTCTACATACATTGTTGTATAATGTTTTTGAAATAATGTCCTACCAACGTGAGGGCTGTTTACATAGTGATACAGTGCTAAATATTCCGACATTAAATTATTATAATTTGTACGCAAAGGCATACTAGTATTTTTTCGAGTCCAAAAATCCGCGCACGAGCCGCTTCCGAAGAACTACCCAACGCCAGTGTGTTTGCTTAAGGTATGCACACCACGAATCTGCCACATTTGGTGTTTTTAACAAAATACTGTGCGCAATACTGACGTCATAAGTAAGAACACCGTAAATGCAAAAACCATAAAAGTGGTAAAACGAGTGTTACGGTTTGCGTTGTTGCTGTTTTTATAATTTTGCACCATTTGGCTAAATATGTCATTTTCCATCCATTCCATCCGTTAGAATTCTAAGTTTGACATAAAAAATCTTGAATTCGTCATTATTTTGACAGTTTAAATACACTTACGATTTGCTGTCATAAAAGATGTTAATGTGTTACTAAGAAAAAAAATCGTATCTTAAGATACATTGTTTTTGCTTAGTAAAAAGATTTTTCAATGATATTACGTTAGTGGTTAACTACACTTTAATTATTTATTTAATAAATTGCTGTTCTTCTTTTAACATTTTCCTTTTGGACAGTATTCATAATGAATATTTTTCTTTGAAGCCAATTCAAATTCCAAAATTCCTGATACATGTTTTGCTACATGGGGGCAATAGAGAGTGCATTTCTTTGTTTAATCCAAAGCCCTCTTCTGTCTTTCTTTTAAGGACGGCTGGAGTTTTCTTCTTTTTCTTATTGTATCACGTTTCGTAACTGCAGCACTATTTTCTAAAACGAAAAGCAGAGAAACAGTAACACTTTGTAGAAACTCAGCAGTGTATCACATTCAGTTGCTGTTTGGAAAAACAAAAGATAGTTACGAAGATCCCCAGGAGCCGCGATCGGTTCGTCACTACTTCCGGCTTGGACTTCTGCATGCTTTCTTCTCTGCATCAGCATGTGGACGCTGGTTCCAGGACTGGATGTAGCTGCCATCAGGATAGCAGATCGGTCTACAAAACAAAACAAGCTACTATTAAAACCCGTTGTTGGGCTTCCACTTTGTCTCCTTCTTTCTCTTTGCGTGATGAATCGAACTGCGACTTTTATGTCGAGATCTAGCTTCTTCTGACCGCCATGTTTTCCTCTTTGGTCTTCATTTAACAACACACTATTGTTCTTATGATTCTATCCGTTACAGACAAGCTGTTTGTGAATAATAATTTGCATACCCTAACACGTTCTTTGCGACCGAAAATACGAGTAGTATTTTATTATACTAATTGACGTCTATGGTTTAAAAAAATGTCTTGGATCATTAATGTGATCAAACATACCTTGTTCTAGAAATACAATTTAATTGGTTTCAGGCAATATTATATTTTCTATTAATCTTCGAGCAGTGGCGTAGCGTGCCATTTCGGCGCCTGGGGCGGGAGACCCATTTTGCCGCCCCCATTCAATACCTACTTAATTAAAATTAAATTTCAAGACAACATTTCACATAGATAGACGAAAAGGTATCCTTTATTGAAGATAAAATAGTATCAATAAAAAATAATAAAATAGTATTAGCGGTTTCAAAAACGTGGAGCTCATAGTGGATCTGAGATAATTTTTGATTAGTTTCAACTTCGAAAAGCTCCTTTCACAACTAGCGACACTAATTGCCAAAGTCAAATAAATACGAATCAAGATAACTATATTTGGAACCGAAATTCCCAGATTCAGTTTTTGTATGAACTGGAGAAGCTGCAGTGGTCCTTTTCCCTTTATATCTCCCTCTGATTCAGAACTGGCGACAAACTGCTGGAGACGCTTCCGCTCTATTTGAAACTCATCCTTGTCGATGTCTTCCAATTCCAATACATGGGAAAGATCACACTCGTACTTGCTGTCCAAAAGTTTTGCTGGCGTCAAAAATCCGAATTTGTCCGCTATTTCTTGAACTTGCTGGAATCGAGTCGTCATTTCTTCAATAATCTTGTCACCTCTCGACGGAGTTCCTGCTCGTGAGACAAAGCTGCATCTGCAGATTCATCCCCATGAATGCGTTTTTTCCTGCGAATTCTTGTCGTTTTAAGTTCGATTCCGAGTTTTTCGCAGAGAGTCTTAGCAAAATCGATTGCGGCTTGGACGAAACGGTCTCTGTTTTCCACTAGAAGAGCTGCACTGCAGCCCAAAAGCCAAGAAAAGTGAGAAAGTTGAATGACTGCATGGCTGCCAGAAGAAGACCGGCTCCCGATCTTGTTTCGGAAGTTTGAGATGAATCCGTCAATTCTTCCAGTACTTCAAGAACTTCCTCAAACTTATTTTTAAGCGTCTTGACAGCTTCATGTCTAGCGCTCCAGTGCGTTTCAGTGACTCGTTTCACTGCTTGACCTGTGACGACAACCAAAGTGTTCCACCGAGCAGTTGATGCAGAAAAAAAGGCAAATAGCTTCTCCAGAGTTCCAAAAAACGTTACGGAATTCACTGATTCAGAAGCAGCGTGTACCCCAGCCAAGTTGAGTGAGTGGTTAGATAGATACGAAACTGAGACTCTTACTCCCAGTCTTATTTTTGTCATGTGTTCCATTAGAAGAGGGTCATATTTAGCTAGAAGGTGCACTAACTCCAAAAAGTTCTCGCGATTGCCACTGTCATCTCCTCGAATGTCCTCTGAAAGCCAGATTTTGTTTGGCTAAGAACTGGATAATATTCAGCAACCGGTACAGTATATCCCTCCACTTTTTCTCCTCACTTTCGAAAACTTCTTGTTGTTTCTGATCGATGGTTGCTTTACGGTTCAGGCGTACTTCCAACTCCTTCCATTTCAAGAAGCTCTGCTCATGATCCAGGCTGTTCTCATGGTCTCCGATTTTTGGATTTAGCTTCCACCATTTGTTGAATCCTTCTTCAGATTCGAAGTTCGTGCCTGAATTGGAATTGCCAAACAGCTTGCAACAGAAACAATACAAGGATTGCTTTAAAGGCGAGTACACCATCCATGTTCGGAGAACCTTTTCGCCGTTAGATAATAGTTTGTAGAACCACTCTCTGGTTAGTTTTCGGATACCGCCCTTTGTTAAAGTCCCTGAGCGAACAACATCGGCAAATTTGGAATCGATGTGCTGTACCGAGTCAGATCCGCGACGTACTATAAGCGTTCTGACATCGTCGGTCATAGTAGAAGGCCAGCAACCTACATCGTCGACATTCACATCTTTGGCTTCGGAAGGAGCAAAAGGCACGGTTTCAATTACGTTTTTTTTGGCAACATCGAGATCGAGGTTCACTTCTTTTGCAAACTTTTGACTAGATGCTTGAGGTACTTCTGATGAGTCGATCTCGTCTTGACCATGCTCTGTGGTAGGACCAGAACGACTTCTAACTTCGACGACAGACACGTCGTCATTCGTTTTCACAAATAATAGACAGAACGTACAATGAAAATAAAACAAGTTTTTTACAAAAAAAAACCTAATTATAGATGAATGCAACAATCGTCGATGGAAATTACAATCTGGAAATATCAGCCGAAACCTACAGAAATGTACACTTCAAGTACATAAAATTCAAATGACGTACTTACGAGGAACAAGAAGAAAAAA
Source organism: Photinus pyralis (assembly GCF_008802855.1). Taxonomy (NCBI): domain Eukaryota; kingdom Metazoa; phylum Arthropoda; class Insecta; order Coleoptera; family Lampyridae; genus Photinus; species Photinus pyralis. The sequence goes on from NW_022170249.1 coordinate 56,003,165, forward strand.
CGCGATTATATCCTCCTACAGAGATAAAGGTGGATCCGTCCAATACTGCGGAATCTCCCAAATAAATGAATTCAATTACCAAAGATTAATAAAATATGGATGGCGGCAATTAAACTTCCATGCGTTTTCACTAACACCTCAACTATTTTATTGTTATTAAACTTTCATTATGCTTAAATAAAACCATAAAAAACGATGATTTGAAAACAGACCACGCACGATGGCCATTTTGTAAACAAAATACATTGCAACGCTGGTTTGTAAGCTACACATTATACGTTACGGTTTTCGTCAGAACCCAGTAAGAAACGAAATACATTTAAATGAATACATGGTTTTTTTTCACCCTCAAAGGGTATGTCAAACACTCATCGGAAAAATGTTTGCTACATACTTTAGTAGCTATGAAAATGTCGCCCTCTTTTAATCAAAACGTCTTCAGCATTTGCTTTCGAATAACAGGATTTGTTGGAAATCTAAAAGGGCCAATAAATTAATTACAAAGCTATTTATATATTACCTATGCATACCTTAAATACTTTCAATGACAATGTTTGATATGTCTAACGATAAAAGCAAAATTAAATTACAGTGATTACCCCACCGCCGCAATCGTTACATTCATTTAAATTTCACCATGCACTCTTCACCATAATCGCATATTATTAATTAGAAATTACTAAAAACTTCGATTCTCGGCTTTCTACGAGACAGAAGTGTTGTGCACGTGTACGAGTTGTAATGATTAACAGTTTGTAAATATGTAAATACAAATTTCGCGTTGCCTGTCGGAAACTTCAGATTGCATCTCGCATTCAACTGTTCAAAGCTGCAGTTATTATCCAATGAAATTAACAGTTTTCAACTATCAGCCAACATTCTTGACACCTCATTTAGAAGCCCTGTGAAGTTTGATGTTTATATACCGATGGCATTACTTTCTAGATCAAAGCACCATACATGGCTGGAAATTTGTAATTTCTGTTCTAAAGGAAGCCGTCTGAGTAAAGTTTTAATCTGTGCACTGTATAATAATTACTTTCCTTTCAGTTCTCCTAAAACACTAATCATGAAATGTAATGCATTATTTTGAACGTATTTATTATTAATTTATTGTTACTTCCACAACGTTTGACGCTTTGCACTACGCCTGGGCATGCACGTTGTCTAAATGGATTTAAAAAATTTTCAAGCGCATATAAAATATTACATTTGCTTCATTAGCTTCATTCTGCCTTTCTAATTTTATGGCTTCTAATTTATCGGAAAAGGCCCCTTTTAGCCTAATAATGAATTGAAATATGTGCTAATTGTTTTATTTTCACATCACCGATTTCATCACCGTTGAGTGAGTGAGTAAGTAAATTGCTGTAAATGTAAATTCACGCGAAATTGCTCCGCGTTTATGATCACTTAAACTTTTCATATCAATGTCGATGATTAAAAAAGTACTTACAATGGATCTATAGTTTAAAAATTTTCAACTTATGCCTAGGGTAATACGGCAATATTAACCTTCATGCTCTATCAATGGTATTGCTGTGTTTTCAAGCTACTCGAAACTTTTATGAAAATTGTTGGATTTATTTATTCAATAAAAGATTTTATCATACTCCTAAATTTCGGTAGGTAGTGTTATTTATTTAGTTTTTCGCGCGTGCAATCTTTAATTACTGGAAAAAAGTGCCAATCAAATACCATGTGAATTTCAGAGGCTTTTGTAGTAAACATTCTTAACAGAATCGGCTCTGCGACTTTACCAAAACTTTGAGATAAGGATGCACCGATGGTGTGCAAGAAATAGAAACCATATAAGTACATGCAATACATTGTTAAATAGCCGGACCTTCTTCAGTTCAGAAGGTATCTGAGGGTACTGGATAAGGTAACCTTAGACTAAAGTTTAAAAAATGACAGCCAGTGGGGCGGTTGGAACCTCACCAATCACACCGATCTATGTATTACACGGTTATTATTTAGTCCACAATTGTATTTAATCACACAATCAACTCACTGATAGCTTCTTAACGCGAGCTGTCAAATTAATTAATATTAGGCGTGACCTATAATTTATAATTAAAATTTTGTTGCTTCTACCTTATTTAATAAATAGGTATGTTTTATAGCCAAAAGGGATTTTCCTATGTTTCAATTTATAAAACAACTAAGTACATGCAAACACGACATACTGACGACTGTTAGGTACGCGTCACGCAATTGAATCAAGCCAAGCCAAAAGTCGTAAATGCAAACTCGAATAACAAGTCAAAAGACAAAACAGCGCCTCGAAAACTATTCTCGAGAATATCAACTAAAAAGCAATTCCTTATATCACTCGACACACCATTTGTCTTGAATCAAATAATACTGTGCGCACAATTTTGCGAAAATTACAAGGTTACGCGAATTTTCTGACACGCTATTATTCTAACTCTTAGGAATAACATTTTATTATAAAGAAAGGAATCTACGTTATAATGCGCAACTAAGACAATAATCACCTATTTTAAACCAACACGTCTTTACGGTCCAGTTGGATCACATTTCATACGTAGGCGTCAAATTAGCAACCAGATTCATAGAACTATTTAATGTTTCTGTAGTATTACAAAAGTATCAATTTTTGTAAATAAACAATCGTGAAATAAAAGCGATACGCTTAGTCTACGCGTTAATAAAAATATAAATGACTTATAAACTTTCTGACATATGAAATCCACCATTACAGCCGTTGCTTGAGATATCATTTTGGTGTAATGTTGTAAAAGATTTATTACAGAATTGTTCTCATGATTTTTCATTAGTTTGGCAACATACTTCTACACACTTACCACAACAAACTTGAGAGTAAACTTTTGTTCAAGTGAACAGTTACAAGTTTATACGGTTTGAAGTTTACTCATAATTGTCAAACGTTTTACTCACAGCCCCGTACCGTAATGTCGTACTTGTAATCGTCACCTAAACTTACTTGCATGTGGAATAATAAAGCGAGACAACAAGTATCATCGAAAACTTTTATTATCATCTAAATGGAGATTACCATCAAAATAATTAAGACTAAACTTTTCGTGATATAACTTTCAACTGTTCCTAATCTACATTATGTATACCTCACCCTAAAATAGTTTGGCGGTACGCAATTATACATTATGTGGCACGATTTTCCACCATATTAAAATGTTCTAAGACAGTATATTGATCAATTTAGTAAAACGTAACTTATTTCTGTCATTCCCGTAAGATATAGTTTAAAATGGACATTATTACAGAAGTTTTTCAAATATTTTTTTACTGAACTCACTGGAAAGAAGGTTGTTGTGGAGATATGGTAGGTAACACACAATACGTCAAAAATGACTAACTTTTGACCGATATTACAGTCCCAAAAATTAATTTGAAGAAAATTAAAAAGCAAATTTGTATTCCATTTAATAATAAAATTTGGCGTTAGCATTTTAATTTTTGAAAATACTTGTGAAATTTTTAGAAAAAATGGTTAATATATTTCACAATATTGTGCTTGCGGGAAATAAATGTAGGAAAAAAATGCTCCCGTCAAATTGTATATTCACACTGAAACAGACCCAGCACAAAAAAAACAACAAAATGGGTGCACGTTCTTCTAGAACTACATTCGGTCCTGGCAGAGAGAACATTACCGTATTGATGAGCGTCAATGCCGCTGGAAGCAAAGTTCACCCTTAATAGTAGGTATATACAGGGAAGAACATATGGGATGAATGGATTGAACCTGACGGCAATCCTGGTACAACGTATGCAGCAACATTTAATGGTTGGATGGAGTCTGGCATCTTCCTACGACAAAAATCATTCCTGACAAATATTGATGATGTGGGGCTGGTCTCATTAATATATGATGGGCATGTCTCACATGTAGATGAACCCTTGATCAAATGTGCAATGGATAATGGTGTGACAATATTGAAATTCCCCCTCCCTCCAATGTTATGTCCTGCAGCACTTGGACGTGTGTATTCCGACCTTTGAAAAGAGTAGGACACTCCTAAAAAAAGTGGTACACTTATTTATAAATACACTCCGAGTTGCCGTATTTATTGTATTTATGAGTATTTATAAATATTTATAAATACCCATAAATATAATATAACGCCTTATAAATTTTAACAGATTTCGGGCAAATACTGCATTTTATTGACATAACATTGGATTTTGGATCACTATCTATCAGTTTAATTTCACGTAGACAATTTGGATAAAAATTCCAGTTCTAGTTGATTTGATAGCTTTAATTCTCTTGAAAATTTTTAACTAAACAGAAGCCTTAATGTTTAACAGAAATACAAAAATGTGAGGAAATCAGTAATAACTTAATAACTAAATACTTACCTCTAAAATAGAAAATTGCACTAACCATTACTATCAAAAATTAAATAATTGTACCATTCACTTACTATGAAAAATGTTCTGGTAAATATTAATCGAAGAAATATTCTCTTGGAGAATCAGCGTATCCTTTGTTTAACCCACGCAGTTATAATTTTGAGGAAGCGAAGATGCAAAACGCACGAGAGGGACTCGTGCCGAAATTTGAGCCGCACGGGAAATGCAATTCAGATCTCAGGTTTTAATTTTAAAATGCTCGCTCTGCATTTAAGCAATGATTTAATTGTATTAGCGAGATTTTAGTGTAATTAATGGAATTTATGTGTAATTAATGGGATTTAAGGTATTAGTGGATTTAAATGTATTTATTAAATATATTTAACACCTGGGTACACCTATTTAAGGAGGGGCCTAATGGTGACCTTGAGGAAGAAATTGAATAGTGAAAGTGACAGGAACTTGAGCAAAAATTTTTTAGAATTTTCAGGAAATTCGAGGAGCACTCTTGCGTAACTTATGAACTTGAGAACTATACAAACAAAAAACCTGGTTACAACAGGATTGATACAGGGATAACTGTTCTACTCTGTCTCATAGGGTCATAAGTACATAATCAGGCCTATGATATATCATTTCAGTTATAGGTAACGGAAAGGTTATGCTCGAAAATAACCTATTTCCGTTACAAACCAAAATTTCGTATGATATATCTAGTTCTAGAGAGGGTTATGTTACCTAACGATGACACGCGGTTATATGGAAATAATCAAGCTCATTCAACGGAACGAAAAAAGTGGAGGTTAGCAGTAACTCAGTCAAGGTTGGCAATCTATGAAATTAAAATTTATGAAATAAAATTGAAAACTCCCTAAATTCGTAAGCTTTTGTCGTGTTGCACTGTATTAGGACGTTTGCACACTATGAGACACCGATGCGATTTATGTCGTTGCAATATCGGATGAAGCAAAATTACATTAAAGTAGTTAGAGCGCGTTCGGCTGAAGTCAAGTGATGTACTCGGCCTACCTATTACTTACGGTAAACGTCCCCAAAAAAATGTTGTTATGAAGGAAACATAATTAGAAATACGGTATGAGTGGTATTTTGTACCTCAGCACAATGCAAACGTCTTATATGATTTTTAAAAAGGTATATATAGTAGTCAACTTGACTAGTGTCCGTACTTTTCGACCCTGTTTCAAACCTTTGCACACTAAATGTTCACGACACACCGCGACTAAATATTCACAGTGTAAGCGGTAAATCCTAAACGAATATATTTATTCTTAATCAAAACGTATGCGAGACGTATGTAAAAGCCGGGAAACTAAATAATTTGGCGTTTTGCGTGAAGTCGGTGTAGTGGATTTGATTTTTCGATGTTGGCGCCAGAGATCCCCAGCCGCTATCTTGATCTCGATCCGATCAGTGTGTCAACAAGACGTGTGCAGGCCTTTATAAATATCGCTGGTTTTGGTGTTCTTTCTGAAAGACACCATGCCTTTTGTGAAGAAAAGTGCTCAGCAGAAGAAGGAAAAGATTGTCCTAGCTCAGCTATATACTAGACCTAGTGGAAAAGTCATCAGATTTAAACGCGTGTTGCATAGCGTGCCGCCGCGTCAGAGCAGACGCCGCTTCGGCGGTAAATATCTTCCTTATTTCATCATGAACATGTACTTTTCCGTGCATATTTAGATTCGTCACAAAATTTCGCTTCTAATGAGACCCATCTCGTTTAAGTCTTGATACAAAAACCTTCACTAGCTCAGAAAAACTGAGTCTGTCCATAAGGGCCCAATGTTAAAATACCCTGTTTTTACTGTCAAATATCTCAGAAACGGCACATAGGAACACTTTTTTCTTTTGACCATTAGAAAGTGCGTCTCTCAGAGAATAAGTGACCAAATTTTCACCAACTTCTTGTTACTTTTACCTAGGCGCTCTAACTACTTTAAATGAACGCAAAGCTTCCACACTATGGGATACGATGAAATATCGCCAATACAATCAAATGAGTCTTGCACACGTCGCGTCGGTGGGAAATACGATTTCGTTGCGGCAAATCGCATGCGATAAGTCGTGTCGCTGTTGCGTAATGTGCAAACGCGCTTAAACTTGAACTTCCAAAGGCGACTCGACAGCAACTCATTTTTGATCGCCAGTTATATCAAGTGCCAAATTCTATTTTGGATATATATCAGTACAATTGGTTGTTTTTATCGCAGTTGCACTGTATATGTGATCGAAATCTATTCCAAATTGTACACCTCTCGTATCGGCATTTCCCACAGCTTTAAACAATAAAATTGTACATTATTTATGTTAAATGCAACATTACTTACGATTATTTCCCAAGGTATCAATGATTATTGTATCCCCTAAATGTATCTTGGAAATGAGAGCTAATAGCATCTCCTCCAGATCAGTGAGCACTTTATTAACTGGTGGCCCTCCACCCGTCGCCTGCTGAAGCACTGCAATTTGGCGGCTCTTTTTTTTACTTTTGTGTTCCATTCACTGAAAACCTGCATTTAAATTAACTATAAGTGCCTACAACGGTTTTTTACATCTCACATTTCGCCACTGTTCTCTACTTTTTGGTGGTCCTATTGCTTTGGCGTTGATTCTTTTTGCAAATTCATCCCACAATTGAGTAATTTTATGGACTTCTTTGGGATTCGTCTTCCCGGTTAGTAGGATTCTGTTGCTTCCCACAAATTCCAGTAAGTCCTCGTACTGCTGCTTTGTGGTTTTTTTTAAACGTTTCCGTTTTGCTGGATTTTCGTCGATTGCGTCAGCATCTTGCACATTATTAAGGATCCTCAGATCCTTTATAGTTTTGTATTGTCGTCCGTCCGTCCGTCCGTCCGTCCGTCCGTGTGCGCTCTAACTCTTTTTAAAAGTGGCCGATTGTGTTGAAATTTGGTATACGGGTTCGTTGGACATTAAGAACGGACGCTATTGATTTTCAGGAAGCTGGTTCAACAGGAACAAAAGTTATACGACTTCGAGTGAATCGGGAACAGGAAAAACTGCGAACTCAATATAATAAAAAAATTAACATATTTCATTCCCTAGGTCATGTATCGAGTTCGGACTTTCGCTAGATTATTCCCTATGACTCTTAGATGTGTAACAATTCAATATAACTCTTCTCTGTGGTCTCGGTCAAAAGTTTTAGAGCAAAATGTACCCAAAATTATTTTTTACACATGAATTTAGAGTTGTAAAAGCTTTCAAACGCATTATCTTGATGCTGAAAGAGTTGATAACGTGCACGTTTGATAACCGCATGTGTGTGATTCAAAAATGTTAAATTATTTTTCTGAAGCCACATGGATTTTGATCAAAATATGTCAAAATCGTTAATTATGCACCAAGATCGTTGGGAAAAAGACTACGCGCATTATCTCAATGCCCAAGACATGAATTTGATGCATTTTTGGCGCCCACGTGGATTTTGATCAAAACATGTCAAAATCGTTATTTATGCACCAAGATCGTTGGGAAAAGACTAGGCGCATTATCTCAATGCCCAAGACATAAATTTGATGCATTTTTGGCGACCACGTGGATTTTGATCAAAACATGTCAAAATCGTTATTTATGCACCAAGAGCGTTGGGAAAAAGACTAGGCGCATTATCTCAATGCCCAAGACATGAATTTGATGCATTTTTGGCGACCACGTGGATTTTGATCAAAACATGTCAAAATCGTTATTTATGCACCAAGATCATTGGGAAAAAGACTAGGCGCATTATCTCAATGCCCAAGACATGAATTTGATGAATTTTTGGCGAAAACGTGGATTTTGATCAAAACATGTCAAAATCGTTATTTATGCACCAAGATCGTTGGGAAAAAGATCAAGAGCATTATCTCAATGATCTAAACATGAATTTGATCTATTTTTATGGACCACATGGATTTTGATCAAAACATGTCAAAATCGTTATTTATGCACCAAGATCGTTGGGAAAAAAACCAAGAGCATTATCTCAAAGCCCAAGACATGAATTTGATGCATTTTTGTTAACTATAAAATGTATTTTGTAAGATTAAAATAAATTGTCGTTAAAAGTGATTGTAATACTGAGGATCCTTCGATATTTCGTTGTATCGGTTTATTATTTAAATTCATTGTAAAATGTAAATTTATTGCAAAACTGGGGTTACGTTTACTGGTGAAAACTAAGCTGAAAACAAACCAGGTATGCGCGAGTGATTCATAAGCATAATCTGTAAACAAAACCGGACCCGTTTATGTTTTTTTATCTCTGTTTGTCACACACGTATCACGCATAAGTAGCTTTCTTTTCTTCAAGAAGTTGTTATATCACAAAACTTTGTTCCTTTCTTAAACCAATGTGGTTACACTATTGATACAGCATACCACAAAAATAAATTTCCGTTTAAGGACCGGTTAGATCCCTCCGTTAAGCGACTATAATCGATTGGAGTTATGAATAACCCAAATGATATATCATAGGCCTGAATATTCGCACCGAATTTCTTGGAGAAAAAATATTACATTAATCTATTTCTTTCCACTTTTCGCACCAATTAAATCAAATGTGCACATGCTATTTGAGAAGAAACTCGTATAATGTATGGAATACAACGTAGGAACTGGGAAAGTATGGAAACTTTTTCATGATGGAAAATTGATCAGAAAAAATTTTGGAGGAGCTGGGATTTGAACCCAGGACTTTCAGCATGCGAAGCAGACACTCTACCACTGAGTTACACCCCCTTGTGTGAAGACGATTGGTTGATAGTATAAAGTTAACATACGGAACGCATTTGTATATTATACAACATTGTTAAAAAATAGGTACTCGTTAACATAATTCTCATTCAGATGAATTCTAATTGGCACCTGCCGTTTGTATCATTAGTCAGGAAAATTGTGGCAAACTGTAATAGTTGCCGTATTTTCAGCAGTTTTGTTTGCAGAAACAGTGCGAATAATTTGCTACACATATTTCCATGGACAAAATCAATAACGAATCGTAGTACTTTACAACTTTCTCTTCTTCTCTAACGCGTTTGATATATGATTATTCATTAAGTGTGTCCTTAAAGATTCAACTGTTTTTGTGAACAAATCTGCAAAATTCAAACTCACTTTGCAGTACAGTTTTGGACTACCAAAGTCAAAGTTTAGTAATTTAACACAGTAAGCTGTTTTATCGAGATTGTTGAATTGCAGAATTAGCCCAAAAATAAATTTTATTTCGAACAAAAAAACTATTGAATTGGTTGCTACTTCGAATTCTGACGAGTAAATGTGGAAATTGATAAGTATTCATTCTGCAGACAGGGAAGATGAATTGGAGAGTAGTATTTCGATCACTTCTTCGACGAGTCCCATGATTTTTTATGAGCATTAAAAACCGAAGTTGTAGATGAATATGTTCCTTTCCTTATGCACGAACTATACTGCCGTCATAATTAAGAAATCAGTATCTGCAAATTGTCAGTTTTGAGTAACCGTCTGTTGAAAAATGGGAGGGTGACCTATTTATGCCTTAAAGATTTGTTTGGATTGTTTACCGTCATTTGGGGGGGGGGGGGGGCGGATTTTTGGTAACATTTTTGAAAAAAACTCGTTGAAAGCTTACTGGGTATGCAAATATTATATCCCGTATTATTGTTATCAGAAGGGTTATGTCCTAGCCAAAGGTAAAGCCAAATTCTAACCACCATCCGAAAACCATAAGCATACATTTTTCTAACGTAAAATTTCTCTATTGTTTGATGATTTAATTGCACATACTGTAAATTGGAATGTTACTTTCAAAGATAATTTTTAAGCAAAAACGTAGTAACTACAAAATTTGATAAATAAAATAAAATTATCTTTAAAATATCCTTAATAAAACAACTTCAAAATTGTATTACTTTCCAAAAACACGGTTGATTAAACACATATTATTTCCTAACGGGTAAATTTTTCCAAAAATCAGCTCTGTTGCGTAGCATTAGTGGTACTAAATTCTTCACAATATTTTTTTTGTTTCCTCTTCAATTCGCTTTGGTTCTGTCAAACGTATTGGTTCAGCCAATTGGGTTTTCTTTACGACGGTGCTCTTTAAAAAGTTGAGATCGTGCTTCCTCGACATGAGAAGTTTTATATTTCAGTTGAAAACTACCTCTTGTAGCTTTAATTTTCACCATGTTTGCTAACATCGGTTTTGGTTTATTTATTCCTAAGTTGTTCACTTTTTGTACGGAATGTAAATCCTTCCATAAATAAAAATCAGTTATTTCCATAGCTTTGACAGTTACTTTTCCTGATTGAGCTGATGCAACTGCGGTAGTAAAATCACGAAAATCATACGTCTTTTTTTGGTATTTCAACGATTTCTCAACCTGATGGTGAAAGCTGTCCGCACTCATAAAAGTGTGGCCAGCTTCAAAATAATTTACTTCTATTGTCTCAGTTAACACTTTACTTAAGTTCACCATGTAAACAAAAAACGATAGGAGACACCTAGTCCAGGGAATAGAGGGTTTTAACTTGCAAAATGAGAAGTAGTTCCAATTTCTTTTGCATGTCATAGACAGTCATCTGGTGGTTAAGAATCTAAGTTTTCGACCTCCCACTCCTTGTGCTTCCCCCGTACCACCCTCAAAGGACCCTGAAGGATTTTAAGGATGAAGCTGAACTGAAGTGAGATAATTTTTTTGTTTCAAACGTATATTAGAAAGCCCTACAATTTCACAGTGATTCAAATATCCCCACTAGCAAGGGTTGAAAGTTGAATTATTATGCATCCCCTTTGGTAAGGGTGCAGCGTAGGGGGATTTATACCACGATAAGTTCAAGATATTTTCTCATAAAACTCTTAATTATAGAGATAAAGTATAAAATTTGGTTAAAACATCTACATAGAAATTTCAGAATTCTTCAAAATATAACCAACTCTCAAGCTCTATATCTTTTTTAATAAACATTTCACACAAAAGTAGTGTATATGAAAGTTGTGTAGAATTTTATAGTCTACAATTTCTGATAACAATATTTTTTTGTAAAATGAATCTATAAAAAGATATGATTGAAAAACTAAAAAACCAACCAAATTTCTTTGGTTTTAAGGGTGGTACGGGGGAAGCACAGGGGGTGGGAGGTCGAAAACTTGGATTCTTAACCACCAGATATTCTTTCATGACATGCAAAAAAAATTGGAACTACGTCTCGTTTTGCAGGAAATGGTCCATTTTGAGTCTCTATTTCCTGGACTAACCAGTTTTTAGCGCATTTCCACAAAAATAAAAAAAAATGCGCTATTGTGGCCACTTTGTCCGTCCGTCCGTCCGCTACTTTTGCGACGCTACTAGTTCTTTATCTTAGGAGCTATTGTTCTACCTTTTTCGCTATTTGGTTCGTTATGGTGTCGAGTCTTGTACCAAGGAAGGAATTTTTTCTGCGTTTATTGCTAAAAAAGTTATTGTAAAAAAACCAACAAACCGTTTTTTACATGTTCCATAATTTTACACTTTTGCCATTTATTAACCATCCTAGAGATCATTTATAATTTTGTATTGTTGTCTCTCGTCTGTCTGTTGGTTTATTCGTCTGTTCCTGTGCCTGTCTGTCCCTCTATCTGTCCGTGTGAACGATAATTTTGTTTAGAAATGTCCGATCGCTTTTACATCTCCGTTAATTATGAACTGAATTGCATGAAATTCAATATGGGCATAGCCTTAGCCATATAATACGCAATGCCAAAAGTTGAGTCGAATCGATTCAAAATTCACAGTGCCCTTTTCGCATCTCAGCCATTTATAAACCGAATTGCAAACTTTTTTCTTATAAAAGTATTTGAATGAAATTTGATACATAGGCACTTGGAATAAAGGAAAATCTAACGCCAGTTTCAAAATTTGGTTTTGCGCATGCGCAGTGCCAACTTTTTTATTTATGGAAGAATTGAAATGAAATTTGATACATAGGCGCTTGGAATAAAGGAAAATCTAACGCCAGTTTCAAAATTTGGTTTTGAAATTCTTCTTATAAACTGAAATTGAAATAGCATGTCAAAAATAGATTGCTCATGTGCAACGTTATCTTTCATATTTGTGGCCGGATTTTTACGATTTTAACAGAAGTTGCATCTTACAAATGGGAAATGAATGCAAGTGGAAATGCGCTTTATGTAAATCGTTTACGATTACTTTTTAACTTGTTATTCTGGGCCGTACAGTTATCTAACCAAAGAATAATTGCCTTTTTGTCTCGGTGTTCCATAAAAAACGCATAAAATCCACTGGTTAAATCTTCTTTGTTGCGCCCTGAAATGGCTTCATGCCATATGACTGAAAAAACATTGACATCTCTTTGCTTTTTCCCTACTGGAACAAAACTCTCATGATAGGCCGTTAGACGTTTTGTAAATACGACAGATTTAAAAGTATTTATCCGAGGTAACATAATTACATTTGTAAATCTGCCGATACACATAGAGTATCTTTATCAAATGCAGTGTCGGCATCTTCTCTATATTTATTTCTACTTGCTTTGGCTTTATTAATGTGTTGAGACCAGGAACAACATATGTCACATTCAACGCATAAATTATCCTTATGATGATCTGAATTGTGAAGCTCAAAAGTCTCGCACTTTTCACATTCTTCATGACCAAGTTTAGTGAAATGAATATGCATATCTTTTAATATTTCCCTATATAGATCATATGACATATTTATATTGGGGTGTTTTTGAAGAAAGTCTTATGCATGAATGCTATGTTCACGTCGCTTGGCAAATACCTAACATTTGAGGCGTGCTCCCTTCTGTAATGAGAGATAGTAGGATGAAATGACACGATGTGTTGAGCTACTATTTCTCTATCTATCTTTTTATTAGACGGTTGACGACCACGTTTATCAGGAACAGGTCTGATGGTTCCTTTAATTGTTGTTGCATTTGAAAGTACTGTAAACACAACGCCATCGTTTTTTTTAGCGTAACCCAGCGTTGTAAGAAAAAATATTTTGCACACGTTAATTTTTTTGCCGGTCTCATTGTGTAAAAAATACTTTACTGTCATACTTCGCTGAGAGGAATCGTCTTTTAAAGTTCTTCTTTTAACGTCTTCTTTAGAACACTGCGCCAAGATAAAGGAACGCTGTTGAATCCAGTCGAGCTGCCAATATTCAATATTAATTGTTTTTCTATGCAGATCTGATATGTTTTCATGGCATTTTAGTTTACACTTTGAACTTTTTAATCGAGGTTTGGGAAACCTTTTATAGGCTTCCCCGCTTGGCTCTATAGCGGGGAGTGTGTGGGACTCCCTTCCATCTAGGTAAGGTTTACCCACTAAAACCCTGTCCTCTCTCTAAACACATAGTAGCCCGGCCGGGTATCACCAAAGGCATTCATCGCGCCCGGGGACGGTCCGGTGGCAGTTTTTCGCCACCTAGATCTTAGCTATAGTTTAATATATTACCCCTTCTCGCTTACGCCGCTCTTTGCCTTTCTCGGCCTTCTTGCTCTCTTGTGCTCACAACTTTTGAGATATAACCTTTTATTCTTTGCCACTTGTTCTCTGAATCTACCATTGTGTCGACGATATTTTCTTTTCCGATCTGGTGTCCCAGCCACGTTTCCAATTCGGATCTCTGTCTTCCCCATCTTGGGCATTCTAGAACGGCGTGACCGGCAGTATCTCTTTCTCCACAGTCTACGCACCTATCGTTGTCCCTCTTGCGAAAACGGTACAAATAGACCCCGTTTTCCCCATGTCCAGTTAAGAACTGGGTGAGCTGGTAGTCTACCTCACCGTGCTTTCTTCTCGTCCATTTTTCGATTCTCGGGATTAGTTTACTTGTCCATGACTCGCTTTGACCACCTTTGTTGCCATTCTTCAATTTTTTGTCTTCGGTCCCACCTCTCCGCTCGCGCTTTGATAGCAACCTGCGCCGGAAGAAGTCCCGCCACCACCATTATGTCTTCTGCGCTTACCGTGCGATACGCGCTGCATATTCTTATCGCCAGCAGCCGCGTCACTTGGTCTACCTTTGCTGTGGCGACCCCCCACCTCATGGCAGGGCCCCAAACTTCCGCTCCATATAGTAGCGTCGATAGTGCAGCCGTCGCTAATACCCTTCTTTTGGAGGCCCGCGCTCCTCCAACATTGGACATAATTTTGCTCAACGCGCCGTACACCTTCAAGGCTTTTGTGCTTGCTAATTTGGCCTGCTCGATGAACGATAAGTTTCTGTCAATGGTTACCCCTAATATCTTAATATAAGTGTCCGCCGTAAGTCTTTGTCCCATTAAATCTACAGTATATTCCTGTAACCTCCGCCTTCCGGTCATAAGCGCCACTTTCGTTTTAGCAGGCACCAATTGAAGTTTTCGTGCCCGCATCCACTCGTTGATTTTGTCCACCGTACTGCGCAGTTTAGCTCCCGCGCGTTCTAAACTGCGGTCACGAACCACCACAGTGAGATCGTCCGCGAAACCGACCACAGTCACTCCGCACTCACGCAGCAATCTTAGCGTACCGTCGTACATCGCTATCCATAGCAGTGGCCCCAAAACGGACCCCTGCGGCACACCCGCACTAGCTTTAAAAGTGTACTTCTGTCCCGACGGCTTCTTCACTGTCACGTACCTCCCGGTTAAGTAACTGCTCATGAGATTGATCATGACGTCGTCGACCCCCAGTTCCCTCAGCGCTTCAACTATGGCCTGTCTCGACGCGGAATTGAAAGCATTCTTACATCCAAGGACGCCACAATGCAAACCTCTCGCGTCCTCCACGTACCGCTATTTGCGTCCCGAACTTCTCCAACTATCCTTTCCAACGCGTCTTTCGTAGACCTCCCTTTGCGGAAGCCGTATTGGTCCGGGGACAACCTGTCTTCGATTTGTTTAAGGATCCTTTCCTTGAAAATCTTTTTTAATATCTTCCCGGCGAAATCTATTAGGCATATCGGCCTAAGCGCCCCTGCTGCTTTTGGAATCGTCACCAGGTGGCTCCTTCTCCACTGCTCCGGGTATACTCCGGTTTCAATAGCTCTCGTGCCGATTTGTGTCCAGATCTCCGGTCTTGCCTTCGCCACTGCCTTCACTATTTCCGCCGGAATTCTGTCTGGTCCTGGTGCTTTATTCACTGGGAGCCCTGCTGCCGCTGCCAGCACCTCCTCGCACGTCACCGGCTGGATCTCCATTGACACTTTGAACTTGACTCCATACACTTTGAACTGTCACATCCTTCTTTTTACGAAATGATTTTCTGCTAGTTTCTGCTTCTTTTCTTCTAACCTCACCTGTTTTGAAACTTTCGGCTTTCTCTTTCTTTTACTTCCCTTTTTTGTTACTTCTATACCACAAAAAACAGCATAAAGCGAAAATTTTACAATATGAGTCTACTTACCATCCATGCTTTCTTGTTCTTTTGGGTCGTCGTCTTTTCCGTCTGCATTTTGATTATTCAAATGCCCATCGATCTGCCCTTCAAACGGTACTAGAGTCTCCTCTATTATAACGTTGTCATTAGTTTCTTTCGAGAAAAAGATGTTATAGTACATATTTATGTGCGCAAAAATAGTAATAAACCTACCTTGAATTTCATTATCCATAAATATTATTGGGTCATGGGATTCAAATATTTCATTAATAATATTGGCGTACGCATCGTTTGCACAAGGTTCATTAGAAGTAACTTCTTCATAGGAACTTGTGGCGGCGATTCCTACCGTACTTGCTGTTGTCAACGCCATATCCACAATTTTTCGCGCGCGTTTCATTGCAATTTAGGTTAAATTCTTACAAGTCACAAATGAACTGTGATACTACTAACATTAGTATGCCACTAAAAGCGGAAATTTTCGATTAAGTTTAATCACTATTTTTCATTTATGTAGAATAGGACTATATAGAGCTTCTACTGTTAAATAATCAAAACGCACGTTGCAAGTAAAACTGCAAATTGAGAATGCAGCCTAGCACAGTAAGTGCCCATAATTTAAGATACCTATGAGTAATCTGCATGAATCATAGAAGAAAATGCAGTAACTGACGAATAATAATCAAGAACGCAGTATCTACTTGCACATACTACGTTTTTACTTATTAACTTGTAGATACTTCGTTTCTACAAATTAATTCAAGCAAATTTGCAGATACTGCATTACATTTTATATGAAAATCTTGAAAACTACTGCAGATACTGCATTTTTAACAATTGATTCACACTCAGCGACGTCCGTTTAGTATACAAACATATCAATCTCGGTTTCGAATTTTTTTCAGTTACTGTGTTCTTACTTATCAGGGCAGTATATATACAAAGATTAAGCGCAGTCTTCTGTCGCAAAGATCGAAAAAGAATATGATCTATTTTCTCTCCAATACACGAGATGGGATACCTATCAAGATTTTATACACTTTATTGAAAGAGTGATTGTGAGAACAAAACGGAAGGTAAATAAATGTGAATAGAAAATATAAAGTAACAACGAATTCTGGGATGTTACACGCCTTTACCGTTTGAGCGTGAGAGTTTCTCTTGAGTTTGGTGGGAAAGGGCAAGTTCAGTGACACCCAATTCAGTATAAATGAAAGTATCTGTTGTCAGATTGAAATCAATGAAGAAAAACTCTGTATCACGATCCCTTCACTTCCTTCTACTGAAAAATCACAATTAAAGTTAAATAATTTATTCATAAAAGAAATTGATATAAAGCGGACGTGAATGGCTAATTGTGAAATATCGTATCAGTGGTCGAGGGAATAAATTTAGTAGGTACACCTGGGAAATCTAAAATGAGACAATTTTCTGATACTGACATAAAGAAACGTACAAAAAGCTGCTTCAGCACAAATTGGTTCTAAGGTGTTTACTAAGGCATGAATAATTCGTTTTGGTGGATTTTTTATACATTTTACTTCTTAAGTAGGAACTCTTTTACGCAACTTATACGGCTGCATGCTACTACTTCGTACGCTTGGAAACACGACGGATTCGATACTAGGCCGAACTCGTTCATTTTACTGTATACAATTTATTTGTGGACTGCGAATTCTCGAAGGAGAATTTATATTTAACTGCGAAGTGATATTAGGTTTATTTAAAGTGATGATAACCTCGTCATAAGAATTGCTGTATTGTTTAAAATGATCCGATTAAAAGTTTCAAAGTATAAACACACGGATAACGAATATCGTGCAAAACGTTTGATGTTCCTTAATCATCTCTGAGATTTTCAAAACGTTTCGTAATCCCCAACATTAAATAGAACACGCATTACTGACTTTTGAGCTTAACGCAGTCGAGAAAACATTGTTAACGGTCGTTCAGAAACGACGAATTATTTGTATTAGAGCCAATAAAACTAATTGTTCTATTATTTCAGGATTACAACGATGACATTCGGCAAGAGCAGATGTGGGAGATGCAAGTATTATCTAGTCAACGTAATAACGGCAAAACGGAAGATATACCTGGCGTCAATTCCACTGCAGAGTGCCCTAACGAGGATAGCTTAGGAGGCGAAAGTATGGAAGGTGTACCCGATACAGTGGGGGACGATCATCCTGCCCTTCGGGGTGTTCCCGCCGGTAAGTAAAATATATTGTGCACCTCTTAAAATCGAACGACCCTTCCGTATTCTGCTAAGTGGGTACGAATTCACAGTTATTATTTTCCTTATATAAGGGATTCGGTGTATGTATAATCCTGCATTGACACCTTTTCGCTTACCGAATAGCCGTATCATCGAAAACGTTGAGCTGCAGATGCTTTACTGAAAGTGTATACCCTTCAATGCGGGCGTTTGGTTGCTAATCCAAATTCAATAGGAAAGTAAGCGTTCTGAAGATTGACCCCCAAGTGTTGTCTACGTTAATTATACTCTATTTTAGTCTATGTTAGCGGTAGTAAATACCTACCAATACAAGGTAACATTTGCAATGCAAGTATTGATTGGATAGCCAACAAAAACTTTTATTAGATTTAACCATTAGATTACATTATTAAACCCCAACATTTATTTACGAGAAAAACCTTACCTTATTTATTTTACATGACATACGTCTATAATTATTGTGGTGATCTGTGCGGATTTTTGGTTGTAGTAATTTTTTAAGTTTACTTCAATAATTTTATTTGTCATAACTAGTGTTGTAAAATTTCCGGAAATATTGGAAATATTTCAGGTTACGTAAAGAAAAATACCATTTTATTCAAAAAATGTCTTTACATTAAAAACCACAAGAAATTTACACATTTAATAAAATTTGCCACTAGGAATAGTGAAATTCGTGTCGATAAAATGAGACAAGGGCATGTCTTCGTCACTGTCTTCGGTGGTTACTGTTGTTTCTCGTTCTTGTATATCTGTAAACAAATATTCATCACTTGGTATTCTTTCTTCTTCGATTTCGTCATCTATATTATCGTGATCTTGATAGCCCACTTCCATGTGGTTAGTTTCCATCCATACATCTTCCTCATCCTCATCAACACTATTATTCATTAAATCATCATCATCATCATTAAATACGTAAATGGATCTGCAGTCCACTTCCATTTTTTTTAACAAGTTTTCATTATGTGCCACATAGAGTAACTTAGCCGCTCGTTCATTTGTTAACCTATTTCGTTTTTTTGAGTGAATGTGACTATAAATGCTGAAACTTCGTTCAGTGGCGGCCGAAGAAGCTGGCATCATTAAAATACGCGAAGCTATTTTTGACGAACGAAGTGGATGAACAAAGTCCTTTCCACCAGGAGACGGGGTTGTCGAGGCTGCTCTTCCAAATGAATTCCTTTCCAAATAATTTGCCACTTTTGCTACGGTAAAGAGCAATTTCATTAATGAGATCCTGATCTTTTAAATGAAGTTTATTTTTGCCGATGTGAAGTATATATTCAATGATTTTGGATTAAGCAAATCTGCAGCATAATGTATAGGACGTATAACAAAAGCTTTCCTTTTAGCTATTAATTCCATTATTGTACCCTTTTCTTCTTCGTTAAGTGGGGATGACGGTGAAAGATTTTCTTGGATCACTTTTCTAATATCATTGAAAGCTTTAACAGCAAACTGGATTGTACAATAATCCCCTTCTACGATTTTCAACCATTTACAAATGGGTTGAAAGATGTCAATTAAGTTCGCAACTTGAACCCAGAATGTCTCGTCATCTAAGATCCACTGCTTTACGGATTTGTTAATAATAGGTGCTCCCTCTTGGTAGACAGCTAGTCCTTGTAAGCTGAGCTTTGTGTTATAAAGACTTTTTAAACACAGTAACATTGATGACCAGCGTGTTTTCACAGGTAATTGTATTGCTCTTGCATTTGGCTTTATATTCTTGTGTTCAATTTGCTTCTTCCTTAATAATTCATACAAGCCTTGTTTTTGTCTCATGTGATTTGCGATTTCTGTAACTTTGACCATTACAGATGAAATGCCATTGATTTTAAGTAAATCACTACACAACAAATTAAGTCCGTGAGAAAGACAACCATATGAAATTATATCACACTTTGCGCTTAAAATCTTTCCAGCTGACCGCATGTTTTTCGCATTGTCGGAAACAAAACCAAAAAATTTTTCAGGCCCGTATTTTTCAATTATCTTTCCCATCTCTTCAGCGATATACTCCCCTGTGTGTCGTTTTGTCCTAGTTTCAATAGAAGCCACAAGTACCGGTGATGGTGTAGTGACTATACAATTATTAATGACTCCCTGGTTTCTAATGTTGCTCCACCCGTCGCTCTGCAGTCCCAAAACTTCACTTTGACTTATTTTGGATTCTACCATCTCCCTCACTCGCTCAAATTCAGAATCCAACTTAGTATTCGACAGTTTGTGTCTACTGGGTAACACAAAACTTGGACGAATCATTTTAAATAACTGGATCCATTCTGGATTTTCCACAATTGACAATGGACAGTAACTGGCATATATTGCACGAGCTAGTTGATTTTCAATTTTTTCCTTAAAAAAAAAGAAAATCAAGTTATAGAATTTAAATTATTATTATTAGTATTAAATTTCTTATAAATGAATGATTTAGGACATAAATTACAATACCACCTTTAACGTAAAACTTGCAATTGTTTTGTTTACAGTATTTCATAAGCATGACGTTTTAGTTATTCTATAGTTTTTATTTAACTTTTTATTTAAAAAATCGTTTTTTCAGCGAGTAGGTATGTATAAATAATAAATATATAATAGATACACATTGAAATTAAAAAAAAAGTCCGAATTGTAATACTGCTCTGCTTGTAATGTAGAATGTATGCAAATAAACTAACTAATTTCATTACTACTTACTTGATCTTTTTCGGTAATTCGATCTGCAAATTTGTGGGCTGTTTTTAGTGCTACTTTAAAATCTTACCTTCAATTTGCATATTCTTGTTTTCACCGCTTTTCCAGTTCATGCTACTAAGACGTCAGTAATTTTGGCGTCCTCATTATTAAGGATCCTCAGGGCCTTTATAGTTTTGTATTGTTGTTCGTCCGTCCGTGTGCGCTGTACGTTATAACTCTTTTTAAAAGTGGCTGATCGTATTGAAATTTAGCGTACGGGTACTTTGGACATTAAGAAAGGACGCTATTGATTTTTAGGAAGCTGGCTCAACAAGCACAAAAGTTATAAGACTTCGAGTGAATCGGGGACAGGGAAAACTGTTAGCTCAATGTAATAGAAGTCACATGTCTCATTCCCTAGGTCATGTATCAAGTTCGGACTTCCGCTATGCATGATCTTTAGATGTATAACAATTCACTATAACTCTTCTCTGTTGCCTAACTCAAAAGTTTTAGAGCAAAATGTACCCAAAATTATTCTTTACACACTGTAAAAGCTTTCAAACGCATTACCTTGATGCCGAAAGAGTACATCATATGCAAATTTGATAACCGCATGTTTGATTCAAAGATATTAAATTCTTTTTCTGGGGCCAATGTATTTTGATCAAAAACGTGCCAAAATTCGCGCACCGAGATGGTTGGGAAAAAGACTAAGAGCCCAAGATATGAATTTGATGCATAATATACTATTTTCTCCATGCAAAAATTATATAATTCTATATTAAGGGGGTGTTACCAGTATGATGTGTTGCCTATACCATCATGCGCGTCTTATGGAAAATTTCACTTTGTATTTCGTTTTAGATTTTCTTTAAAAATCGTTTTTAGAGTCAAGTTAACCTCCTTTTCATTTTAAATAAAGGTGTGAATGGATCATTGTATACAAAAAGTCTTGATTGTCATAGACTTATGAAAGATTGTGCTTTGTTTGTTTTGGTGCATTAATATTTTTTAAATTGAAAGTATTTTCAGGCAAAATCTAAAAAATAAAGTATAATGAAGCAAAGATTATATAAATATAATTCAAACTGTAAAACAAAGGGGTAATTGAAAGCATTTTTAAGATTTGGCAAATGAACTAGGAAATTCCACAGATCTGAATAAGAAATTGGACTTTCAAATATGGCGACTAGTGTTGCCAACTAATGAATAAGTGCACGATATTTCGCACAGATGGCGTTTTGGTAAAACGAAACATTTTGAATCCATGCAATTGAGGCAAATTTAATTCAAACCCCAAAATACCCCAATCTAGTATTTTAGCTCGATGGTAAGCAACGAACTTTCTCGGACCGCAAACGGTTCGGGGAAATTTTTACAACGTGTTTAGTCTATCAACATTGCGGTGAAATAACCTCGAAACTTCTCAAAAAACTCACTGAAATCTGTATAAACTATCCGTTCGAATTGACAGCACACTATGAAATGAATAAATAAATTTTTTGGCGGATATATGCCGATCTATGCAGCTGTTAAAACAATTGCTACCGCACCGTCAAACGCGCGATGTTTAAATAGTCGTTAAATTTTCTCCAATTTTCTAATTTTCTGCGCGATTTTCTTAGTTTTTCTTGCCGTAAGAACTTTCTACACAGTATTAGAAAACTAAAAAAAAGATGAATAAAATCGTTAAAGTCGTTCTAAAGTTATTGCGTGACCAGAAGAAACAGGGGTTCATTTTTATATATAGAGATTTCACTCTTGCCCGGTTTCACAAACTATCATTAACGTTAAAAAATGATTAAAAATATTAGGACTTTATTACCTTTGGTTATAAGGTAAGATGTTTACTATTCTAATATTAATCATTGATTATATTTAATTTTGTTTGTGAAACCGGGAATTTAAGTGATTGAAAAAAATACATATATTGCCTGTTTCTTTTAGTCATAACCATTTCATCTGAGCAACATCCAAACAACACGAATATTAAATCCACTTTGAGTTTTATCTAAAAAACGCAGCAGTTTAAAGGTTTGTCTAGACAATTCGGAATTTGTCTACATCTCCTGCTTTGTCGTAACATAACGTCCAATAAAATAAACGATAAATATGCATAAGCACTTTTATTACGCTACGTTGTTTATAAAACAGGATGTATTAACAAACGAATCAATCAATGTAACAATTTAGTATAGTGTATCACCAGAAGACACTATTATCAAATCAACAACAATACGCCGCAACTCTTTAACGAAACGTTTAACATTTACTTTCGTCTATTGTCCGACGCCTGTAGCGTAGTTCCGGAGCACTATCCATGCATTCTCTCAAGGGATCTATCTCACTATACTGGGATTTTCCCTCTTTCGGACTTTCTGTCTTGATAATACATCTAGCTTAAAGTATATGAGGTTCAACTTAGCTCTTACTCGCTTGTTTAAGCCATATTCATAAATTTCGTGCGATTTGATAGAATAGGTTAAGATCCTAATTTAGATGATCTACGTTTACGCTAAATTATTCCCACAGCATTATGTTTAATAAGTGTATTCTATTTTCAGTTTACATTTTGTACTGTCACATGGAATCCATTAAAATTATTAATAGCGATTTCATGTAACGCTTATGTCAGTTATGATTCTAGCAAATTCATTTTGTTGTCTTTATCATCATATTGTTATGATTCGGAATATCGTGAAGTTGCCTATAACTTAAATTAAGTAATTCACAGTCTAAAAATACTTGATTGTTAATTTTGCAGTTAATATCGACGATTTTATGATATCTGCGGCAATTCGTGTGTTCTTTAGAAATATCTTTAATAAACTCCTCTAGCATTAAAAGATTGTCCAATTGATTGATAAATATTGACTTCTTTTTGTTAATAAAAGAATACCCACAAGATTCACAACAGAATAGGCATAAGTCCTTTTCATACCGTTGCATATTTTGTCGTTTTGTTGAAAACATTGCTGCTAAGTGTTGCAAGTTAAAATGTCTTTTCGCAATAGCACTATTAACTTTTTTAATTCAGCCGTAATAAATCCCTTCGATGTCAATTCGGCTATACAAGAGTAAATGGACACATTGTCCGAATTGTCAGTTAATGTTTTTTGAAATTGTAAACTGTCACAATATGAAACAGCTACGCCCTGTAAAATACAATCGAAAGTAGATGTATTTGTTAAAATATACTTTTCGCTACCAATGGTAGTGGGCGTGACTTTATTTGTGTAGTTTCCATTTCTAATTAAAGCTATCTTCATCTTTCTGGATTCCTCTAAAACTAAAATCTCTGTATTTGGTGTAGCATAATAAGATGACCTTATTTTCTTTGTCGATTCTTTTCCAAGGCCTCGCCAGTTTTCAATAATTGTAACGAGGGTTGTCTTTTTTCTGATCGGTTTGGTGACAATCTAAATTAGTACACTCATCTCACAAAATTTACCCTTGAACTTCGGGTCGCAACCTGTTGAGCTCAAGAGGGCGCGTTCTGTCAATCAGTAACAAAAACAAGTAAAAGAGATAGTGAATCGCGCTACACATAAAATACTGCGAAATAGCAATGCCTAACGTTTGACACTGAGGCAATCGTATTAAAAAAACTGTAGTTAATACTCAAAAAGAATCAACAATTCGAATGACTTTGCACCGTCAAAAGCAAAATTTGGTTCGACTACGATTGTCCTAACAATCGGCTATAACGGCATAAAAGTGGCGTGAAATTCAAGAAAAATATTATAAAACGGGGTATAAAAACACGGCTGAAGTTTTTTTATGATAGTTTTTCTTTTAGCAATCGATTTCGAGGATAGTCCCCATCATCAATTTACATAAATGATAAGTTATATGCATATTTACCGTCGTAATGATAATATAACGCATGAAACAGAAGGTGCCCACTAAACAAATCTATATAATATTCACGTAAAAATTATATCAGGACTTTCCTTGTTATATCTCTTTAAAGTAACAATAAAATCACTTTCAGATAAGTATGAACGTCAAATCTGGTGAAAATGTCCGTAACAGTTTACTCAAGTGCTGATATAACCATGACATAAATACAGTGACTTGATTTTTACTATTATGTAACTGTGATATATCATTCATATCATACAATGCAGATATTACGTTGTAGATATAACAGTGATGTAAATATGGTGACCTGATTTTTCTAAAGATATCATTATGATGTAACATTAATATCATCCAATGCAGTTATCATGATGTAGACATAACAGTGATGTAAATATAGTGATCTGATTTTTCTAATGATGTCATTATGATGTAACAATGTGAAATTACTATGCATAAATATACAGGATATTCAGTACATAGAAGACCAGAATAAAATGTCATGTAAAATTACACAATATTTTATTTCGATCTTCAAATTACCAAACATCCTGTGTTGTTATGCTGAAGATGTACTAAAAAAACGGAGATTAAAAATCCATAAAAGCAAAAACAATGTATAGGGATGCACAATATATTCAGGCACTGTAAAAAATACTTCTTAAAAATAATTTGTAATTACAAATAAAATATAATTGCACGTCCAATACTTAACAAATTAAAAATAATAACATTAACTCCTCATACACAAAAATGAATAAACTAAAATATTAACTCCTCAACAATGATGATCACTAAACCAAAATGAAATTCTAATTTCTAATTTAACAATATATTCAATGGAAAGTTTTTATTTACGTTCCTTCTTGTTGGCTCTATTTAACCTCTGATTACTTAACCGGAACCATTCACCGATAGCCTTCTCAACCTCGTAACGAGAAGATCCTTTTGTGACCGCTACTATTTCTAAAAAAAATATTCATTTTGATATACCTTTCTATGTTTGCAAATATATCTTACCTTGAAAAATTTTTATAAATGTATATTCATCAAGTCGCAAGTTGCCTCTTTGGCCAACCAAAGAACAAAGTTTTCCCAACTCATTAGTAAACAGGCAGGTAAGGCAGCGATTGACGAAGTCCTTCACATCTTTGCCCCCTATTCCTCTTAAAAAGTTTGCCTGAAAGAAAAAGATGTTACAACAAAAATAAACTTCCTTCATATTAAACTTACGTAAGTGTCCTTCATATTTTGTTCATTTGTGATCTTATGGTCGAAATCTATGATGTCCTGTTTATGTTTCAATGGTAACTGTGCAAGAAGGTCAAGTTTTTGTTCATTGCACGTGATTATATTGTTGGATGTTTTTAGAGAACTGAATATTTTCATAATCTCTTCCATCATTTTTTCCAATTTCGAAGTTTTTATGTAAACTTCCTCTAAAAATAAAATAATTACCTACTAACAATTCTTGTACTTATTCCAGATTATGAGCTGTACAACAAATTTAACTCACTTAATATGGATTTTTGGCAATCACATTTCTTGCTTGGTTGATCTGAAATAGACATATAAAAATTAACAAGTTAACAATCAACATAGATTACTGACATATATTACGCGATAAATGTGTATATGAATGTAAAATGTTTACAGTGTTTACTTAAGTTGGCGCCATATGGAAAACTTTTTTTATTATAAGTTGTACGAAAAAAAAAGTTATTTTTTATTAAAAGCTCTGCTTGTTTCAATACTCTAAATGCACAATTTATTCATTTAAAAGATATGGTCGACTAATCGATAATTTATCGTTAAGTGGTTAAGTATCTATTTGTCGATAATTTAACGATAACTCACGATATTCGTAATTTAAGATAAATTCACTCCTATATAAGGTATTTAGATGTGTTTGTGTTGTTTTTTTGGACAGCGATAAAAAAAAGGGGGGATGTGCTGAACACATGATTGAACTTACCGATTTCTAAATTATGCAGCAAGGTCTCATCTATCATCTCCTGTGTCAACACAACATTTGAATCATCTATCTCACTGTATGTATCTAAAAATTAAATAAAACATTTAGTGAAATGGTACATATCATTTTTTTTAAATCAAAATTTAACTTTTTCAAGAAATAAAAGTAAATTCGTCAATACCTGCAAATATTTGGATATCGTCCTGGCCAGCATCTAAATTCCTATGTGGAGACCCTTGCGTACTAGATGACGGTTGCTCCTTGTCGCTATTTGTATTGGATGGGAACTCGTCTGGAGGAACTTCCACAACAATAACATCCTCCAGACTCACTACCTTAACCGTAGGAGAAGGGGGGGGTGTAATAGTTCCCTCATCACTGCTGCTTTTGTCAGCGGGTGGCACGTAGCGTTTCGGTAGTTTTTTTCTTAAACCACGTCCTTTTTCTTGGGTTTCGTTGCTTGATGATACATAATCTGGATCTTCTGCCTTCAATCTAGCACTTTTTAGAGTAGCTATAAAACAACCATCTATTTATTACTCTTAAAGACACTTTCCCAATAATAAGAAAACTTAAACAATAAAAAAGAAACAAAAACTGAAATAATTACAACGCTGTTTTATTATTCTTGAAATTTTAATGCTGTTAAGGATGACCATTATGTATGGAATATGGAATACATATATCGGTAAATAATTATTTCCCATAATAAACCGCATTCAGTTGTTTTTATTTCAGGAAACAAATGAATACCGAACAATTGAATTTTTTAAATAACAATGTACTGTTTCATTAGACTTTGATAGTTTTTTTTCTCTTTTCTCTTACGAAAGGGTAACATTCCTATATAAAAAATTCAATTTTGAGAAAAAATGTATACCATATAATAAACGCTTAAGAAACCACTTTGGGATAATCGCACTTAAATCACCAAACAAACATAAAATACGTCATCCAAATGGAATGAGAAGATGGCAAGACACGAACAAGGCATTTATATTAATTAAAATTAAAACTTACAGCAATACTTTTCCACTCGTACGTTATAGAGAATCCAATTTTCCTGGGGCTTATCGCCCCGAGTCATGTAAGGTTTAGCGTTTACTGATTTTGGCCACCAACATTTCTGCCTGTCAGTGGTGAGCCAGGAAACGGGCACTTCTGAATACAACTTCTCCGACTCAAAGTAGATAACAGCATACGGTTTTTCGCTAGTCATTTGTTCTAAAATTCGAAATTCTTCCGAAAGATTATGAAATATCGACACAAACATTTGTATAACAGGCTGTTTCACGCAAACCGTTACCTAAAGGTATTTAAGCTTTCATTGAAAATTTAAATCTGAAAATTTGCATACCAACATAGTTTTTCCTGATCTATCGACTGAAAATATTGTAAAAACCGGAGGAAGAATTATGTCGGTATGCAAATTTTCACATTTACCTCAATGAGAGTCTGAATACTTTTAGGAAACAGCCTGTATACATATTTTGAAATAAGTCAGGGCACAGAAGCAAGCAAAACAAAATTGTAAAAACATAAAGTGGAAAATAGCTACAGGTCAAATTTATAATAGGTAATTATTTTATTATGAAATTTAATTTAAATAAGTAACAACAGATTACTCAGTGATTATCGGGGTGATTATATTAGTGAAGCAGTTTAATAAGAATAAAGTTTTCACCAGATTTGATACGTAAACATTTTGAAATTATGCTTTTCACACTAAATCTGATTATTCCTGAGGTATCATTGCACCGAACTTTAAATATGCCAACCAATTTTGAGTCACATGGGCTAGTAAAAAGGTTTTCTACATGAATATAGTAATTTCCAAAACAAATTATATCATCATTGATAGAAATAATTTTCTTAATTAAAACTAGCTTCCCATCCCTTAATAAACAAACGTTTTCGTTAAAGTGTAAAGAAAGTGTAATGCTAGAAAGTTCCACTTTTACAATTTTGCCATTTCGATAATGTATTATGGGTTTTTTTTCTTGATAATTTTCATAAATTATGTGCTGTTCTTCACTTGTTCTGTTGTATAGTTGTTGCAAAGGCAACCTAGAAATTTTGAGCATTTGCTTTAATTGGTAAAATTTAGATTCAAATTTAAATGAACTAAAAGAATCTAAAGGCCCATGATTTTTAGCATCATTAGTTAAATGAAGTAAATTGTGCACATTAAAACTTACATTTTCCTGACCAAAAAAGAAACTGAATTTTTTTACAAAATAGGTAAGAAGTTCTTTTGCATAATCATACTGTTCTGTTGAATCTGAACATAAAATTCTGATTGCAACAGATAAGGTTAAAAAATAAGAATACAGTTTTTTCGATAAAATATCCTCTAAAATAACAGGACCAATGTATAATAGAAATAATCTAAATTCAGTTGCCTTCCACCTGTCAACACAGTGAAGACTTCTAGGTTTCCTCGAAAAATCAGATGGAACATACCCTTTTGTTGAAAGCAAAGCTTTATCAAATTTTTCTATTTGAGTTTTTGTAAGGCGAATAGCTTTATTTCCCCGAAACCATAAACATAAAATCCTTTTGGTAACACCCAATAAGACTAAATGCATATAGTCCAGGGGAACTTGTTCGATCATATTGATATTAAGTGTTTCCAAAATGGAAGGTCCATGATGATGTTCTGGTTGCTGCTTGAGCCTAAATGACTCATTTGTCCTAAGAGTACTGTTCGAATCTAAGAAAACAACCCTACCCTCAATGTAATCCCCTTCACATACACATTTTGAGCACCCAAAGTACCCACTATGACCTTTTACATTTAGAATAAATGCTCTAGCCGGTGAATCTGCTATAAAACAATTAAGTTGTATATTAAAATGTTTTCCATTCACCTCTATTCCTGTTCTTTCCAAATTTTGAAATTCATTTACAAATGTTGATAAAAACTCGTGAGAGTCAGTGGGTTTACTATGCCCATGAAAACAACCAATAATAAAAGGTGTTGTATATATATTTTCAATGATAATATCTCCCATAATAGGCCAGAACTGACTACCAGATGATTTTGCTAGAGGTAATCCATCTACACATATATTAAGTTTTAAAATGTCACTAAAATCACATGCGTTATATTTTAAAATTATTCTTTTTATGTTGCTTGCAAGACCAAAATGAATATATTGGCCACCTCCAATATCAACGATATTAATTTGGCCTGACCGAGGTGTCTTGAGAAATGTTCTTGCATCGCATGGTAGGTCTGGGTGTCCAAAGTTACGTAGTACTTGAAGAATATCATTGACACAAGAATGGCTTAGGTTATGATTTAAAAAACATTTGCGTAGATCATGTGAAAAAGAGGTTGTTTCCTGATTAGAGGCATGAGCGGGAATCCTAGTCTGGTATAAAGAAAGGGATACATTTTGAGGGGTACCATAATTATTGTTGGCAAAGTTTTCACTTAAAGATATGCCATTAGTTGTGCTGGAGGTGATTGTATTATATGATGCCCCATTTTCTGTAGCCGGGGGAGAAACATCGGTAACAATAATTTGTTCATCGCTCATAGGAATTTGAGATTTTAAGGTATGGCTTGCATTTGATGGTAAAACATAAGGCTTTGCTTTCATAAAATCGGCATTTAAAATCCTTCTTTGCTGACGCTTGGATAAATTAGCAAATTCACGAGGCATTATAACCTAAATATACCTACTTACCAAATACGCACGAGATGGATACCTATAACACTAGCACCTACTTTTACCGCACTTCCAAGTATTTATCTTTAAAAAACACTTTCAAGCAAATTACGCAAGGATAATTATGCTGAAGACGCCACAACACGTGAAAAAACGCGGGCCACGACGATTTAAAACCGCTATTTGACTTGACAGTTGACAGACAATTATGCAGTCCATACCAACATTCAGAAAATGAAATTTGCTGCAGTAGGGGTAACTGTTACATATTAAATGTAGATATTACACAACATTTAAATCATATTTACATAACTTTATAGTGGTCTTTGTGGACCTTCTATTTACGTAAGGAACAAGTAAAATTAATATGTAAATATTACATTACATGTGAAATATAATCTTGATGTGTTAGTAAGGTAAACAAGCTTATATCATTTGTGATAGTAAATAGTACATCAAAATGATATCCATGTCATAGAGATGATATAGCCCTTACATAAAAACCTTGATATGAATATGTAATTATAAAATTTATATAATTATCACATTAAAGTCACACAGTGTGTTTAGTGGGTGGTGGTGAAGACATATATCATGTTCGAATTCCCTAAAATCAGACAAAACCAAAAATCGAAAGATTTGAAAACGAATAAAATAATTGCCAGAAATGTAATCAAATATAATTAAAAGTATAAATTGGACGTGACATGTTTAAAAAAATGTTGTCGGGTAGTATGTCAAATTAACGGGTCACTGATAGGTAGGTGTAACGTAAAAGGTAATCCAAAAGAAATAACGTTGAGAAACAATAAGAAAAATAAGCAAACGGCGAAGAAGTATACTATAGCGTAGACGAATTTCTTAATGATTCTGGCACTCCTCCGAACTAACAATGATAATTTATTATTAAGAACATCGACGTTATCCTATACATGTAGATATATATGTCACAAGGATCAAATATATTATTATTATTATTAAGTTAAAGCCCTAAAAAAATAAACATTCCTCTTAAGAAAAATATTGCATAATAATTTAATATACCTCGTATTGTTCAAATGCAAATACTAATCCGTAAAACAATTCCATGGAGCCACTAAGACATCAAAGAGAAAGAGAGAAATCACTCCAAAGATAATGATAAAGCCAAAACAATCAATCCCTGTTAACAGGTACGACACGAATTGAGTAAGAGCAATGGCGTACCAAAAGAAAAATTTGCATCTAATCAGTTCCAGAGCAGAAACATTACTGAAGAGGAAGAAGTACAACTTAGATGGCGTAAGGAATTAAATAAAACGTAACAATCGAAGAGTAAATGGAATTTAAATAAAACGACGCGACAATTAGGAGTTACCTAAGAGGAATGTATGTCGGAATATCGAACGGTAAGGGAAATAACGTTACACAATAGTACTAGTATATTAGGGCGCAAACAAACAAACTCTCAGTGTATGTGTTTACCTGATTTTTTTTTGTACTATGGCGAATCTTAAAGTCATGGTTAAAGACACAAAGTGACGGTTGTGTTAATTGAAATATGCAACGACAAAAAAATGTTGAACTGTTTCATAAGGAAGGTTATATTCTGGCACAATTTATGTTACATGTTGTATTAGCATTTTTCTCTATTTCCACAGGGCACAATTTCCCTATACCTCGATAAATCAAAGGTTAGCTTGCGTATATATTAATATTAAAGAGACGTTTTAACAAAACGATAAAATGGAAAGGTCGATTATAAATTGGTTCTAGAATTATTTGCGTTACGATTTATCTGTCTTCTATTTATTTTGGGGCGTTCAAGGGTGGTATTATTAATGTCTATTTTGGGAATTTAAATTGTATTTCGCCTATACCTTTCTACTAAACATGACATTTGAATACGTATACGTATTTATGAGATTGCACAAATAACAAATGCTAGCTACTTGTTTAATTTCTAAACAGATTAATGATGTATAGAACCTTAGGGCGTTACGCGCGTGTCTTATTTCACAAGTCTAATAAGTATATACAACACTTAGTACTATTTTTATGTGTTGTTTTATAAGTTTTTGTAACTGTTTTATCATATTTGATTAATATGGATCCCTTCGGAAAATTACTACAAAAAAGGAATTAATTACAAATTATCGTATATGGAAGGAAGATTAATTAGGTACATTCCCTATAATTACCTAAATCGCAATTGTAATTAAATTCTAATTACATACCTTCTAAATTGCCAATTACATTTATAAATTCAAGATGATTACAAACCACAGGTTTTTGATTTTATTTGCTTATAATAAAGGAACTAGACAGGATTGGAGCTCGCGTCGCTCGCTCCTACCAATCACGGCGTTTTGTTATCACACGCCGTTTTTTGTGGTTTTCCGTTTGTAAATTTTTTTTTTTAGCTCGACCGTTGTGAGATTATTTTTTCGGTTGTTTTTAAGTAACGTTGGAATTTTATGAAATGCGAGAAGCAAAGGAAAAGAATTTTTATTCGGCTCAAAAAGCACCAATATATCGATATTTTTTGTTTTAGTCAAACTCGGCGTATGTGTGGGTAAAAATGCTACGCATTTTAAGACTTCGGTAGCGTTAGTTGATTGAGTGGAATTTTCACCTAAAATGGTGTACATTATTTGTGTATCTTCAATTCTCTGGTGCAACTATGTATTGGGTTTTGCATAATTTGTGTTATTCAGTTTAAATTTTATTCCAATTGTAATGTTATAGGTACCAACTGTATAAAAACATGTTAATGTTACAAATTGAATGTAATTGTATGTTACAATTTTATTTAATTGTTACATATATAAGATTTCTAGCACAAACAAGTTATTATTTTCGGTTGAATTGGTTAGTAAGAGAGTAATGTACAAATTTCAAAAATTCTGATAAGATTTTCTAATTCTGTTATAAATTTGATTTTGTCCTGTCGACAAAATGTAGAAATGGTGTCACAGCTATTGAAGGAGTGAAGAAATAACATGTTTTGTAGTATGGAAATTTTGTTTGTGATTATAGATGATGGTCTTTATTTATTGTTAAGTGTGTAGATATGTTTATGATTTAAAATGTTTTGTAATGTTTAAATCTATGAAAAATTGCATGTATTTAAAACCAATTTTATTTAAATGTATTAGGTCAGTTCTTCCGTTAATGTACTTCCTAAAAGAAGACATATAAAAAAAAATAAATTATAGTCAAATGGTAAACTTACTGTTCGTAACAATCGTTGATGGTAGTATTGTTGTAACTTATAAATGTAGGTGCTAAATCCAATGGGTAAATTTTGTTTTCTAAAAACACAATTTTTTCAATAAGGTATTGAAACGTCATAAAATTACCTTCTCTTAAATTCATTATATATGCATTACATTTTTGTAATTTATCCTAATGTTCCTTTTTATTTTGCATTTTGGGTACGGGTGGTACTGTCAATAATATAATTTTTTTTCCACCATCATTTTGTATGAATTGTATTATAGACGAATAACTTTGGCAAATTTCTTTTAATGGAGTATTCTATAATGAAAACATAATTTGGAACAGATAGTTGATTGACATTAAACATAAAATGAAAATATAAATTTTTATTTTCATGTCATGATTTAAATTTATATTGAAGTCAAGTATTTTTTAAATATAGTAAGTTTATCAATTTCATAATATTGAAGCATGCATTATAATAGAACATTCTGATAAATAATATGAATGATATAAGCAAGTAAGTATATCCCGTAGGGTTTAGTGAAACAATTATTGCTATTTTAAAGGACGATTATATTTATTGTGATCAAGAAATCGTTACCGTGGTGGAATAACTGGCTGTCGAGAATAAAAAGGTGGCGTTTCGACGGTACCAGCGTCAACCATCTACTCAAAATCACATTGCGTTTAAAAGGGCGAGGGCCATAAGCAGACGAACCGTCCTAGAAAGTAAGACTCAGAACTGGAGACAGTATACATCTTCTATAACGACGAGTGCTGACACGAAGAGTACCTGGAACAAAATAAATGCAATTAATGGTACATACAAAAATCAAAAGATTAATTCCCTACAATTTAATAATGTAGTTATAGAAGATGAACAAGAAATTGTCAACTTACTGGCTGATAAATTTGCAAATGACAGCAGCTTCGCCAATTACCAACCTGACTTCTATAACACAAAGAATGAAAGAGAAGTTAATTTATCTTATGATACTTACAGCAATTTAGAGTATAATGAAACGTTCACATTTGAGGAACTAGAGTTTGCCATGCAAAATGGGAAAAAAACAGCACCAGGTCCAGATGAGATCTGTAACGAAATGCTGAATAACCTCACACCTGAAACTAAACGGACATTATTAACACTATTTAATGAGCTGCGGGATAAAGGTACTTACCCCAACGAATGGAAAGAGGCTATTGTAATACCAATAAATAAACCTGGGAAAAATCCATTACATCCAATAAGTTATGGATAAGTTATCCGATTAGTTTGACGTACTGCATGGGGAAGCTGTTGGAGAGAATGGTTAATAACAGATTGCAATGGCAGCTAGAAAAAGAAAATGCATTAGTATCTTACCAAGCAGGCTTTAGAAAGTTTCGATCGACCACCGATCATCTGCTTTTTCTTGAAACTGCAATACAGGAGGCTTTTCGATAGCGAGAACATTTAGTAGCCGTATTCTTCGATATAAAGGGAGCGTATGACATGACGTGGAGATACAAAATATTAGAAAAGATGCACCAACTAAACCTCAGAGGAAACTTGGTATCAGACAGACGTTTCCGAGTGAGGATAGGTAACACAGTATCTGAAGCAAAGATGCTTGAAAATGGAGTTCCTCAGGTTTCTACCCTTAGCTGCACTTTATTTGCCCTGGCAATAAATGACATAGCTATAAATGTACCAAATTCTATATCGAAATGTATGTATGTAGACGATATTGCTATTTTCTGTGCTGGAAAGACAATTGGTGAAATAACTAGGAAGCTCCAGCCTGCGATCAACCAAATTCTCGAAAATGGAAAAAATATGGGGATGGTATTTTCTGAGGAAAAAACGCAGTGTGTCCACTTTTGTAGATTAAGAACTCCGCATTATGGTCCTCTCTTATATCTAAATGATAAACCCATCAGATGTTCTGAAAACGCAAAGTTCCTTGGCTTGATGTTCGATCAAACTCTAACATAGCGTGCACACATAGAACACTTGAAACTGAAGTGCCTAAAAAGTCTTAACATAATAAAAGTTTTGGCTCACACTAAATGGGGTGCGGAGCCAAAATATTTACGAATATATACAGAGCACTGATACTATCGCAAATTGATTACGGGTGTATTGCCTATTCATCAACACGCAAATCTTTGCTGGGTAAGTTAAACAAAATTCAAAATGCGACAATAAGGTACTGTATAGGGGCCTTTCCAACAAGTCCCATAGAAAGCCTCTACTGTGAATCGGGTATACCATCACTGGAAACCAGAAGAGAACAGTTAATTTTGAAGTATATGGCAAAAATAAAGGCTTTCACCCAAACAACATGATACTGAATATCAATAGCCATTACTATCGAACAAGACCGACCATTACTAGACCAGCTGGTGTGAGATTTTGGGAAGTAGTTCAAAATATGGCTATTACTTTACCATCCGTATTGCAAATCAGTCCTTATGAGACCATACCGTGGGAGAAGCCTCCTGTAGTTATTAGAACGGATTTAAAGGTAAACGCACCGATTATCGACACCTACGCAATTATCGACACTTAGGACATATTTCCAACGATAATAAGAAATTTATTGCCATTTTTACCCCCCTTTACATTTAATTTGATTAATTAAATTACTAGCGACATCTTTCAATCATCACATCAAGCATTACTGCAGGAATACCACTACAAAAAAATTAAGTTTAGTTGACAGACGTCGATCATAACGTTTTGGCGTAGTTTCGTTGATCTCACTGCTAAGGATCGGGCGAGTTTGTTATTGCTATATATTCGATAATCTGAGTAAGTAGCACGCTGTAAACCATTTCTTAGAAAGTATAGGAATCAATGATATTGATTTCAGTGAACATTTATTCAATCTTGTTGATATTCATGTAATTAATGTGAGTGTCGATAATTGGTTCCTTCAAAATTGGCGATGCGCCAACTATCGACGGTCGGTGTCGATGAATGGGTTTTGTATTAAGTTAACAAATTAACATAATTAGCAGTAATTTGGCAAATTAATTAAATATAGGTGAATAATTTCAATTCTGAAAGGTGCAAGGTGTGTCTCTACCAATTATCGACACCCGTATTTCAGTCTGATAATGGAAATATGAGCGTTGTTAAGAAAATGTCGATATAACGTCCCAGTATATATCGATAACTGATACTATGAAATATTTATAGAAATCTCAATCGTCATAATGGACAAAAAGCCAAGAAGACTCCAATATTCCCATGAAAATATGTTGAAGGCACTTGAGGCCGTGCAAAACGGTATGCCGAAATCCCAAGCTTCAAAGTTGTTCGGGGTTCCTAGAACAACTCTCATCGGAAAAGTACAAGGGAAAGTACCCATTGAAAGGAAAATTGGACCTGATACGATTTTAACTAAAGAGGAAGAGGAACTCCTTGTGAAATGGATTTTCCATATTGCTGCCAATGGTTTCCCAGCAACGAAAACTCAACTTCTGGATAGTGTTCAGATGTTGATGAAGTCTTTAAAAAGGCCCAATCCGTTTACGAATGGAAGACCAGGGAAGCGATGGTACGGTAGTTTCCTGAAAAGGCATCCGGCGTTGGCTGAAAGGGTGTCCCAAAATTTAACAAGTTGTCGAGCTAACCTCACAGAGGAGAAAATCCGTGGTTGGTTTAAAGAAATCGGCGAATATCTGCAAAAAACGAATAATTTTCATATATGTCAAGATCCTACACGTATATACATACAACTGCGATGAATCAGCATTTTTTTAAGCCCTAAGGAAGACCATGTTTTAGTTAAAAAAGGAGAGAAAACTGTCTACAATTTTATTAGCAATGACGAAAAGGAATGCCTAACATCGTTGTTTATGTGTAGTGCTAGTGGATTATTACCACCACCAATGGTAATTTTTAGTTATAAACGTGTACCAAAGCATGTTGCTGATAAGTTTCCTAAAAACTGGGGTATTGGAAGATCTGACAATGGGTGGATGACTGGGGAAACTTTTTCCGAATACATTGCAAACGTATTTCATCCCTGGCTCGTTCACCAAAAGATAGAACTTCCCATTATTCTTTATGTGGATGGACATACTTCCCACATGACCTTGGAATTGAGCGAATTCTGCACAAAAAATAACATTATTTTGATTGCCTTTTACCCAAACTCAACACATATGCTTCAACCATTAGACGTCGGGGTTTTTCGCGAGTTGAAAAGAGAATGGAAGAAATCGATCCACAATTGGAGGATAACCAACAACGGGGTTCGATTAACGCGAGAAAATTTTGCCTCCATCTTACAAGATACTGTGAACCGCGTAGAAAATCTTTCAACAATTGTGCAAAATGCGTTTAGAGCCTGTGGTTTATCGCCGTTTTCACCGGATGCCATAAAGTTCTCTAAATATATTAAGTCAAACATGGACGTAGAAAGCACAACTACACAACCAGATAGTATAAATCTGAAAGAATATGAAACTTTGCTAAAAGTCCTCAAGAGAGAGGTTCCACAGAAGGTGTCAGCATTTCAAGCAAGTGGCGATACCTGGACAGGAGATGTAAAAGATACTGAACTTTTCTATGTTTGGCAATCTATATGTCATCGTTTCAATAACGTTAACATTGGCGATGATGACGCTAACCCACTAAACCTGAAGTCGAACGAGAATGCATCTGGAGGTCTCCCTAAAGATGGCATTGAAAATTCCATTGGAACTCAAGAACCACAACCCACGTTGAAAAATATTGTTATTACTGAAGTCGACGATTTGGAAAATCGCGATGAAGAAAAAGAAGATATCGTTGATATAGAATATCCGTCTTATATTTTTGATCCCGGAGAAGATTTTTCGTTTTGCGAAGAATTATTTGATGAATGTGACGAAAGTAAAGGCACCAACGATGAATCTTTGAAGCTCGCACCAATTGAGGATGTACCTAATGGCAATAATAGTCTGGACGTCCATAATGTACCAGCCAGTCCTGATGTACCTCGTGTAGCTGATGTAATTGATATACCTGACATGGCAAGTATTCATAATATTGAAGCACACCAAGATGAAAATAATAAAGTTAATGGATTAGAGAATGTAACTCCAGAATCCAAAAAACAAGAAAAGCCTTTAACAATCGATGGTTTGATAGTGCCATCGCCTTTCAAAAATTCTTTATTTTGGCCTACACCGAAACCTTCACAATCTAATAGAAAAAGAGGCAATAAGGCAAAAATCCCTTCAGTGGTAGTTGCCAACCAGTGGCAAGATTATCACAGAAAAAAAAGAGAGACAAAAGACCTTGATCTCAAACAAAAAGAAGAAAAGAAAAACCTTCGCGAACAACGTAAACTGGAGAAAGAAGAGAAGTCTTCTCTGCGTAAAAAGTTAACTAATGCCGACGAGGAAGACTGCTCTAAAGATGAAGATTCAGATTCAATTGAAGAACAACCACTTGAAAATAACAATTTTTTATTATACGATTTTGTCATAGTAGACTATAATGGTGAATATTTTCCTGGCAAAATCGTAGAAATTAAAGATGACAGTTACAACAAGCAGGAAGAAGATGAAGAAGGTAATTATAAAATTAGCCACATGGAAAAAAGGGGACGTAATTGGATTTGGCCGACTAGATGTGATGAAGTGTGGTATGATAAAGACGAAATTATAAAGAAAATTCTACCACCAAAACCCAAAAATAAAAGAGGATTATTTGAAGTTAGCGAAATGTGCAATTTTGTCTAAATATTTTGTAAATTGTTTGTAATTAAACGTTAATTTTTAATTTTATTGCGTATTTCTTAAGGCAGTCGATAATTGGTGCATACCTATGTCGGTGTATGGGTCCTGTAATTTTGTCCTGTGTCGATAACTAGCGCGAACGCTACTTTTCAAGAATTTTATTTATTTGTGGATTATAGTACTAGCAATTCGATAAGTGTTAATTCAATTCAATAGAAAATGAATTAAACAGTGTGCCTGCCAATTTTTAAGAAAATTTGAATTTCTCCTGTATGGTATCGGGTAAGTTTTCATATCAACAAACCTAAAGGTGTCGATAATCGGTGCGTTTACCTTACTCCAAAATAATAAAGAAACAACAACAAATGATATATACTTACAAGAGTTTAAAAACATCTGTGATGAATATCCTTTACATAAACATATATATACGGATGGGTTAAAAACTGACAAAGGTGTAGGAAGTGCCATACATATAGACGATGTCCAATATACGTGGAGATTGAACAACAATGCGTCGAGTATTTTTGCAGAACAATATGCGCTATGGCAGGCTATGTTGTATTGTTCAATGGAAAACGCTGCGAAAAATTATCTAATCATTACAGACTGCTTGAACATGTTGAACAACTTACTGCAACTATACTCGAAAGATCCTCTAAATCTGGTATGCCAATCCACCCTGAAATACCTAAATCGGGAAGGAATATCTGTTATATTCGTATGGGTTCCGAGTCATGTTGGAATAGCAGGAAACGAGTTAGCAGATAATGCTGCCAGATCTGTCATCTCAAACGAACACGTTGACGTGGAACAAATAAACGCAGAAGACCTAAAAAACTATTAAAACAATGCACAATTGAGAAATGGCAACAAAAATGGACAACATGTAATACTCACCTAACCAATATTAAACCACGCGTCTCTGGCATGTATGGTCAACAGCATACACCTAGGGAAGATAACGTAAAGGCTCACCGTATACGAATAGGGCACACTAAACTTACGCATCAACATCTGCTTAAAGGTGAAGCTGCTCCTCGCTGTAATCAGTGTCAGGTGGTATTGAGTTATAAAACATATAATACAAGACTGTCCAAAATACCAACTACAACGAATTACATATAAATTAGAAATGACGTACGTGGATAACTTGTGCAACCCCGTGAATATGAAAGGGACACTTGAATTTCTGAAAGATGTCGGTATATACCAAGAAGTGTGACCTGAAAATGTGAGGCAGTAGAAACAGCTGTGTGGTACAAACTGGTGTATAAAGGGGATATGGCTTTAGATGTTAAACCCAATACAAAAAAAAGGTAGGAGAATTTAGAAACACTCATTGTGTCTCGTCAGTCGTCATTTACGTAATTTGTGAAAAAGCAGAGGAAAACCGGTGATCTCGTCGATTAAGCTGGGTAATGATAAAATGTCGAAGAATCACTTTTATTATAAATTCAATATGATTACAAACCACAAGTTTTTGATTTTTTTTGCTTATAATAAAGGAATTAAATTAAATAAACATCTGTATTTTTCCCATATAAAAAATAAGTTACGGTTGTTGGAACGTAACTTTGCGCCTCGATATTTGGCATAAATTACATATTACGAGATATCACATATGTAGGGTAGGTATGATATATTCCAACTGAACTGCCACGTTTCACTTTAAATTTGCATTACAACCAGTTTCTCAATAACTCATCACTAATTGAACTTCGTCGAGCAGTATCAATTAATGACGCAAAAGCAAAGAGCCTTTCCACGGGTGCAAAGAAAGGTAAACGTGTATTGAATCTAATAAAAAGCTGTTCGACTAAGTAATACCCATTGACTGCAGCAATATCGTCGTCCTCATCATCAAGAATATTGACGTCATTCTATTCCAAAATGTAAATCGACTTTATTCTCTATATTGCCTCGATTGAATATGTTGTTACTTGTGCCGATTCTTCTTTATTGAAATCGAGCATTGATTTGTACAGAGTTTTCTCTTTACTAATTTTGTTCAATTCCGAAATTGAAATTTTGTAGAGAACTACCACCTTTCAATTATTAAATTCACTACTTTTGGCCTCAAAGGATTTTATGAAATTTTACCCACGTAATTTTTCATTAGGGTTGAGCTCTGCTGCTATTACTGTGTCTTCTGAGTCTATGTTAATGCCGTAAAGATAACAAAAGCGAGTTCTGAATGCGTGCTTTATCTTTTTTACAAGCTGAGCGTTCACATTTTAGATTCTAGCATCACGTCAAGGGTTAATATACTGGGCCCATAAACCCATAAAAAATCCTGAAGTTCCACAAATTTATCTTTTTCTGACAAAAATTACTTTATTGAATCGAAAAACAATTCCATCTTGTCGCAGATGGATAACTGAATATACCCGATACAAAACAACGCAAATTGTTTTTTTTTTGTTTACGGACATTTTGAATCTAGTAGATTGTATGCACTATACGACTATTACATCGTGTAATAGAACATTAATGTGTTTTACCAGGGAAAACATTACTAAACTGCTATTTCAGAATGCAACAGCTGCGTCTCTTTGCTTATTATAATATTCAGGCGAGGATGCTTATGTGTCGCTTTATAACCACATTGTAGGTAAGCGTCTGTGAAGATGTATCTTTAACTTGTTTTACTCTTGGTAACATATTATGTAGTCTCAAATTTCGCATTCACTGCTTTTGCGCGTAATTCGCAAAGCATGCAATTAGTTAGAACTATCCAATAAAACAATAATTAGGTTCGAGTTAGCTTACCTTTGCTCGTATATGAATGCATTTACCGTATGAGAACATAATTCAGTAACCAGCTGTAACTTCTCAAACTAATGTTGTATAACGGAAATCTGCCTAAACTAGCATAATTCAATACATGTTCATGTTGTACAACATATAATTAATTGAAATTATGTGCCTAATAAAGATTGTATTATATAGTATAGTACAACAATCGCCTATTGAGAAAGGGACGGTGGATACGTTGAAGTTCCATAGTATTTAAGTAATTTTCCATGTTCCCAATACATTTATTAGTTATAAATTTATAAGAAAGTTATAAAGTGTGTCAATGTCTTATTCTGATATTCAATAAATCATCTAGTTAATAACCTCCTACCTTGGAAAATCACAAATGGGTCATATTTTTGCTACTACTCTGCACTACAGTTTGAACGTAATTTGACTACAAATGATTTTGATTTTCTTTGTATCCAATGTTTTACAAATGTTCTTAATTATGGATGGATCTACAAATCATGCAGAGCTTTTTATCATTAAGAATACTTTATTTTATAGCATATGTTAAAATGACAATTTAATAGGTTTGAATGAGTAGGCTAAACCGTTCTTTAACCGTAAGGATAGATAAAGTGATCACTTTAACCGTAAAGGTAGATAAAGTGAAACAGATGAGTTGTAACGGTTAGTTTTTCTATATTTCTTTTGGCGAAGAACATTTTAAAGAGATAGAAATAGGAAGAAACAGCAGAGGAAGGAAAAAAGAGTCAGTTAAATTGACAAAGGCGTACAAAAACAAACCTGGAATTACAGAGACTAAAAAAATAGCTTACTTTCATTGTTTCAAGAGAAAACGAAAAATCAAAGTACTGGTTTGCCTAAATGCTACGAGAACTATTACGACAACCTTTGAGAATTATTTTTGATTTTTCAGTATTTGTTTGTTTCATTTTCAGTTTACCTTTTAGGAGTTTTTAATTATAATATACACTGACACATATAAAAATTAGGCACAAAAGTTAAATATTAAACGAATATGTTCGAATAACTTTTTTTAGCATTATACGATGGAAAAAAACTAAAAAAATCTTGCTTACTTACTTGCTAATGTTAAATAGACAGGCAAAACAAATTCGCTGTTTTCACTCAAACTCCTGCCCTTATGGACCTATTTAGGTAGGATAACAACCACACGAAAAGCAAATTTTTCCCTTTAGAACGATATCTCACACAGTATGAAGTTGGAGCCCTTTACGAAAGTAGGCGAAACGTTGACTTTTCGTTCAACTTTGACACGGTCATATCCCGGAAGTCTTAAGATACTAATGTCTTTTGATGACATGTCTAATGATTAGTATTGATTGTAATTTTGTTAGAATCATACTCACATTGACGCAAAAGGAAGCGACGCAAATGTAGAACAAGGTGGACGTTATGACACCAACTTTAAACCTGAATATAGGTAAAAGTGGCAGTTATAACTTCATAATAATTACTTTCCAAATTATAGCTTGAATGTGAACTTATTACTGCAGAAGATTCAAGCAGCTTTACAGTTACCGACAGACGTATAATACAATTTAACTTCTTTTGGCAGCAAATATTAGACCTTACTGGACACAATGGGGCCTTTGGGCGTTTATCAAATAATTTGGAGTTTTTGAAAAAAGTAAAGCACGGATCCTTTACTTTAAAATGCAATGTACACAAATCAGAGTAATGAAACAATTAAAGAAAATATGGAAACAATGGATATAAACAGTCGAAGGTATCATGGGAATCGATTGTGGTTATTACAATGTGGAAGAGTTTCCAAATTGCATGGAAATTCCGTGTATGGACTCGAAAACATTTGATTCGTTCCATAATAGGGCTTGTGATATGTGCGAACGTGTAGCTAAAGAAGAAATGGAAGAAGCGGCTCGCAAATAAAACTAAAAAGAAATTGCCATTCGTAATATGGATCAAAGTGGAATACATGCATTGCGATTATTGGTTGGGAAACTGTATTAGTTCTCTATAGCGGAGTGAAAAACAAATATTGCTACAGTCTCGAAGAAAATGAAACTCCTAAAGTACACACGTGCTTTAAGAACTTCAGCGGGTCTTCGGCTAGTATGGAGTCGGCAATTGTAGTCGAGGGCGTCAAAAACAGCGTATCCACGTATGGTCTGAAATATACTAACATGATAGCTCTTTAATACATTAATAGACACTCGACCATACCCGGATACTACAATTGAGTGTAGAAATCACTTGCTACGGAATTATAGAAGTAAGTTAGAAACGTTATCTACTGATACAGGATACCCTCTTTGACTAAATATAAATTTATAACTCGCTCGAAAATATTAAAGCTAAGAATAGCG
The DNA here is from genome assembly GCF_008802855.1 of Photinus pyralis. NCBI lineage: Eukaryota > Metazoa > Arthropoda > Insecta > Coleoptera > Lampyridae > Photinus > Photinus pyralis. Next base: position 56,047,383 of record NW_022170249.1, read on the forward strand.
ATCAAAACTGCTATAAAATATCGAAAAAATAATGGATATGCAGAGTACTTTTGCAAACTCCAACATTGCGCAGATGTTGGCGGAAAACGAATAAATTATTCAAAAAACCGATCATATCAATCATGACGTTTCATGGCGGCGATATACATAATAGTAATCGATTACATTACAAATTCCACAAGGCGGGTCGTCAACAGTAGCTCAGGGAGTACAAACAAGAAATTGGAACTTGGGCGGTTAATCAGAAATATTAGAAATCAAAGAAGGTTGGCGAAAAAAGCTAGTACACAATTTCACAAAAATCGAAGCACACCACACACTAACGATCCCGATTATGGGGAACAGTGTGAAAAGGTCGATATGCCACCAGAATTGTATGAGGCAGCCAAAGCAAAATTTGTGCAGTCTCTTGCGCAAAGGAATAGGGAAGAGTTTGAACGCAACCAGTGGAAGCAGTCTATGGTTAAAAGAAAGGCGGAAGTTATTTCCGGCGTCCAATTTTTATAATTTGCTTACCTACCACTAGTTGTGCAAATTTAGTACGATTCATCAGAACTCTTGAAGAATGTTCCGTCGCTTGTACATGGCAGGAAAAATGAAGATCGAGAACGTCAACAATTAGAAAAACAATTGAGCATAACCATTGATAGATGCGGGCTGTTTTTTTACTGATCTTTTTCTATAGTTCATAATTCGATACGGCAGAATTAGAAGTGAGCTTAACGAGCGGCAATTTCCACCCATTTGGGAAAAGGACTCCCTAACCATCTTGGGTTATATATTCATGTTTTTCTAGGCTTAAGTTAGTTCAGTAAGCGCAGTTGTATATACAGTCCACTTAGTGTAAGAAAAGGTGTAAGGTTCTAGAATAAAGGAAAATCGTGAAAGCACTTCGTTCTTATTTCCAACCAACTACCCCAACTAGGCTTTGCTGAATTCAACAGTGGGCTTACGCTGACCTCCAGGTAGGTTATTCATGGTGACGTTGTCTTCATCGCCATCCATTGCCGCTGATAGAGGATGTTATTGACAGGTTAGGCGGATATAAATATGACATCACACTAGACCTGGCCTCAGGATACTACCAAGTATCAATGCATACGGATTCAATAGAAAGTACAGCGTTCGTGATGCCCGATGGCCATTATGAGTTTTTGAGGATGCCTTTCGGATTATCAAACGCCCCTGCTGAATTCCAAAAATTAATGAATGTAGTTTTGAAGGGACTGGTAGACTTAACATCCGTTTATTTTTGGACACGTTACAGTTGCATAATTTAACCCTAAAGTTGTCAAAATGTAGTTTCTTCCAAAAAACGGTAGACTATTTGGGTCGGGAAGAATCATCATATGGCGTTCCGCCCTGGAGCTAGGAAAATATTGTCCATTCAAGCGATGGCTGTACCAAGTAACGCGAAACAAATCAGACAATTCCTGGATTTGGCGGGATACTTCAGGAAGTTTGTGATCAATTTTGCAAGCCTTACACAACCCCTTACTAAGCTACTAAAGTTAAACCATCCTTGGGAATTAAGTACGAGATTAAGTATTAAGGGCATACTAACAACTCGACTGGTGTTAACCATATTCGATCCAAACCTGAAAACTGAGGTACATACAGATGCCAGCAAAATAGGTTTAGCGGGAATGCTGATTCAATTAGATGAGCACAAGAATAAAAACGTGATCTCTTACTACAACCGCCAAACATCTCCGCTGGAGCAAAAATACCATTCGTACGATCTGGAAACTCTGGCCGTTTTGGAATCACTACCACATTTTAGAGTTTATGTTTTGGGGCGCTGTGCTTCAAACTAGTGACAGATTGCAACGCCATTCGAAGTACAGCAGCGAAGAAGGGCCACATTCCCAGAATAGGACGTTGGTGGATTGAACTGCAAGAGTATGATTTTAATGTAGAGTATCGTCCCGGGGCCAAGATGTCTCATGTTGACTGTTTCAGTAGAAATCCGCCGCTCACGCAGGACTACAATGTTAACATCATTAATCTAACCGAAGCTGACTGATTGGAAGCAGGCTAATTAAAGAAATTGGTAGGATTAAAAACGTATTGCTGTCAAATGAACGGAACGCCGCGCCGCGCCGATACAAAAAGCTATTTCGAAGATTATAATTCTCAAAGGAGAATAAAGTACATCGAAAATTTAAAGAGTTCAAAATGGTTAGTACCAAGGGCCAACCGGTGGCAGTTTTGTAAACTGTGTCATGATGACATTGGACATTTCGGAGTAGGGAAAACGTTGAAGAAAATCAGACAGATCAGACGTTTTGTCCGGAAATATGTAGACTCGTGCCTAAATTGCATATACTATAAAGCGCCATCTGGGAGGAAACCTGGACTACTACATCTAATAGAAAAAGTTACGGTGCCTTTCCACACAGTACATGTGTATCACTTAGGTCCTTTTGTAAAATCTAAGAAGAAAAATACGCATTTGTTGGTAATGCTTGACGGATTTACAAAATTTACAATCATAGTCTGTACGAAACACTGAAGCAAAGTATGTAATGAAGGCAATTACTGCACTCATCAATATATTTGGAGTACCTGTCCGGGTGATTAACGACAGGCGAAGTGCGTTCACTTCTCATTCGTTTAAAACTTTTTGTGTCGAGGTTGGAATCAAGCACGTCCGAAATGCAGTAGCAACACCCCGGCCAGTGTGAGCGGTTTAATCGAACGGCACTTAGTGCCTTGGCGACTATGAATGGCGAGCTTGAAGGCAACCACTGGGATTCACATGTGAAGGCTGTACAAAGGGGATTGAATATCACCGTGCACCGGGTGATGGGAAAGACACCATCGGAGGTATTATATGATTCCAAACCACGTAGCCCAGCCGAATCCATATTGCTGAATGAGCTGCAAGGAGAGATCGATAGGGCAGATCTTTCCAATCTGAGAGCAGCAGTCGGGAGACGTATAGCGCACGACCAAACTCGGCAAAAAGTCCATTTCGATAAAACCCGTGGGCGACCCAAGCGGTTTCAAGTGAGGGACTTAATCACTGTGGAGTGTACTAGTTTACCAGCCACCGGGGAGAGCAAAAAGTTGTCTCCTAAATTCCGTGGTCCGTATGAAATCACAGCTAGGCTTGTAAACGATAGGTATGCAGCCGTGAAGGTGTCAGAACGATATCGTAAATGCCCGGTGGTGGTGGCCGTGGACAAAATTAAGCCATGGGTGACACTTAGAGATTCGGTAAGCCGGTTGAGCAGGATGGCCGAATGTAGTAGAGTTCCTTTAGCGCATTCGGGTGAACGAAAAGGAACTGCCAGGGGTGACGTCACAAGGAGTTGAGTTTAGCAAGCGCGGCGAGATGCATGATATAAGCTCGAGAAAGGCGGGATTTAGAATTAATTACAGTTGGTCGCTGTAGAGAGATTGAGCTATATGTATTGAGTATCATACAGCCTTGTACCTAATCATTATGTTTAAATCTACCATAAGTTAAATTCTGAAAATCCTCTTATATTAAAAAAAATGAAACCCGAGTATTATTTATGTTGTAATTGGGTCCGCATTGTCATAGAGTACTTACGTAATACTACAATTTAATAATCAACTATGCACGGTCATATTTCCATAATGGGTCGTTAAATCTTTTATGATCATCACCGTGAACTACACTTATAGGCCAAATCCTAATGACCATGATTCAATATCCCATATACGTCACCAATTCAATCCAATTCTGTTTAATACATCTAAATTGCGATCGACAGGCATTGCATATCCCTCATGAACACGCATTAATGACAGGTGGCGTAAATTATAATTACGTAAAGGTATTTGGAAGTTTATTGTTTATCAGTCATGTGGGAATAAATAACCTGATAGCGACAACTTTTAAGCGCGTTATATCATTAGTGCAAATAAGTTAACTTTAAAGTCGCGTTCAACGATCCGTTCCATTATTCTAACTTGCTAAATGTTATTGCTTACGAAAGTCCTATTATCCGAAAATATCGTAGTTTAGTGTCGGATGTAGCTTGTTCGTACAACGTTGGTTGTGTTTAATGATGTAGAAAAAGGAACTTTTCTGCACAAAATTGTTGTTGATTTCTCTTTAGTGACTTCGTCTTTCAAAACTTGCGAATGATATGGGGTAAATTATAGAAGGCAAGCTCTCATTCAACACAACATTTCAAGTACCAAGTACCAATGCAAAAAAACTTGATTATTTTATTAATTTATATATTTACGTACTTACAAGTATGCACAGTCCATTGATACATTGACTGTATAACGACGGTTCTTTAGAATTGTTGCTTTACGTTAACCTACAAACATAAATAAGGGCGGTTTATGGATCTTTTGCTTATTGGTACTATATCTATAATATACCTACTACTAATCGTCAACTTGGTGGCTAAATATCACTTCGTTTACTAATGATTTGGTTTTATACCTAACGAAAATGTGAAATTAAGAACAGTGGCGTTACCAAGTCTGTTCACTAGAGTAGTATAGTACGCCACTGTTAAAAGAGTATTAAGATATTATTCATGCATCTTGATTCTATTAGGAATGGCAAGTTTTTTTAAAAATAGTTCAAACAGTAGAAGGCGCCAATACAAGACTTTCAGTAATACCATGTGCTTTGGGAAGAAGACGGTATCCTGATATGGTCATTAAGAGCTGAATTCAAGATCGCACCTAAATTTACACTTATTTTCAACTTATCTTATCCTCAATTCTCACTCAAGTTAGGGTAAGACAGCCTCATACTAATTTTTTCAATGCAAGATCAGACCCGAATGAGTGACTACATTGAGTGGAACTTTTAAGTTCAAAATCAGATGTTCTATGACGTATGAAAAAACGATACTATCTCGGAAGTCGCTAGCATCTTACGAAAAACAGAGATTGTAGATCGGGATCAAGTGTTCTGTGACCGGCAATCTTTACTGGCGAGAGTTATATAAAGACGATACGTATTTAAAGATCACTGTGAATTTTGTTTAGTTAATTAATTAATATGGACAAACGTAGTTACATGTCGGGACAGGAAAACATGTTTTTAAAAGAATTGGTTACTCAGTACCAATCGGTAATTGAAAATAAAACAAGTTAAAAAGTAATCTTAAACGATTTACATAAAGCGCATTTCCACTTGCATTCATTTCCCATTTGTAAGATGCAACTTCTGTTAAAATCGTAAAAATCCGGCCACAAATATGAAAGATAGCGTTGCACATGGGCAATCCATTTTTGACGTGCTACTTCAATTTCAGTTTATGAGAAGAATTTCATTTCAATGCTTTTCTAAATAAGAAAGTTGGAACTGCGCATGCGCAAACCTAAATTTTAAAACTAATGTTAGATTTTCCTTTGTTCCAAGCGCCTAAGTATCAAATTTCACTTAAATGGTTCCATAGATAAAAAAGTTGGCACTGCGCATGCGCAAAATAAAATTTTGAAACTGGCGCTAGATTTCCTTTATTCCAAGTGCCTATGTATCACATTTCATTTAAATTCTTCCATAAATAAAAAAGTTGGTACTGCGCATGCGCAAATCCAAATTTTGAAATTGGCGTTTGATTTTCCTTTATCCCAAGTGCCTATGTATCAAATTTCGTTTAAATTCTTCCATAAATAAAAAAGTTGGCACTGCGCATGCGCAAAACCAAATTTTGAAATTGGCGTTTGATTTTCCTTTATCCNTTGGCGTTTGATTTTCCTTTATCCCAAGTGCCTATGTATCAAATTTCGTTTAAATTCTTCCATAAATAAAAAAGTTGGCACTGCGCATGCGCAAAACCAAATTTTGAAATTGGCGTTTGATTTTCCTTTATCCCAAGTGCCTATGTATCAAATTTCGTTTAAATTCTTCCATAAATAAAAAAGTTGGCACTGCGCATGCGCAAAACCAAATTTTGAAATTGGCGTTTGATTTTCCTTTATCCCAAGTGCCTATGTATCAAATTTCGTTTAAATTCTTCCATAAATAAAAAAGTTGGCACTGCGCATGCGCAAAACCAAATTTTGAAATTGGCGTTTGATTTTCCTTTATCCCAAGTGCCTATGTATCAAATTTCGTTTAAATTCTTCCATAAATAAAAAAGTTGGCACTGCGCATGCGCAAAACCAAATTTTGAAATTGGCGTTTGATTTTCCTTTATCCCAAGTGCCTATGTATCAAATTTCGTTTAAATTCTTCCATAAATAAAAAAGTTGGCACTGCGCATGCGCAAAACCAAATTTTGAAATTGGCGTTTGATTTTCCTTTATCCCAAGTGCCTATGTATCAAATTTCGTTTAAATTCTTCCATAAATAAAAAAGTTGGCACTGCGCATGCGCAAAACCAAATTTTGAAATTGGCGTTTGATTTTCCTTTATCCCAAGTGCCTATGTATCAAATTTCGTTTAAATTCTTCCATAAATAAAAAAGTTGGCACTGCGCATGCGCAAAACCAAATTTTGAAATTGGCGTTTGATTTTCCTTTATCCCAAGTGCCTATGTATCAAATTTCGTTTAAATTCTTCCATAAATAAAAAAGTTGGCACTGCGCATGCGCAAAACCAAATTTTGAAATTGGCGTTTGATTTTCCTTTATCCCAAGTGCCTATGTATCAAATTTCGTTTAAATTCTTCCATAAATAAAAAAGTTGGCACTGCGCATGCGCAAAACCAAATTTTGAAATTGGCGTTTGATTTTCCTTTATTCCAAGTGCCTATGTATCAAATTTCATTCAAATACTTTTATAAGTAAAAAAGTTTGCAATTCGGTTTATAAATGGTCGAGATGCGAAAAGGGCACTGTGAATTTTGAATCGATTCCATTCAACTTTTGGCATTGCGTATTATATGGCTAAAGCTATGCCCATATTGAATTTCATGCAATTCAGTTCCTAACTAACGGAGATGTAAAAGCGATCGAACATTTCTAAACAAAGTTATCGTTCACACGGACAGATAGATGGACAGACAGACAAAGGAACAGACGGACAGACCAACCGGCAGGCGAGAGATAGCAATGCAAAATTATAAACGATCTCTAGGATCGTTAATAAACGGCAAAAGTGTAAAATTATGGAACATGTAAAAAAACGGTTTTTTGTTTTTTTTACAATAACTTTTTTGTAAGCGGTACAGAAAAAATTCCTTCCTTGGTACAAGACTCGACACCATAACGAACCAAATAGCGAAAAAGTAGAACAATAGCTCTTAAGATAAAGAACTAGTAGCGTCGCAAAACGAGCGGACGGACGGACGGACAAAGTGGCCACAATAGCGCATTTTTTAAAATTTTTGTGGAAATGCGCTAAAAACTGACTGCATTACGGCGGCAGAAAAAAGTAAGCATCCATGCTCAAATCTCGCCGCAAGAAGGAGTTGGCGGAAGAAAAAAAGCAAAGAATGGCCACTGAAGGAGGGCCATACAAGCCTCCTATTGAAAACGATGTAACGGATGATATTTTAAAAGTTGTGGACATCGAAATACCTGATGTCATCGACAGTGACGCGAAACCAACTCCACAAGCAATGGAACTAGTGGAGGGGGAATATGAATTGCCCAATACAGCCTTCAACCTGTTAAATGTATTAGCTGTTATTGATGAATAAACTAAACTTCTTGAGGTTGAGAACAAACCATATTATTTTATCAAACATTATATACGAGTATACACACAGCTACGTGTAGTGGGGGAAACCCGTTTAAAAAGCGCTTGAAAAACGCTTATTACAAAATTTTTCAAAAAATACAAAAACAATGAAATATAAATGTAAGAGATTCACTAACGGTATAAAGGATTAGGGGTATTACACCCCTTAATTAAAGACTATACGACAATTTACAATGGGCGTTTATTGAACAGTAACAATAGCTCGATACATTGCTCTATTTCTCGACCGTCTTTCTTGGATGTCGCGTACGAAGTCCTCATATGTGGGCCGCGCTCCTTCGCGCACCCCTTGTTATAATAAAGCTGCCTTAGCGAGCCGTAATAAAACGTGATGTTTTCATGTTCCACGAAGTTCCGCTTACATAAATGTACATAAAACTACCTAAAAGTGTCATTTTGCAGCACTATCATTCACTGGTAAAACACATAGGTGCGCCACTGCTCGTTTGAAAACTGAATCTCGCACTTTCACAGAAGCAACTCGCACAACTCCATCGCGACCTGGATGCACTTCTGCTACACGGCCCAATTTCCATTGTAGGGGTGGCAAATTTGATTCCTTTACTAGAACCAATGCCCCAACTTTGATTGCGTGTGCGGCTGTCTTCTTCCATTTACTTCTTGTTTGGAGTTCGTGTAAATAAACACTCCTTGTTCCACCGTTCCCAGAAGTGTTGGACCAACTATTGCAAATGTTGGTATTTTGAGAGACGATTTACGTTGACTTCCTGTAGTGAGGTTTCTGGCAGAGTACTCAGCATTTTTTTATTTATAGAGAGTAGAAGAACAAAAAATAGCGAATAAGATTATTTTATAAACACAATACAACAAACGTTCTATTTACAAATATTGTAACTGAAGTCGGCGTGGGTTACGTTTTGCAAAGTCATCCAATATCTCTTCAGCATTTATAGCAATATCTTTATGAATATATAATAATGCTAACCCATTTAAGCGATTTTCCTGCATGGTCGATCGCAAGTAAGTTTTAATCAGTCGTAATGAAGAAAAAGACTTTTCAGCCGTACAAGTTGTCACTGGTAAAACAGCAAGTATGTGAAATAAGGTTTGAATATTGGGGAAAAAAGAACTGGATGCGTTTGTGTACGCTTCCAGAACAGAAGAAAGTTTTCTTGATTCATTTTCATTCGCCCATTTCATTTTCCACAGTTCTAATTCTCCAGACAGCTCTAATAGGGAACCAAGCAGGTCATCTTCATAAAACTTAGCGGCTTCAACTATAGTTTGATTCTCAACATTTTGTAAATTGACTGGAATCAGTCCAAATAGCTGTATAACACTATCATGGTCGGCTTTCGAAAATCGCAAGGCGAAAAGTAACTGTACTCTTCAGTGTCAATCAAGTACCTAAGTGGGTGGGGAGTTGCGCAGTACACATTCAAAGGAAGGCGTGAAATATGCTGTTGTCATGTCAGTCGAACTCTCGATTGTTACGCTTACGATGTTGCCAGAGCCAGTCTGACGAATTATAATTCAGAAGATAAGTATTAATCGCTACTCACTTAAACAAATTTCCGCGCACGAACGTTCATGCGCGAAAATTGTACGCCGCTTTAGGCCGGTCGTCCTTTGGATGCGTTTTCGTCCGAATTGCCTTCGTCAGAAATCGGACGAAGAAGTGCGAATCATGCCGTTTCATTGAAACCTATTGAAGCTCGTACACTGCGTCCGAACTGCTTCGTACGAATTCGGACGAAAACATGCGATGTGCGATCTATCCGAAACAAATGGGATTGTTCCCAGTTGTTATGACGAATTCATAGTCGATTTGTAACAGACCAAGATGGATGTTGAAAAATTAATTAATTTAATTTATGAAAAAAAGCCTCTGTGGGATATGACCGACAAATCATATCACATGAGAGACATACAAAGAAAATTGTGGCAAGAAGTGGCAGTTGAAATGAATACTAAGGGTAAGTTAAATCAAATTTGGGTCTCAGGTATGATATATTTGCAAACAAACAAAATATTTGTCTTTGTTGGCTCAGTGAAATCCGAAATGTATTTGAATGTTTTATTGATTTTAAATTATGCATTATACAATTCTTGAGATGAAAAATAAGTTTTAAATTTATCTCTGATATCATAAGCTGAACTGGTGCCTCTGTTTTCACCCAAGGTTCCAAATCTTCCCGTTCTAGAATGTGTTTGATCAGGGATTTGCTCGAATGTACATGCTACTTGCTGCTCTCCTTCTCTATCAATTATAATGCTATGCAACAGGCATATACATTTAATAAGTTTATCGGCAGATTCGGGATTTACTTCAATTGATTTTTGTAATAATCTCCATTTGGCACTCATAATTCCGAATGCACATTCAACAACTTGTCTTGCTCGAGACAAACGCTCATTAAAAATTATTTCTGAAGGTCCTAATTTTAATACTGGAAAAGGTCTCATTAAATAAGTTTTGAGTGGATAAGCTTCATCTCCCAAAAGAACATGAGGTACTTTAATATTTGTTCCCGGCAGTGGACAATGTCTTGTAACACCTAATCCTCCGTTTTCAAGCTTTTGGCAAAGATTTGAATGCGAAAAAATACCACCGTCAATTTCTTTACCATACGCTCCCACATCAATTGCTATAAATTTGTAGTTTGGTCCAGCAACGGCTTGTAAAACAATTGAGAAGTATTGTTTATAGTTCCGATACATGCTTCCGGAGTGCTTTGGATTCTGTATGCGTATGTGTTTCCCGTCTATGCATCCAACGCAGTTTGGATATTTCCACTTATTCCAAAATTCTTCAGATATAGACTGCATGTCTTCATTTTTCGGAAATGGCATATGTACAGTACCCAACTTGTCCCAAATAGCATCACACGTTTCATAAACAATTCTACCCACCGTGACGTCTGATATTCGAAACGAATACCCCAATGTCTTGAACGAGGAGCCTGTTGCCAAATATCTAAAAAAAACGTTATTAATTGTAACGATTTTTTTTTAGTTGATGAAGTAAAATCAAAATGGAGGGGGCTGCGAGACACATTTCGAAAGGAATTCAACAAGTCGAAAAAACAGAAATCTGGAGATGGTGCAGAATCGGTAGTTACCTCCAAATGGCCATATTATAAAATACTGTTGTTTTTATCTAAAACTGTTGAACGACGTAAACTGCATGGAAATATATCTCCGCAAAAGGAAAACAATGACAACTCTTCTTCCGAGACAGAATCGACATTGGAAGCTGCAGACAATGCATACTCTGACACTCAATCCACCATTCAAGAGTCATCACAGCAAATTGTAAATACAGATATTCACCAGCCATCCACATCTGGTAACAAGGTAACAAGTACATTCAATACACCTAGTAGTTCAACTTTGCAAAGTAAGAAAAACACAAACAATCGTCTAAAATATGCTAAGAATTCCGAGACAAATTCAATGGACGAAAAGTTCCTCGAAATAGAAAGAGCCAAATTGGAAATATTGTCTCAACATAAAAATAGAGAAGGCGGTGATAGTGAACACCAATTCCTACTAAGTCTCCTGCCATTTTTAAAGGCTGTACCTCACAATCGACAAATGTTGGTGAGAAGTAAGTTGCAGCAAGTATTTCTTGAGGAAGAACAATTATCTACAAGACACACGCCCGGAGCAACATATCGTTCCAATGAAACAATTACAACACCGTTGCCTTCCCCAATGTCTTACACGGACACCGATTCCTCCAGAGCGTCATTCTATTGTAATGACTTAACACCACATCGTTCTTCATCTTTGAAAAATACAGTATCTTCCGGGGTCTCACAATATTCAAGTGAAATAAGAGAAGATGTTTCCTATCAACAGCCGTTGTCCATTCAGAACTATGTTTCTCACTTCAGCGCATAAAACAATGTATTTCTTTTCTTTGTATTTTTAAATAATATAATTCAAAATGTTGCAACTACTGTATTTATAACTTACCTTATAGTCACACTCAATCGTTCTTCTGGCGAAATGGTCTCACGGAAATTCGACATTTTTTTTATTGGTTCCCTTATGGCATCTAAAATATAGTTAAATGTATCCTGATTCATGCGATAGTAATCAAAAAACTTTTTCTCGTCCTTCTTCAAATCATCATATAAATGATGAAATTCTCCGAATTCTTTTCGTTTTACTAATATGTCATTAACCCAACACTTTTTTCTTTTTAATTTTAATCGCCGTCTAACAAGATAACTATTTTCCAAAAGAAAATGATCCATATTATTAATAATTATAGTATGCTTATTTGATAAATCATCACTACATACGACTGACTTCGTACAATGCGAAAACTTGTCTAGTGGACGATACACATTATGCGAAATCTGACGAAATTATTCGTCCGATTTCTGACGAAAATAATTCTGACGAAAACGCATCCAAAGGACGACCGGCCTTAGGGTAAAAGGTTGTCCATGCCAAACCCCCAATCGGGGAAAATGATGTAAATTTTTTATATGGACTGGGGGAGGGGGTCACCGGCCCCCTGTGACCCCCCCCCCCCCTAGATCCGCGCCTGTTGCTCATAGATCAAATTTGCATTTGACATTATTCGGTTTAAATGATTCTTTACTGATTTTATCCCTGCCTCCCATAAACCACCGAAATGCGGCGACCTGGCAGGTATAAAATTCCATTCAGTGTTATCATCGGAGCTCCAATTAAAGATATCGTGTTTCGTTTTCTTATCATTTAAAAATTTTTTCATTTCATTATGAGCCCCTACAAAATTTGACCCGTTATCAGAGTAAATAACGGCAGGTTTTCCTCGACGGGCTATGAACCTCCTGAAAGTATCTAAGAAAGCCTCTGTTGATAAACTGGTAACTGCGTCCAAATAAATCGCTTTTGTTGTGAAGCATATGAATAAAGCAATGTAACCCTTTATTAGTTTGGGATTTCTAGTACATCTGTCTTTCAAAAAGAGCGGTCCAGCATAGTCCACTCCAACTGTATGAAAGGGTGGGTTTGAAATTACTCTACTAGTCGGCAATTGGCCCATCTGTGGTATCACTGAAATTGGTGTGTTTTTAAAACATATGATGCATTCCTTACAAATTTTCTTACACATGATTTTGCCTTTCAATGGCCAAAACAATTCTCTGATAGATGATAAAAGTGTATAGGGCCACAGTAAAGCTGTTTGATATGCTCATGACGTAATATTAATATTGTTAGATGATCGTCTGCCGGTAATATGATTGGGTGTTTTTTCAGTTCTGTATGTTTAGAGTTAATAAGCCTACCACCCACACGTAAAATATTTTCATTGTCTAAATGGGGATTCAATGGTAACAGTTTGCTACTGTTTGGCATGATTTTTTTATCAGTAAGCGCTTGAATTTCTGATGAGAAGTGTTTGATTTGTACTAACCGAACTAAAGCATTTAAAGCTCTTTGTACTTCTTTTGCACATAATGGACCTGTTAAACGATTTTGTTTTAAACTGTCCGCATTATCCCGAAATCTAAAACAGTAAGCCACGACTTTGGTTCCAACACCTGGTACGTCTCGTTCCAAGAATGTTGTGATCGACACCAACTCGTTTTGAGATTCTGCCAGTCAACGTTATGGTACACCAAAGTTAATCATGTATAATTATAAATATGCTAACCTAACATTTCATAGGTCATCTCATAACGCCAAATAAGAAGAAAAATTGGTATACATCCAGAAGTAGGGCAGTGGAAACGGAACTAGACATCCGCATTAAACGACTTCAGCAACTTATGCAAGAAGAATTATTACCGTCATTTGAAATATTTCAAATGACAGTAATAATTTTAATCCTGTGTTCAACTTCAAATTCATGTGATATTTTTTAGCATAGCCTGATGATGGGTGGTTAACCCGAAATCGATTGCTTTATAGAAACAATAAAACATTTGTGGTTCCTTTTAATATTTTAAAGAATCTCAACGAACCAAAAAATGGAGAATTTAATTACATATGTGAAGGTTATACCTTATACCATATGTGTTATCATAAGTGTTATATTACGGTTATACTTAAGTTATAGCAGGATACAGCCCAAGGACGTTAAGGCTCCTCTGTAGTCAATCCGCCATATTGGAAAAATAGCTAAATTTTCTTATGAAATGCTGCTTTTGTAGTTGCAGTCTAACAAATTCTCGATAGTGGATATTCTTTGCAATGATGAAAAGAACGGCGGTACTTAAAAAAAGTTGAAATATCGGTCTTAAGTTTTTTAAGAAGATCGATGAATAGAAAAATTGTTTTTCGTAAATAACAGCCGTTGTAATGAGAGTAGAAAAACCACCACTTTGGAAATCCGACAGTATTTCCTACGGCGGTACTTAAAGATATTATTTCCACCTATTATGATAACGCATATATTTTAAAAAATATGTGTCACGATCTTTAGAAAAAAATCAAAACGCTAACGTAAGGATAGGCAACTCATATTGCACTATAACTTCTGAGGCGAGAACTCATTACTTGAAAGGGAAAACAAAAGAAACTACCTGGCATTATCCTGCACATTGTTACACCGTTCCTAATGATATGGATTAGATAAATTACTATATAATTAGCTAATGTTCATGAATGCTGTTGATTTGTGAATCATACTGTCGCATATTCCCAAGACGAAAAGTGTACTAAATGCATATTTATTGTAGGTACATTGGAAATAATTTTTGATTTCTAAAACCTTTTTCATTCTATCAGGATGCTTCAAGAAATTTGTTTAGGAAGGTATCAAATAGTAGCCCAATTTTTAGCTAAAGCCCTAGCTAGGCGGAATACGACTGTACCAGTAATTAGAAACATTTTTGCCGCATATTTGTTCTTGTGTAGAAATGTGGCACCGTTTTGATTTTTTGGACTAACGCATGACCACCACACAAGCGGATAGCACAGTATCACAATTCGCAAACACTACTACTGAGTCGAGACTTAGAGAGACAAGTGCTACTTATTTTTTCAATATGATCAGATATCAGGAATATCCGCTTATCAAAAAAATAAAGGCGCGACAAATTTCGATTTTTACAAATAAATTGGCGAGAAAGTTGCGCCCAATAGTTTTCACATTCTGAACCTACCATTTCAAAGAAATTCGATTACACTTGTTCATTTTAACTGTTACAAAAAATGTTCCAATTCCCTTTTTTAGCTAAAGTTCTAAACGGGATACGATAACTAATAGGCGACACTGACAAATTTATTTAAAAAAAGTGTTAATAAAGTGATTTATTTTAGGTGTTCGAAGTGCCGGTTTATTAGGCTCTACCATACCTAAGTCCTAAGTGAATTCATTCATGCACATGTCTATCTAATAACTATAAAAATCTATAAATCAGTCAAATTGATTAGAAAAACTCACAGGAAATAAAGGGGTAATTAAAAATGTTAACAAACAATGCTAATCTAGTCCACTAATGACCTAAGAACCAGGTAATTTACAGAAGGTGTCATTATAGAAAAATGCATTGAATAAGTAATTTACGCAATAGTAAAAGAAATAGGCATTTGTGCATCTCCATTCAAATCTTGTACAGCTTTTCGCTAAACTTGTTTACATAATATTAGTCCTTGACCATTATACGTGGTCTATTGTGTTTAACAATAAATGAAGAGAATATGCAAAACTGGAAAGGATAGAGATACATCGTTGCTCTCACTCAAGGAGTAGGTACATCGTCTAGAGATGTGTATTGTTGGTGGTCTAACCAATTGCAATAACATTGAAATACAGAAGCAAAAAGGTCTTTTTAAATTACCTCCGGAGTCCTCCATTTATAGTGCAGAATTGTATGCTATAAAACAAGCACTAAAGTACGTCCTAAACAGTGAACACGATACCTACTGCATACTGACCGATTCTCTGAGTGGCATACAGAGCATGGCCGATATTTATTCGCGCAATGAATATATGAAGGAAATAGACGATCTCCGACGGCAGATTCATGACCGCAGTAAACACCTACAGTTTGTATGGATTCCGTCGCACACGAACATTACAGGAAATGACACAGTGGACCGGCTCGCCAAAGAAGCTACTCACAAAACCACACAAGATGAACAGTGCATGCTGAGAAATGACTGTAAATCATTACTACAGAGTACAATCCATCGGAAATGGTTAGACCACTGGACAGCCCTGGCAGAACGAAAACAATACTTCCTTCCCCCTCGTCCTCTGAAATGGACCGGTTCGCTACACTAACGAGAAAAGAAGAAACGGTGCTGAACAGGGTAAAAATGGGCCACACTAGAATGACTCACGATTTTCTACTACAGAACAGCGTTCAACCTATGTGTGAACAGTGTAATGTGATATTGACCGTTAGACATATATTGCAGGACTGTCCCAAATATCAACAATCGAGATTAGACCATGATGTTACTAACGATTCCTGTACTAAATTGTTTACCTGTCCTATCGATATTGTTAAATTTTTAAAAGCTACAGATCTATTTATGTTACTGTAAGACTTATTGTAACAGTGCTGTAAGACCTATGTGTTAAAAAGCACTCATAAAACTCCTAATAAAAAAAATAAAAAAAAAAAATTGACTACAGAGGAGCCTTAATTCACTGTACAATGTGAGGGCTTCCCAATTTAAACTGTGGATTGGCTGCGTATATACGGCGTATACCTCCGTATTTTTAACAAAAGGGCATGGTATACGCTTCTAGGAAAAAAAAGGGCAAAGTATACGCCGTATACCTTCGTATATCCCGGATGACAACCGCCCATAGGGCCCCTATGATGTGGATGATATTGATGAACTAGTATGCGAATTCAAAAATGTAAGACACGAAGAGAAAGTCAACATTTTTTGTCAACTACAAACACACACTAAATGTGGAAGAATTTTGGTATAATATTGGTGGCGTTCGAGATTCTGAAGGACAAATGAAATATGCTAAACTAATCAATGTTGTAATTGTGTATTTTTGGAATATTTCATTGCTAAAAGGAAGTATATGCGTAAAAGTAAATAATGCAATACAGTAATTTAGTCATGTGCTAAAAAAATTATAAACATGTTGCCTTTTAGATACCAGGTTTTGGAGATATAAACTATTTTCATCAAACGCACCGCCTCTCTCCTTTTTTTCACCGGCTAAAACTCTACTGCTGCCCTGCTTTGACAAAAAAGAGTACACGCCGTAGCTTTGGCAGTATATTTGCACTTACAGAACCCGATTTTTTTGTGAACCTGAATAAGCAAAGCTACTTTATACACCGCCGCGCATACGGTGGCTCTAAAAAGTACCGATCATCTACCGCAAATAAGATCAAAAGTTATAAACACAACCTAATTCTCAATGGTGGTTATCTGAAGTGTAATACAACTCTTAAGTTTAAGGTGTCCGTAATCTGATCTATCAAAAAAGGTATAAATAAAATGCTAAATGCGGTATTTTAGTGCTTGTAGTTAAAACGTACTTCCATTAGAATTTCATTCAGCATCATCCAATTTCATGAATGCTTTGCGGTATGAGATATAGGATATTGCATCTCTAGATTTTCTTTTTCGAACTCATCTCAATTTTATTACAATCATTAAACGGTTAGGAGATGTGCTATCGTTCATTGATGTGCCACTTTAGAATTGCTTTTAGCATTTATAGGTTTGAAAGTGGGTTAGTTCGGAAACTCACACGTTAACCTTCATGATTAAGGATGCAAAACCCACACCGTACCCTTAGCTTATGACAGACTTGTCCTTTGATTAAACTTCGAACAGTCTGTCAGAATTTACATTTTGGGTTGGGCAACTAATACAGAAAAAGTTCAAGCGCTGGCGTTATGCTCAGTTTTGTGTTAGTAATAAACACTAACGTGGGTTAAAAAGGTGTTTAGAGATTTCAGCGGTTTATATCAATATCCAGTAGCAGGGACGTATCTGGACAAAAATTTGGGGGGTGGGGGGTTAAACCATGGAATTTGATTTTGATAATAAATTAGGGATTTAAAAAAACTGTCATTTTTTAATAGGTGCATGTGTATTATATGAAAATATCAGGTTAAAGAAAAAACAAACAATTTAAAATTTTACAAATAGTAATCATAGTAGCAATTGAATATTTCTTTGCTTAACAGAGCAAGTCCTGTTAGTCGCTCTTGACCAGTAGAATTGCGCAAATAGTCTTTCAAACGTCTTAGCGAGGAAAAGGATCGTTCTGAGGAGGCAGTAAATACGGGTAATGTGGCCAGAATTTGCAACAGAATATGAATATTGGGGAAAAATGATCGATTACATGCTGATAATGCATCAAGAGCGTTTTTAGGCCTTTCTGCATGAGGCACTGCAATCCATTTTTGTTTCCACAACTGTAATTCTGCAGATACTGTATCTAGATCCTCCAAAAATTCCTCGCATAACATTAAGTCTTCTATTTTTGCTGTGTGTGTATCGCACATAGTTGGCAATAGAAAGTATAATGATGAAAGTAATTTTTCGTGCTTTGCAAATCTTGTAGATAACTCTTCAATAAATTGATCGAAAAAAGGAATTCCAATTGTGATTCGGTAATATTCTTCTGCGGTAGCTACCACGACATTAGAACGATTTTGCTGCCGTGAAACTATTCTAGTCTAGGTATTTTTATGCATTCTTCCTCATCTACAGACTTTATAAGGGCTTCGGCTTCTTTAAAAATATTTTTAAATTCTTGATTATATTCAATCTCATGTTCCTGATCTGATTGATAACAGTATTTACATGCTCAACAGCACTACATAGATCAAAATCTACAGTCTGTAGAATTCTGCATAACGGTAGAGTAAAAGCAAATAAAGTGGACGCGGTTAACATACTGATAATAAACTCACTGGTCATAATAGCTCGAAGGAACTGCAAAGCTTTTGAGGAAGTTTCGATGTCTTTTACTTGTTTTAGATCTTCTAATGTTTCAACCATTGGTTTAAACACTTCAGTAAACCTAATTAGTCCATCATGATTTTCCACCCACCGAGTTTCACACATGGATGTTAACTTAGACCACCTATTATTTGGAACATGTACTTTGATTTTATTTTTTAGCATCTCAGTGCGCATAGCTGATATTTTTATAAAGTTTGCAATAGATTTTATTGTTCCGATACAATTTCTGATACTCTGAACCTTACAGGAATGGGCAAGAGCTAAATTTAAAGAATGAGCACTGCAGTGCACATATATGGCTGCTGGATATTTCTCTCTAATTATAGCCTGCACACCATTAAAACTCCCACTCATTGCAGCAGCTCCATCATAACCCTGTCCAACCATGTAAGTGCAATTTACTCCAAGTTCTTGAAAACTCTCCAACATTACCGTAGCTAAATTTTTACCAGTAGTACTATCGACAGCTACAAATGTCAAAAAATCTTCTCGTAATTGTTACGGAATTAGTATTAGACGTGGCTGTAGCCACAATTGACGATACATTAGTTAGCGCTAGTTGACTAATGACCTTCACATACAATTGTGATGACATGTAAGCAAGCCGTCACTTACAATATACTTACTTAAGTAAATCCTGTGTCATCCTTATTTATAATTGTCGCCCTATAATTAACATGGTGTCAGAAGTGTCTTTGTCTTAAGTTGTAGTCGTTAAACGTCGTCATGCCAAATCAAGTAGTCGAAACTGCTACCGTCGCTGCTACCACTCCTAGAAACAAGGTAGCTGGATCTACATGTTCCATCCAACATCTTAACATCGCCAGCAAGAATCTGTCTTATGAATGGAAGAGGTGGTTCACCCAATTCAAGATATATTTGAGAGCGACAAGTCTTGAACGGGAAGAGAATGGTCGCAAGGTGGCTTTATTGTTGCACCACATGGGCCCCGAAGCATTAGAAATCTTCAATAGTTTCGATGTCAACATCGATAGTGTAACCTATGACAACTTAATCAGTAAATTCGAGAAACACTTCACTCCAAAAACAAACATTTCCATCGAGAGGCACAAATTTTTCACGAGACGTCAACTTGAGGGTGAGTCGTTAGAAGAGTTCGTTACAGCATTATCAAACTTAAGTCTAACGTGTGATTTTACGGAGCTGCGCGAAAGTCTAGTTAAAGACATCTTTACTTGTGGTCTTAACTCCGGATTCGCAGAAGTTAAACAGAAAATTATATCTGAAGGTGCAATCACACTCGACAAGGCTGTTGAATTGGCTAAGACGTACACATTGTCCAAAATCGAAGCCGCTAGCTGTAGTGTCGTAGGAGCAGTTCATTACAACACAAGTCACAATGAAATGGGTCAGCGCAGGTGGAAAAATCGTGCACACCAAAGGTCAACGAGTCCATCCACTAGACGAACGACACCGTCCATTAGACGAACAACGTCTCCCAGTCCGGTAAGCCGAGATCGAAAGAATATCTGTCAAAGGTGTGGTCAGCATCATTCGATTCAGGTGCCCAGCAGATGGGGTAAAGTGTAGCTATTGTTTTAAAATTGGTCATTATGCTAAAATGTGTCTTAGAAATAAGAATGTCAAGTCGCTAACTGTAGATACAGGTGATGAATTATTTATAGGGTCAATTTCGTATGTGTGTTCTGTTAAAAAGTCGCAATGGGAAGTACCTGTGTCTATTAATGGTACTATTCTATTATGTCAATTAGACACAGGGGCAGAAACAAACGTCATGAGTTTGACAGACTTTAGTCGCCTTAATTTAAAAAAAGGCTTAATTAATGTAAGTCATAATAGCGTTAGAACCGTAAGTGGAGAAAGGCTTGAATTAGCAGGCGAAGTCGATTTAACTTGTCATATTCAGAGTAGTGATCACATAATTAAATTTCATGTCATAAAAGTCGGATGTAAACCTATTCTTGGATTACAAACATGTATCGATCTAAAACTTCTTAAAAGAGTGAACCAAGTAACTTTTAACAAATATGAAGTCCAGTCCACTCAGTCTATAATTACTCAGTATAATGAAGTCTTCAAAGGTCTATGTCTAATAAAAAGTCAGTGTCGTCTACAAATAAACAAGAACGTGACACCTATAAGGGAACCGTTGCGTAAAATACCATTTAAACTATACGAGTCTCTGAAAACGGAATTAATCAGAATGCAAGAATTAGATGTCATCAGTCCCGTTTCGGAACCAAACCAATGGGTTAACAGTATCGTCCTTACATCTAAGAAAAATGGCAGCATTCGTGTGTGCCTAGATCCGCGCAACTTAAACAAAGCAATCCTTCGTGAGAGTCGTGCGCACTTATCCCTTCCAATTAGGGTTGCCAGATGGTATCCAAAAGGAGGACATGTCCTCCTTTTCCATGCTTTGTCCTCCCGTCCTCCCTTACCTACTCTAAGTCCTCCTTTTTTGCTAAACGTCGGGCCGGACTGGACTACTGGAGTGACGCGAAAAAGGGAACGATGTTAAGCTACACGATCAATTTTGTAACTTGATTTCATTTCTTAAATCAAATGAAGATGAAGCATATTATTATGATTTGAAGTTGCACGAGCAGTGGACAATCTACTTCAAAAGTGTTAAAAACATAGAATGTTTCTCAGAACTGCTCAAGATCTGCGAGTTTTATTTTTGTGTAAGCGCACATAATGCAAATGTGGAACGAGTTTTTTCCCTAATTAATACTCAGTGAAGCAAAGAGAGGAATAGACTAAGTGTGCAATCAGTTAAATCTTTAATTCTTACTCAATACAACTTCAAAAACATGACATGTGAAGATTTTTACAGTTATTTGTTAAAAAACCAAGAACTTCTTTCCAAAATTGGCAGCTCAGCTAAATATGATTAAAATAAAGTAAAATATTCTAAAAAATTCGTTTAATTTCTGAATGTCCTCCTTTTTTACAGAAAATCCTCCTTTTTAGACTCATATGCCCTCCTTTATCAAATTATTATCTGGCAACCCTACTTCCCAAGCATCGATGTCATTAGATCCCAGTTAAACGGATCTAATTATTTCTCAACCCTAGACGCTAATTGGGGGTTCTGGACCATTGCTTTGGATGAGGAGTCTTCAAAATTATGTACGTTCATCACACCATTCGGTAGATTTCGTTTTAAACGTCTTCCATTTGGAATTTCAGCAGCGCCAGAGATTTTTCACTCTACAATGACTGAATTGTTTGCAGACATCCCTAACACAGTAGTCTACTTTGATGATCTGCTAATTCACGCACTAACTAAAGAAAAACATCATGAGATATTGGAGCAGGTGCTTAAGCGCGCTAAGGAAATAAATTTAAAATTTAATTTAAATAAGTCTCAGTTTTGTCTTAATAAAGTCACGTACATGGGTCATGTGTTCTCAAAGGAAGGCATGACACCAGATCCGAATAAAATTAAAGCTATTGTAGACATGAGTCAACCAAAAAATTCACAAGAACTACAAAGATTCTTGGGAATGCTTACATATTTGTCAGCATACATCAAAAATTTTTCTGAAGAAACACAGCAGTTGAGAATTCTTCTAAAAAAGAATGTTATATGGAATTGGGACACAAATCATACAGCTACATTTAACAAATTAAAAACCTTAATTACAAAAGCCCCAGTTCGAACTTACTTTGACCAGACTAAAGAATTAATTTTGTCATGTGACGCTTCACAAAATGCAGTAGGAGCCGTTATACTACATGGATCAAATCCAATTGCCTACTCGTCAGCCTGTCTTACCGAAGCTCAAACTAATTATGCTCAAATTGAAAAGGAGCTGCTAGCGATTGTTCACGGTTGTCTAAAGTTCCACCAATTTATCTTTGGTCACAAAATCACGGTCCATACGGATCATAAACCATTAGTGCCTTTATTCATAAAAGCATTACACAAAGTGCCACAAAGACTACAAAGGTTTATGCTCAAAATTCAGTGCTATGATCTCAATGTCATGTACAAACCTGGTAAAGAAATGTATATTTCGGACACATTATCCAGATCGCCTTTGTCAGACTCCATTGTAGATTTACAAGAAGATATCACGTTACACATAAATATGCTCAAGTCATGTTTAGAAGTGTCACCTGAAACATTAGAGTCCTTTCGAAAGGAAACTCAAAATGACGAGGAATTGCAAACCATCGTAAAACTTTGTCAAACAGGTTGGCCCCTAGCCAAGAGTAATCTTTCCCCAGAGACTAAACCATATTACAAATTTCAAGAGGAAATTAATGTACTTGATGGGCTAGTGTTCAAAGGAAATAACTTAGTGGTTCCAAAAGCTCTTAGGTCAAAAATGCTAACTAAAATTCATACGGGTCATTTTGGTGTACGTAAATGCCTTGATTATGCTAAGAATGCATTATTCTGGCCTAATATGTCAAATGACGTGCGAAATATTGTAACGACATGTGTAGCGTGTCAGGAATACAGTAATAACAACTCAAAGGAACCTTTATTGCCACACGAAATTAAAGCAATACCATGGAACAAAGTAGGTGTTGACTTCATGGAATTAAAGGGAAATAAATATCTTATTTGTATAGATTATTTCTCTAAATTTATTGAATTATCAGTACTTAGGAATGGCACAAACGCAAAAATAGTCATCAATGAGCTGAAATCCATATTTAGTCGACAAGGAATACCTGTCACACTAATTTCAGACAATGGACCTCCTTTTAACGCAGTAGAATTTGCCAATTTTATCAAAGAGTGGGACATTCAACACATCACGACAAGCCCGTATCACTCACAGTCCAACGGTCAAGTCGAACGAGCAATCGGAACTATCAAGAGAATGCTAATGAAAACTATCGAGTCGAATGGAGATCCCTATCTAACATTATTACAGTATAGGAATACACCAAACGATAGCAAGAACAGTCCTGCTCAACTCCTGATGTCTCGTCGTCTTAGATGTTCCCTGCCAGTTCATGCAGATTTGCTTCTACCGAAACCAATAGATGTAAATCGTTATGAAAATTAGGTCGAAGATAGAAACAAGAGGATGAAAGACATTTACAATAGAGGAGCAACCAAACTACCAGAATTAATGACTGAAGACGATGTATTGTTTAAGAAGATTCCATCAGATAAGAAATGGATACAAGGAAAAATAACGCAGGTTGGTCCTGAGCCAAAAAGCTACATCATTCAATCTAGGGATGGGATGCATTATAGACGAAATAGGGTTCACATAACGAAATTTTACAAATCCAATTGTAATCCAGAATATGGTAAATCGAATAATACACACGTAGATCTTAATACCGATTATAATATAGATAATAATTGCAATGATTGTAATAATTACTGTATTTATAGTAATTTTGATAATGTTAATAATGAACCTGCTAATGACAATGGTTCGACTCCGAACCTTAATGTAACTACTCGCTCAGGCAGACAAATTAAGGTACCTAATAAATTAGAGAGAGATGTTACGGAATTAGTATTAGACGTGGCTGTAGCCACAAGTGACGATACATTAGTTAGCGCTAGTTGACTAATGACCTTCACATACAATTGTGATGACATGTAAGCAAGCCGTCACTTACAATATACTTACTTAAGTAAATCCTGTGTCATCCTTATTTATAATTGTCGCCCTATAATTAACAGTAATGTGTCGTGTTCTTGATCAAAATCTATGTATCTTATACAAAGAGATAACTGTTCTGTACGAGAAATATCTGTCGTTTCATCCATCAAAATCGAAAAGTATTTTGCTTTGTTTATTTTATCCACAATTTTATCTTGTATTATTTCGCCACAAATTTTGATGATATTATTTTGAATTATTGGGCTTATGTACATTGCGTTCAACGATTGTGATTGAATGTGATCAATTAAATTTTTGTCTCCACATGAGAGGCGCATACGAAGTAACGCCCTGAAATTTCCGTCATTATGAGTGGGCTGGTCCAAAGTTATGGGTCCAGAATCGGAAGATCCTCGTAAAACTAATTCTTGCCGCCCAGAGAAGATAATTGTTTCAATCATAGGAACTAGTTTTCTTCTATTTTCTGCAATTTGTTTGGAACGACTCGAATCGAGCTGCATCATGATATCTGGTGCAGATCTATTAAAAGTTCCAATAAAGTTATCGGCAAGAACAGAGTTTTTTTTGTGATAGTCGGTTTTACTGTGTTGAATGAATACCTCAATAGCATCTTTCCACTTGTTAAAAGGTTTTGCAACTAATGCGTTCAGCTTCTGATGATCTCCTTTTCCACCAAATTCATATGAGAAGACTGCACAATATTTACAAACTGCACCTTGATCACCTTTAGCAGTATAACTAAGCCACTGAAAGCGTTTTAGCCACAGTAATTGAAATTTTAAGTTTCTCTTTGTAGATATAGGAAACTTATATTTTTCATCCGGAACCCACCCAGCCGTCAATAGTTTGTACTTAAGAGCATCATCAAGTTTTTTTATCAAAACAACAACCGATGTCTAATTCATGGATATTGGTTTCAGACATTGTTGTTTCATCTTTATGCAGCATCAGATTTACTGGTTGGTTGCAACTTGCAATTTCTTCCGTCGATTCGGTTATGGTCGTAGTCGTAGAAGGTTTATTCTTTTTAATCAAAAAATCAGTTAAGGAACTTTGTAAACTTCGTTTCGCCATTTCGATTTATTTTCTAAAACAAAATTATGAATTAAGTCAAAACTCATAACTGATACTCACCACTCATCAGCATACCAGTGACAATGAATAGAATCACCATATCAAAATATGGAACGAAATTTACATCAAACTTCAGCTTTTTTTTAATAAAATAACCATTTGGTTTGTTTTAAGATCAATTTGTGTCATATTCAGACATTCACATTAGATAAAATAGTATATTATATACCGCGGGACTGAAGTAGTACTTTTAATCCCGAAGGTAAAGTTTATATATAATAATTAATAATTACCTGAGGGATTAAGACCACTACTTCAGTCGCAAGGTATATACGATATTTTTCGTACTTCCGAAACTGAAACACTTAATATGTATGGAATTAGAGAACGTGTTCTTTTAAAAAATCGCTGCTTAACAAGTTACCATAGGAACGTTGCGTTGGTACGACAAACCCTATGCTATGGTAACAAAAATAATTTGGAAACTGTCATTGCTAGTGTCATAATTTTGGTAGTGGGTGACAAAGGTGTATTTGATATTGATAAAAGAGCAGCCAAAGTAGGTAAAGAATTGATACCACCGAAATCCAAAAAAACTATATGAGCAGCAGTACGATGCGTTTAAGAAGTAGTGCCGCATACAAAATGTGGAACAACCTACTGAAATTGCCTTGATAGTAATTTCATCCTTCCGGGATTTTCGTCCAAATTTAATCCCGGCGGGACAAAAAGTGACACTTCAGTACTTGTCATAATGGAGTGAAGTTGTCACTTTAGTCTCGGAAGTACGAAAAAATTTGTATTACCTATTACCTTTTGTCCTACTGCTGTTATAATAACTACAGTCTGCAGCGTCTGTTGACAGTGTATTAGTGTATATGTTACGGACAAAGTGATGAATCGGGCATTATAAATCATGCCCGGTCATTTTGAAAAATGACCAATATGAGCGGGCAATGTGATAAGGTCATTTGGAATAATTAAATTGCCCGGGCATTATACATAATGACTATCATCTATTGGGCAGAATAATAAAGACATCTGTTATTACTATTACGGGCGAGTAATTAATAGGCCATTTTCAATCCGGCATTATAAATAATGCTTAAAATGGGCAAAGTAAGAAATTTAAGCAAATTATTACTTTGACGTGGTAATATTTATAATTACAATGGTAGGTACGTACAAATAGGGCAACATAACTAATACACAGCTTTGTAAGTTTATTTTGTTTAATGAGATTCTGAACATTGTTAGATTCAGTTCTTGAATGACAGGAAACTTAAAGACAAACAAAATCAACGTAAATCTACATGAATAAAATACAATAGAATACATACCAATAAGCTTGGACACCTATCTGATCTACAACCACCTTTACAGTTGCATCTATTGTAACCCTGTCCTCCACTGATTGATGACAGTCTTGCACATTCCCTAAGAGAAATTTCTGCATTCGGCACTTCTTCATGAACAATAAAGTTTTCCTTACAAATGCTGAATTGGTTCCTGGTATATAATTGATTCAATATACCATATTTAGTACCCAACTTGTAAAGGTTTTCATCAACAACGATCACAGTAGCTAAAATATTTCGTTCATCACTGCGCGATCGATCGACATCAGGTACACGAACTCTAACGGTTTCACCAATGTTTGCTGCAGGGAATTTCGAATTAGATGTATTAATCATTTTAGTTGCTTGTTTTTTAAGATTATTCCAGGCCATGTTTCTCGTTTTCCGGGTGTTTTCTATTTTTTCACTTATTTGTGGTGAAATTGTTATCTCATCGCCTTTGTCCAAAGTTAATTCCGAGTTGACATCAATATCTTTATGCTCAATATTTCTCAAAGATGACGTTGAAGGTGTAGTCGTTTTTTCGGGCACATTGCGGTCTATAACTGGTGTTGAAGTATCGCTTGTCTCAAAAAGGGCTTCCATCTCCGAGTCTTCCTTAGACGCATTGCGGTCTATAACTGCTATTGCAGTATCGCTTGTCTCAGGATGGGTTTTCAAGTCTTCCTCGAACGCATTGCGGTCTACATCTGGTGTTGTAGTATCTCTTGCCTCAGAAAGAGCCTCCAAGTCTTCCTCTGTATTAAGGTTCGTTAATGCATCATCAGGAACAAAACTCTTAAGTCCAACTTTCAATTTCACACCAAACATGGCTTCATATGGGCTGCAATTTATGCCGCTATGATGAGCTCTATTTTTCATCAGTTGAACGAAACGTAACCCTTCTGACCACTTCTTGCTTTTATTTGTGGTTAGCCAGGAACTCAGCATATTTTCGACATCTTGATTGCACCTCTCCACTGAACCCTGACTTTGTGAGTGTCTAGGCTTTCCATGCACCATTTTTAGTTCTTGCCACATGTCACAAAGTTCAGTGATCACACAATTCGCAAACTCCCGACCATTATCGCTTTGCAAGATAGACGGGGCGCCAAATATAGTAAATATGTCTAGCAAAACATAAGCAACTTCTTGAGCACGTTTGGTTTTTAGAGGTCTCAGTTGCACGAATTTGGTTAAATGATCTTGATAAACGAGGATAAACTTATAGCCTTCATCTTCCTGAGACTGCATGTCTATTAGATCCACCTGGCATCTAGAGTTCATATCTTTACTCAAGATAGGTTTAACTACTAGACCTTTCTTAGGAACCTTCTGTTTTTTTTGACAAGATTCACACAAGTTCAAATAAATCACTATCATTTCCCGTGTAATGTTTTTATATTTAAGGTTCAATTCTTTTTCCATTCGGTTTCTACCACCGTGACCAATGGAGACATGTGTGTCATGTAATATTTGAAATATTTCTTCAGTGTGCGCATAATATCTCATCAAATTACCTTCTTTCACGGGGACAATCAGTTTTTCAATGGCCCCAATTGTTACTACGTCATATCTCCCTAAACGCTGGTAATCTTCTGGCAACTTCGAAGTTTGTTTATTCTTTGAGGATTTTACACTTTGTATCATCTCCAAATACGCCTTTTTGTTAAAAATTTGAGTATTTCGACCCTTAGCTGATATTAATTCCGTTAATCGAAAGTTGAAACGGTTGTTTATATCACGCAATGATTGATCCATATCTAAAAATCGATTTTTTAACTGTATATTCATCACCATATAACGTTTGAATTTATACACTTACCAAAAACCGCACGTAATGTATTATACTATCGATGGATGTGAACAAGAACACGTTACGTAGTAAACTGCACAACTACTGCGACCGCAATAATGTTTAAATATAACCTTTAGCCACGTGTCTACCGGTGACTCACTAATACGTGCTTATGTGTAGTGCATTGCCCAGTCAGAGAATGGCATTATGTATAGTGCCCGGTCAAAGTAATAAATTACCATATATTAAATTGAATTTATCACAATGCCCAAACTAGCTATGCATTATTCATATTGCCCGGGCATTATGAATATTGCCCGTTTTAATTACTTTGACCGTAACATATACACAGTATTCTTCACAAAACGTCACAAATACTAATCACTATCTTTATATTAGTCTGTTATTTACTACTTTTAATCAACAAGTTAGTACACAGCAGCACAGAACAATTCAATTTCAATATGCTACGCGCCTACACCTATAGTTTCATACGCGCCACTTGCCGTAATATAACTATTTTTTTACTCGCGATGGGGAGCGTTTCACGTTTTCAGCAGATCTTGAGCCCGACCTTGAGTCGGCGTAAGTCACTCGCACGCAGTTCTTGACTGACTACTATTGTGTTGTCTGTTGTGATTAGTAAAGGAATTTTTTTATCTTGAATGCAGAAAGGAATGAAAAGGTGATTTTGCAGTTTAGAATTTTCTTTTTTGAGTAGTAAAGCGATTCCAATACGATTTTAATTTTTTATATTTATTTTATTTTATTTTACTTACGTTATAAGAATTTATTTTCGGGGGGGGGGGTGAACCCAGTAGTTCAGATTTGAAGTAGGAGCTTTATTTCTAAAAATGTAGATGTTTAATAAAATCAATTACATCTAAATTGAATTGAATTTTCGTTTATACGATTTGATCTACCAACACTCCCTATGAAAGCTCCAACAGTAATCAACATATGTATATTCCGGTAGCCCTGCATCCCTCCTCCATAGTACAAATATCCTGCTGGAAGCGCTCGCCTCTCTAAAATCACAGGTTTTCTGGAAAACGGTCCAGATGTTGTGATTGTAATGTAGCTTAATAGTGTATATCCACTTAAAGGCAGCCGTCCGGCTTGGATTCGCGATCAATTATATTTCGATACACACTATTCAGGCTTTTTCTATAGTTCTAGAACTGAAATCAGTGACTGTCAGGTCCAGATCACACATGAAACTTCGTGTTCGATACACACCTACCGATTTTGGAGTAGATTTCAACCGGACAGGTTTGCGTGCACTTTGAAACAAGTTCTGTTCCGAGGTGGTTCTCAATTTTTGCTGTGCGACATGAATCCTAGCCTGGGTGCGTCAGAAATAAAGAAACTGACTGTATTCATTATTATAATGATTCTTTTGAACGACCCCGTGAGAAAAAAAAGAAAATTCTGGGGGAAAGAGTGGCTATTAGAACGCAATCAGTTTTCACACACGAATCTTTTGAATAAAATTCGAAAAACCTCATTTGGCGATCTTAAGAATTTTGAGAATGGATTATTCATGTTTTAAAATGTTATTAAACCTTGTTAAACCATACATAGAAAGGAAAAATACAAGAATGCGACAGTGTATAAGCGCTGAAGAACGGTTAGCTGTTACATTGCGTTTTTTGGCTACGGGACGTTCATTTGCCGATTTGCAGCAGAGCCTCATTTGTTGCCATAGTTTTCGTCTTTTGGACCCTTGATGGCGGAACCGGACTGATTTCCTCGCGGCGAGCTTTTTTAGCCTTCACGACTTTTTTGACTTTGATTGCAGGAGCCGGGGTCGGCGATATTATTTCTACAGAGGCCTCTCTTTCCTCGGTCCCATTTCTATAAATTGAAATTTTTTTCCGAAATCCACAGAGGAATGGGAAGAAATAGCAAAGAATTTTGAATCAAGATGGAATTCTCCAAACTGCGGTGAAGCATTAGATGGGAAGCATTGTCAGAATTGTAAAACCATGTAATAATGGTTCCTATTACTACAATTATAAAGGCTTCACCAGCAATGTCCTAATGGCTCTCGTTAATGCTGACTATGAATT